>NW_020954548.1:33636112-33712924 GCF_900497805.2 Vombatus ursinus | reverse complement strand
CCCCCCCCCCCCCCCCCCCCCCCCCCCGTGAGAAACAAACCCGACCCCTCGTTACCTGCTCCACACCCTGACCCCGCTCACTGACCTGGGTCCTGCCCCTCTGGCCTCTGAGCTACTCCTCACACCAGCCTTAAAAGCCTGCTGGAAGCCCAAGCCCATGGCCCTGGCATGGGGCTCCAGGAGCAACCCAGCTCCCTAGGCCCCCAGCTCTGGGGCATCCACACACACCACTAACACTTTATATACAGCAAACTCAGTGAGGGCTGTGCCCTCGGGAACATCACCTTAAATAATTGGTGGGAGGGGAGAGGCTCAACTACATGTGTTGCAGCTCTCTCCCCACCCCAGTGCTATGAAAATATAGCGACATACAAAAATATATACATTTTAACCCCATATAAATTACTGACAATATACATATACATGGTGAGACAGTGGCTGGAATGTAAGTGTAGGGGGTGGCAATAACTTAGGGGTTGGGGGAGGCAGGCTGGGGTGCCCTTAGTGTGAGGAGGTGCCTGCCACTGGGGGAGGTGGGGCAGGCACAGCCCCGCTGTACCTGAGGGCCCAGGTAATAAATTAGGGTATGAGGGGCTGAATCCTTAGCCCTCAAAGGCCCCAACCTCCATCTGCTCCCTTCCCCCACCCTCATGTTCTACTTCAGACACATGAGGATCAGGGGAGGAGAATCTGTTCCACCATCCTAAGGGACCTGTCTCCCCCTCCAGCTACCATCACCACAGTGAGCCCCCCTCCCCTATACATGGTGGTCACACCTTTGGTTCCTGCTTATTTCAATTTTAGGCCTAAAAAAATCCAATACTGCTCTTCACCCCAGCCCTGTTCTGGAGTGTTGGGAATACTTGGGTCCCTGCCTGTTAAGAAAGCCTCCATTAAAGTGCTGAGTTTTGGAGCCCCTCCACCCAGGGCTCAGGATTCCTGGCCAGAGAGACCATGCTCTGGATCTGGGTACCGTTGTTTCTCCCTTTCCCGTAACCCCTGGGCCCAAGTACATCACTACTGTGGGATGGGGAAAGGGAAGCTAGAACCCCTGGGTAAGAGAGCTTAATACTGAGAGGCATCCCTGCTTCAGGTATAGGGAGCTGCAGCCAGGGACAAACTACAGCCCACATGCTAAGGGAAGGAAGCCTGGCTTGGAGCATGGCCAAAGGAGGTACCCTAGGAAGTGGTCTGATATTAGGGATTCAAGCTGGAGCCATAATAGTACCAAGGGCTCCTACTCCAGCCGGGCCAGGTTCCCCTCTATGTAAGGCTGGGGTGGATCCTGTTCTTTGCCCTTATCGATGCCCTCACAAGAGGTGAGCTGGAAGAAGACTGAGCAGTTGCCATGCCAATACCCCTGCTGGCCCGTGCTATCCTGGCTGGCAGAGTGGTCTGGATCCCAAGGGAGGGGCCTGGGGAAGGTGAAAGCACGGGAGGGCCAGGGCCCCAGGGTGGGCTGGCCAAATGGCCACTGGATCTCTGACATCGCAGCCCCTGCAGTCGCTGTTCCAACTGGTACACATCCTCCGTGGCCTGGTTAAGGCGGTCAAACTGGGCTAGCAGAGCCTCGAAGACTGAGAGGAGGCGAGAGGGCTCTGGCTCAGGGTCACCCCGGGCCCCTGCTCGGCCCATCAGCAGGCTCATCCCATCCAGCTGACTGGAGGAGGTGGATGGGCGTGAGGTGTCTGAGCCAGCACTCGGTGGGGACACATCCTGAGATGATTTGGAATCACTTGATGAGCGTGAGGGCAGTGGTTCCATCCCCTCAAACCGGACCTTATGTCGAAACTAGGGATAATGCAAAGGTCAGTAAGTCAGCCCAGTTCAAGCAAGGGGAATCAGACCTACTTTGACACTAAACGAAAAGTCCTGTCCGTAATTCGCCACGTAAGACGTAAGTGACTTTCGATGCCGTAGGAGGTTAAAAATTGTGCCAGGGTTGAAAATTGGCTGTCCCCTACAAGGGCTCTTCCCCTGGCTCTGAGCTTCCCCCTGCCAGGGGACTCCTCTGCACTCACCTCCTTGACCTTGCTGAAACCCATCCAGAGGCGCAGGCGCCGCAGAAATAGCTCCACCATCTCATAATCCTGGGGCTCCCATGCTGGGCGGTAAAGCTCTCCCCTAAGGGCGTGGTAGCGCCTCCGCAGCACAACGGCCCCCAGCCGCAGAGCCCCCCACAGCTGCAGCACCATGAGGCTGGTGCATAGCAAGGGCGAGAGACGCCAGGGCTCTGAGGGACACAGATGGGGGTCCCCACCCGCCGGGCACAGCAGGAAGAGATCCCAGCCCATGCTTCGAAGGGAGTCAGAGCAGGAGGAAAACAGCTGTGAGGAGAGAAGTGAGGTTAGTGGGAGAGAGATGGAGGCAGTGAGCCCAGGGTGGCAGAGGGTGGGGTGCGGTGCAGTATGTATGAGGAAAGTAATGGACTGAAGATGCAGAATGAGAGAGTTTTGGACACAGCCAATGTGGGGATTTGTTTTGCTTAACTATGCTTATTTGCTACAAGATTGGGTATTTTTCTTCATTTGAGAGAATGGGAAAGAAAAATAATGCTAGTTAATTGAAAAGAGTAAAATAAAACTTGTATTTTTTCAAAAGTAAATGATCAGGAAATCTTATCACATGATAATAATAGCTAACACTTGCATAGCACTTACGTGCCAGGCACTGTGCTAAGTGCTTTAAGTTACTGTCATTTGATCCTGCGAGGTGGGTGCTGTTATTATCTTCATTTTACAGTTGAGGAAACTGAGGCAAATAGGTTAAGTGACATGCCCAGGGTCACATAGCTAGAAGGATCTGAGATTGGATCTGAACTTGGGTCTTTCTGACTCCAGGCCCACTGTACCACCTAGGGAGTTAAGGTGATACCCACAAACTGCCACTTTTCCATCCTGCCCCTCCACCCTAGCTTCTGGGGACCAGGGTACAAGATTGACATTGAGGAAGTACCCATCATCCTCCAGCCTCATCAGCTCTTTCACTCCTCC
This sequence comes from Vombatus ursinus, assembly GCF_900497805.2. Taxonomy (NCBI): domain Eukaryota; kingdom Metazoa; phylum Chordata; class Mammalia; order Diprotodontia; family Vombatidae; genus Vombatus; species Vombatus ursinus. Next base: position 33,709,931 of record NW_020954548.1, on the reverse strand, counting down.
CTGGGGAGAAGTAGGTGGCTCTCCCGCTTAGGGGGTCCTGTCTGGGAAAGATGACTTACCATGAAGCCTAGCTGGGTATAGGCTATAGCCAGCACTAGAAGGGCTAAGCCAGCAGCCACCAACTCTCTCACTGAGCGGTAGAGGGTTTTCCCAAACACTGACCACTGACGGATGAAACGAAGTTGCTGGGCAGCCTGAGGACAAAGATCAAGCTGTCACCAAGTCTGAGAAGCCTCTGGAGGAGAAGGAGGCAGGGCCCACAATGGGGCCTCCCAGGGTTGTGAGTCCAGGAGGGAAAAAGATGGGGTGTACTTAGCCTTTTGGGGAGACACTGGCATAACGGAGACCCACCTTGATCATCAGCAGGAAGAGCAGAGATGCGGCCAGGCTGGCAAAGGCTGAGCTAAGCTGAGCCACTTGGTAGAAGCTGGTGAAGTGGTGGGGACGGCGTTTCAGGTAACGGCCCCACTGCTGGTCGGCCAGGCTCAGCTGACTCAGATGGATGAGCACGGTGGCCGTGGTCAAGAGGATCAGCAACCACTGGCCCCAAGCCCCTGCACGAACCAGGTACGCCTGGCCCTCCTTCTGCATGGCCAGGGCCTCAGCCACCACGAAGTACACGACAAAGAGCATCAGAAAAACCTGCGGGAAGCAATCAGCTTGCTGGAGGGGAGGCCCGGGTGAGCTGGGCAGAGCCGGGCAGGGACCAAGGGGAAGGATCGGATGGGAGAGGGCAGGGAGCCACCAGGAGGGGCGTGGCACAGGACTGACCATCATCAGCAACTGCAGGGTGACGCCTGCACTGAGCCGCTGCAGGGGGAAGGGCCGGACGCTGATGGCCGTCAAAGCTCGTCCCGACACCGGAAACTCGAGGCGCAGCGTGACCGCAGCGTGGAGCCCCACAGCTGGGCTGTACTGCGTGAGCTCCACAAATACCGCCCGGCTCCTGAGGACCAAGACGCAGGGGGTCAACCCACTCGTGGACCAGACTGCCAGCTCCCGACACAAACAATAGAGGGAGACCCCAGGCTGGGCCGGTCCCCGGCCCCCTCTCTGGGCCTCAGTTCCTCATCATCGTTAGCATTGCTAAGGAATGCGAAACTCTTTACAAATATCTCGTTTTATCCTCACAACAACTCTGGGAGGTAGGAGCTATTATTATCCCCATTTTACAAATGAGGAAACTGAAGCAGACAAGGTTAAGTGATTTGCCCAGGATCACACAGCCAGGAAGCGTCTGAGGCTGGATTTTTACTCAGGTCTTCCTGACGCCAACTCTGTATAAAATGGGGAGAAAAACTTCCTTCTCTCCCAGGGACAGTTTGTGAGTAAAAGGAGAGAAGAAGTGATGAGAACTTTGAAAAGTAAAAAAAAAAAGGCGTTAAATATTTACTGTTCACATTTCTGCCCGAACAGTGTGCCCTTGGCCCTCTTTGCTTCCCCGCCTCCCCCCAGGCTCACATGTTGTCAATCCAATTGTGCTGCTGCAGGAAGCCCAGCAATTCTCGACTCTCCTCCAGGCTGACTCCCAGTTCCTGGATGTAGCCGCCACTGTCGTAGACAGAGAAGTAGCCCCAGTACCAGACCCTAGGAGACACAGGATGGGAATCAAAGAGTCAGTCCCGTAGGCGTGCGAAACAGCCACAGCCACCTCTTGAAGCCAGGGAGACGGAACAGTCACAAAATCTTGTCCTAAATGCCATGCTTTTTGTCACCTAGAGATCTACGTCCATGAGGTGACATTTCCCAACTCAGGAGAGAGGGAAGACGTGAATTCAAGGGTCACTCTATGCAGCTGTCCCTCCTTCCCTCCACAAATCCAACCTCTCCTGGACCACAAGGAAAAAACCCAGCTTCCTGGGAGCCGGAGGCAGCATAACTGATCATTCGGTTTCATAGCTAGTCAGTCTCGTTCACATGTGGGCAACGGGAAACATGGATATCCATAGAGCCCCGCCTCCCTGCCGGGGTCCCTGGGGCGGGGGAGGAAGCCGCCGTGCCCGGGTTCTCACCCTGCCAAGTCAGGTGCTGAATAGGCCCATGCCCTTGTCCCGTTTGGGGAGCTGCTTTCCCAGCCAACCTCGTAATCCTTGGTGCTGAAGCTGCTGGATGTGGTACACATTCTTCTTACGCTTCCCAGAGCATCCGGGCAGAGTGCTGAAAAGCAGTCGGTCATTCTACTAGCATTTGTTAAGTGCTCACTATGTACTAAACATGGACTACAAAGACAAAGCAAAACAAAAAACCCCAAACCCCCTCTTCCGCTCAAGGATCCCATTCTATCTGATCCAGGAGGGATAATGTGAATGGGTGAGAATGCTTTGGTGGGGAGGAGGGAGAGGGTGATGTTGAAACAGGGCCCCAAACCGGGGGAGGTTAGGACAAGCGGAGGAAGTGGTCCAAGAGGAGAGGGCGGGCCGGGGGAGGGAAGGGTTCGCTGTCTTCAACTCACCTTCCCGTAGCCGAACTTGCCGGAGCCGTGGGGGCCCCAGCTCCAGGGCAGATTGGTTCCCATGGATGTAGGGGAGCAGCACTCGTGACATCCACACCCAGAATTCATCTGACCTATTCCCCCCAACCCAGAAAAATGAAACTTACTCTCTTCCACCAGCATCAGACACAGTGACATCCACTCATTCCCACCTGAGAGGCCAGGTCTAACCACAAGGCACTGGACCCTTTCCCAGGTCACACAGATCGTAGCCGGGCCTGCTTTCTGATTACCCCTCCACTCATGACCTAACATCATCTGATGGCAGCAATGACCAGTCCGGACACAGCCCCACCTCTTCCTAGTGACTGGTTCTGTGTCAGAGCTTTTGGGGAAATGCGGGGGTCATTACTTTCCATGAGCAACACTTAGAAGGGGGAGCTATGTTCCTGGGCCGTTACAATTTGGATTATAAAAGCTGCCCGGGACAAAAAAACAAAACAAAACAAAACAGCTGGGCTGTATTGGTCTTTACAGAGATCTGACACTGTATTTGGGGGATCTTGCAGGGATTGAGCTGGGCTGGGGTAGGGCAGAGCTGTGGGTACACTCACAGACCTGAGATGTGGAGGCCTCATAGTTCAGGTCATCAAAGAGCAAGCCTGAGGTTTGGGGGAGCAGGAGGGAGATAAAAAGCAACTTGCTTGTGAGCAGTGATCTTCCCAAAGGTAACGGAAACTACACGGGGAGCTAAAGAATCCAGGGATGCCTTGAACGTGGATGGGAAGAGAGACAAACACTTCATTTCCCCTCAACCCTCACCAAAATCCAGAAACCTTTAAGATCCAGCTAGAAACCAGAGTTATCAGGCCCAGAGTCAGGAAGACCTGAGTTCAAATCCAGCCTCAGACACTTCCTAGCTGTGTGATCCTGGACAAGTCATTTAACTGTTTGCCTCAGTTTTCTCATCTGTAAAATGAGCTGGAGAAGGAAATGGCGAACCACTCCAGTATCTTTGCCAAGAAAACCCCAAATGGGGTCACAAAGAGTTGGACATGACTGAAACAACTAAACAAATAGAAATGAGAATCTAATTTTCAAACACTATTCTCACTCTTTTCTTCCCTGAAAAATCAAAATCAAAATCCTTTGCCCACAGCTGGAAAGGGACACTAATCTCAGGAGAACCAGACAATAGGGAAAAAATATTGAATCCCAAAGGAATATGTGAAAGGAGACAGCTAACTAGTTAGAGATTGGGTATTCAGGAGGCAAATTTCCCTTCTTCAGTAATAATTATAGCTAGCACTTTAAGGTTTGCCAGGAACTTTACATACATCACAATGACCTTCAGAGGTTAGTGCTATTATTATCCTCATTTTACAGATGAAGAAACTGAAGCTCGAGTCTTCCCAATTCTAAGTCACGAATTCTATTTCACTACATTGCACTGGTTTCTCCCAGGGCCAAGAAAAGGGCAACCACTGTGACACAGTGACTTTGGACTTGCAGAAGAAAAAGGTAGACTAAAAGTATTTAAAAGCCTCAACATTTTTTCTATTCTCAAGGTGGTTCTAGAGCAACTGAAAAGACCATTTGTACAAAGTGCTGAATGCTTTCTTGGTGGTATCAATACTGGAAAAACCAAGACTCAAATCACTTCTTTTCCTTTCCAGGATTTGGCCAGACTCACGGGGTGGGCCCTGTGGAGGGATGTCACAGCCCAGAGCTCAAATCCCAAACTTCAGGGGAAGGCTTAATTAACATAATAATAGTAATGTTTGTCAAAGTACACAACCTCTGACTGTCAGGTCCTGGGACCCACAAAGAACCGGGAAGGGTCCAGAAGGGCCAAGATCTCCAAGAATATGGCTGTCTTTGACTTTGCAATACAGCATCATTCCTTTTCAGCAAATCACACTATGGTTCACAGCAAAGAATTCTTCAGAAGGATACACATAGAGACACATAGGGAAAGCCATGCAAGTATCCAGACTCCCCGAAATGACCCTGCTCCCCCACAAAGGTCTCATGGAGCTCGGCTAACCTCCCTTCATAGGCTGGCTGCAGGTAGCCTCAGAGTGGGAGAGAGGTTGGTGCCTTCTTCTTCTGGGTTATCAGCATTAACTGCTGCTTTCCTGTCTTCCCTCCAGCCCTGTACACTCAGGGGAGACTAGATTCCTTATCTCGCCCAGGCTGGAAGTACAGCGGCCACTTGTGGACTCAGTCCCGCTGTTGACTGCCACAAAAGCTTGGACCTGCTCATTCTCCAACCTGAGCTGGTTCAACCCTTCTTAAGCAGCCAAGTGAGGAGCCCTACTCCCCTCCTACTCCCTAGTGCTCCTTATATTGGTGAGGGATTTAGTGTAGACACCTACTACAACTCAGAACTCCCACACTCAATCCCCGCTTGCCTCAGCCTCCTCCAGTCACAGGGTTTACCGGCATGCACTGCAGTGCCACGGCTGCTACCTTCCTGCCGAAAGTGCTCCCTGCCTTCCAGACTATGGTAACAAGGCTATGTGTGGGGATATGACATCGATTGGGCCAATCTCAGGTGGAGTGAGCCTGCATTATATTGGAAGGGGCCTGGTATACAGTAGACACTTAATAGATGCTTATTGATTAATTACTGTTTCCTACTGTGGTGAAAGATGGAAGTGAAAAGAAGCTGCAGTAAAAGACAGAAAAATTACAACTTGACATAAATCCAGAGCCCCTCACAATGAGGAAACAGGTGCCGAAGGAGAAGGCAGAGGCTCTCCCCTAAGGGCATTCCAAGGCTAGAGCTCCTCCTGTGCAGATAGATAGGGAGCTCAGGACACAGAGAGAGTGGCACATCAGAATCTAGGCTCTCAACCACTGCTCCTACACAGCGTCCTGTGGCCGGGGTGCCCATCTCCCATCACAACTGTACGCTCAGCTGGACAATTCTCTGGACTGCCGCCACCGTCTTTCCCTCTTATTCTCCATTCTCCCTCCCTGACACATACTTTAACCGTTCTTACCCCGAGAGAAAATATTCCTAGTTATGACTTTGCCCTCTGCTTCGGACGGCTTTGCCCCTCTGCCTCAGGCGGTTTTCATGGGGTCCTGCCTAAAGGCTGGGGGCCAGACAAGATGAGCCTGCAGTGGTTCCAGGGCGATTACCTGGTGATTGCCAGGAAGGCCTTGCTGTCCAGCTCTTGTTTGATGGAGCTCTGCAGACGGTAGGCGTGGGTATGGTTTGAAGCGTCTCCATAGTTAGTGAGGAGGGTCACCAGCAGGAACAGCATGTACACCAGAAAATTCTGAAGATGTGGGGAAGGCTGTGAGCAGTCACCAAGGACTGAGAGAGCCCCCAAATACTACAGTGGACATCAGGGACCTCCTGCCCTTGAGTAACAGAGATTCCGACTTCACCTCCCCACCCCACCCCCTTACCCTGGGGACCTGGTAGCTAGGAATATTCATGCCTAGCCTCTGGTCAATTCTACTTGCTCCCCAATGCCTCCTTCCAAATCCCATTATCCTATTCCAAATGGCTCCAGAAGATACCGTATTTGCTAGTTGTATGAGGTATAGAATTGGTCTCTCATCTACCCCAATGGTTTATTTCTTAACTACTTTAGACATATGTATATTTATTTTGCTTTATTGTGTGTATGTGCATGTATGTATATGTGTGTGCATGCATATGTGTGTGTGCATGTGTGTAAAGCACTGAATTATTCAGTATGGCTAGAGTGTGTAGGGAAGGGACATGAGATAAAACTGAAAAGACAGCTGATAGAGGGGCCTTGAATGCCAGGCTAAGAAATATGAACTTTATTCTGTATGCATTGGGAAACTATTGAAAGCTTTTGAAAAGTGATATAGGAAGATTAATTTGGCAGCATGTTCACAGTGATTTGAGGGGGAAAGATTTTGATCCAGAAAACTGGTTAGGAGACTACTGTATAGGAATGATGTAATGGGGCCCTAATCCAGGATGGGGGATGGGGCCATGGGAATGGAAAGGAAGGGAAGGATGTGATAAATATTGCAAAGGAAGAGAAGCAAGGAGACTTGGTAGCTGATTGGTGTGGGTGGTGAGGGAGAGGGAGGAGTGGAAAATGACACCCGTGTTTCATTCGAGCCTGGGTGACGGGGAAGATGCTGGTGCCATTAATAGCAACAGGGAAGTCTGGAGGAGGAGCAGACTGGCAGGTAAGATAATGCTATTCGTCTGACATGTTGAGTTTGAGGTGGGACACGCAGGTGGAGAGGTCTGGGAGGCAGAAGCGCCAGAGTCCTGCGGCTACCTCTGCAAGGAGCAGAAGCCACCAGCCTCTCCCCCTCCTGCTCTGAGGCTGGACCTGCTGGCAGTGGCAGATGCAGGGACAAGGAGAGGTCTAATGAAACCATCTGGCCAAGTCCAAGGTCACCTTGAGCATCCTGTGCAGTAGCTTGACTTTCCGAGCCTCCTCCTTGGCCTGGAAGAGGGCAAAGCCCTGCGGGGGCCGCACTCGGGGGATCCGCTCACACACGGGCTCCACGGCCGGACACTCCACCAGAGTGTCGTCCTCCTCTGGGTGGAGCCGCTTGGCCACTAGAGAGAAGTAGAGGGCTTCCAGCAGGACCTGGGGACCCGAGGGAGGAAGAGGTCAGCCTCCAGCTCGTGGGGCCTTTCCTCCTCTTCCGTGGCTCTGGCTCCAGCAGGAGGAGCGGAGTAGGGCAAGGGGGTCAGGCACCTGCCCCTCCAGGTGGGAATGCATGTGTTGGCTTGTGGGTGGGTGTGAGTGGAGACAGACAGAAGGAAGAGGAAAGGGGCGGTGGTGAAGAGCAAGGCAGAGGTAGGGAGTAGGAGAAGAAGGAAAAGAGAAGCAGCCAGACAAAGAGAGGCGGGAGAGAGGGAGAGAATGGGGACGGGAGACACGTTCACCTTGAGAGGTTCCCAGACCAGGAATGAAGACAGAAAGCTGAAGATGCCTGAGATGAGCCACATGACGCCAACGCTGGACGTAAAGTCGGTGCCGATCCAGCCCGAGATGCCCACGGCCACCAGCACGAGCAGGAGGCTGAGCCCATGGGCAAGGGGGGCACACCACGGAGGAAGCAGCCGCTTCTGCAGACCCTCAGCCAGCCCTGCAGGGGACAAGGTGGAGCCCAGTCACACACATGGCAAGGAAAGGGGCTAGAGGGAAAGGACTGAGGGCACGGTGTGCCAGGAGGCCTACCTTCTCTGGTGAACTTTGCTGACTGGAACAGCTCCTTTGGGGGGGCCACGGGGGACAGTCCCTTCTCATTCAGCCTCTGTAGCATCAGTGTCTCAGTTTTTGCCCCCAGAGAGCCAGACCTGGGGAAAGGGTACAAGCTATGAGCTCACCTTAGTGCAGGGAGGGGGCAGGAAGGAGTGATGAGATCAGACGGATGGAAGAGGACACATCCAACTCTCTTATCTCTCAAAGAAATAACTTCAAGAGCAGTTGCTTTCAGATAGGGGTGGGCTCTAATCCCAGTTCAGACCTCAGTTGGGTAATTAAATCTTTCTGTGTTTTATTCTTCCCACCTGTGAAATGAGGAGATTTCCTTTTGGAGGAAAAGAAGGCACCACAGAAAGCCTCCGCAATGCTGATGCAGGGACCTCACTATAATGGTGTTCACTACAGAAGCCTCCTAAGGACCTGAAGACCCTACAATTATCCTCCTTGCTGAAGCATGAAGTCAGTTACTGAGTTACCAAGAGGTCTCTGGTATCAGCTATTCCGAGACAGGTGGACCTAATGACAGCGTCATAGCAAGGCTCGGGGACATTACTGTCATGCCTTGGGCTCTGTGGTCTTTAACTCATCTGCGTGATCCAGACCTCAGTTGGACAGAAGACAGGCCCTTCTGGATAGGGATCCAATCAATTAACCAAAAAGTATTTATTAAGAGCCTATAATCTGTGACAGACACTGGGCAAAGCATAGGGGACGCAAATACAAAGAATGAAACTACCCCTCCTGGCGAGGAGCTCATGCTCTATATAAATAGAGAGAAAATATATGTAAACTATATAAAGTATGAATATGGTGAGAATAAAAAAGATTTTTCCTGGTAAGACTGGAATGATGTTTTGTCCTGCCAAGTAAAGGATTCCCAGTCCCTTCCTTATTATTCACACACACACACACACACACACACACACACACACACACACTTGCTGGAGATCCAGGATTTATCTATTTATTATAAGCAATCACCTGACCAGTGGATAGGTTAGAAATCTGCTGGTTAGATGGCAGTTCTTTCTGTAGGTCCTACCCTCTGGATTGCTGTCCACACATGTTTCCACGTTCCTATCAGACTAACATGGCAAGATGGACTCCCTTTCCAAATCACTGCTAATTCCTCTGTGCTAATTCCTTTGGAGAAAGGAGCTGGGAAATGGTCAAGAGAATCAGATTTTGAGCTCTTTCCCATTATACCACAGACGTATTGCCTTGCCCCCCAACCCAAAAGCTGAGCCCAGGAAGGTCTTGCCCCTCCCGGCCTGTTCCATCTCTGCCTCACTCCCCAAGATGATATCCTGCTCCCACTTCACTCACAGGCCAGTGAGGAGATCCGTTTCCAGGTGGGTGTCTCTAGCAGGGGCAACGCTGCTGTCCCCCTCAGCAAGTATCTGTCGGATCAGATCTTCGTCTAGAGGAAGAAGAATCAGCAGAGGAATGTTGGGTGTGAGTCAGGGTCAGGCCAAGCTCTGTGACCCCTATCCATCACTCACACTCTCCCAGCACCCCCCCCATCCCACCCAGAGGATGAGCTATCACTTTTCCCAAATGGCTCAGAACTGCTAGGGATATAGCTAGAAAGACTGGGGGGTTGTCTAAGGCTCAACCTAGAAACATCCTCTTTTTTGTTTCAGGAGGTAGACTCCTAAATATTTTATAATGTCTACAGTAAGTTTAAATGGAATTTCTCTTTCTATCTCTTGCTGTTGGGCTTTGTTGGTAATATATAGAAATGCCAATGATTTATATGGGTTTATTTCATAGCCTGCAACTTTGCTAAAGTTGTTTATTATTTCAAGTAGTTTTTTACTTGATTCTGTGGGATTCTCTAAGTATAACATCATGTCATCTGCAAAGAGTGATAGCTTTGTTTCTTCTTTGCCTGTTCTAATACCTTCAATGTCTTTTTCCTCTCTTATTGCTAAAGCTAATGTTTCCAGTACAGAAACATCCTCTTTTTTCATGGGAAAGCTGAAACAGGAAATCCTCCCTCCCTTAGTTTTTTGCACCCCTGCCTTGGTTTTCCATCAGAATAAAGGGGGTGCTATGATCCTAAGAAATTATGTGTCTTTCTTCATCCCAAACTAAGGCCTACCCACTCACCTGAGGTGGAGAAGTACTTGGTCTGGGAAGGGGGGCTGCCCAGGGAGAGACCATCTTCTTCCATGACCTCCAGGGCCTGAGTGTTTCCAGTCTGGGCCCGTACCAGCCTCTGAAGGGTGTTACCCATGATGGAAGGGTCACTGAGAAGGTCTGGCCAGCTAAGAGTGCCATCACTGGACTGCCAGCGCATCAGGCTGTGAGAAGCAAGCACACCCACCCGAGGAATACATGAGATCCTGACAAACACACATATCCACCTGACCAAACCCAGAGGAACCATGCAAGTGACACAAACCACGTCCTCCACAGGCAGACAGCATGGGACCATAGAAGAGCAATGCACACATGGCATGTGGGGAAAAAATATACACAGAATCCAGGCAGCCATTTATGCATGACGTGATACCTGAATGCATGTTCACATCTGCCTGAATTCAACATGATTTTGCTCTGGGGGCACCCACCTTTTAGAATCATCCAGAAACAAATCTGTTTTAGTTTGTCCAGAAAATGCCTGTGGAGAAGAACACAGCGCATCTCAGAGATATGATCTGGCCAGGGAGAATCACGGTCTTTGCCAACATCTTAGGGATACATGAACATTTTTAAAAAATTGTATTTCCAGGTAATTGGTTTCCTTTGTAATCCTATGTTTTATTTTATGAATTTAAAAACATTAATCTGAGAAGGGGGTCAGTAGACTTTACCAGACTGCCAGAGGGGTCCAGGATACACAAAAGGTTAAAAGCCCCCTGTCTGGGGGTCACTGGGACCTAACCGGAGAGCCTCAGCATCAAGTGTGAGTTCTCACAGTAATAAAATATGGCAATATAAGGTTTACAAAATGTCTTCTTCACAACAACCCTGCAAGGCAGACAAGGTAAGGGATTTTTGTTTGTTTGTTTGTTTGTTTTACAAATGAGGCACTGAGGCACGGAGAGGTTATGTATCATTCACAGTCACATAACTAGAAAGTGCCCAGAGGCGGGTACTTGAACCAAGGTTGACTGACTGGGGAATGGGCGTGGGAGTAGACAGTTCCCGAGATTCCATCCAGCTGGAACATTCTGTGTCTCTGTGATTTTGGGGTCCCTGAGACCAAGGCTCTTTCCACATGGGCTCTCAGTTGCTGAACAGCCATGCCAGGCTCCTTGTAACAAGGAGACAGGCCACATGCAAGGTCTATGCCCAGTCCCCATCACCTCAGCACGGAGCCCAGACAAAGTGAGGAAGGAACTGTCTAAGACCGATGTCTCCAGGTAGTTCTCAATGTCCAGCACCTGCTGCCCCCCAGGGCTGCGGTCAGGGCTTACTGATACCTGTAGGAAGAAGGGCACTCAGCCTGATGCACTTTGCACAGCGCCTGGCATATAGTAGGTGCTTCATAAATGTTTATTGACCAATTGAATAGTGCAGCTGCCTTTGCCCTTTCCTAGAGATCAGCTTGTTCAATTCTCTGCTTCTAAGTAGAAATATCGTATGTCCTAGTGAGCTGGAACAGGGCAGAAGACTGAATGAACTTGGGCAGCAAATCCCATCGACAATAAAGGATTGGCCCTCGAATCCACTCTGTCCCTACAAAAGGGTAACTCCCCCTCCCGTCCCACTCCTGTAGGTCCTGGTCCCTCTGTCTCAAGTCTACCCTGCCACTGGTCCTATCCTTACCTTGCTCCGGGACATTCGGAAGAGAAAGAGGATGACCAGGTAGAGGGGGTAGACAACGACACTGGACACCAGGCCAACAGCCACTGTGTCCACACTTAAAGGGATCAGGCTGGAAATGGGTACATTGCTGCAAGGAAGGAGGGAAACAAGCATTTATTAAGGGCCTACTATGTGCCAGGTACTATGTTAAGTGCTTTATATTGTTATTTCATTTGTATCCTCACAACAACTCTGGGGGTGTTATTTTTATTCCCCTTTTACAGTTGAAGAAACCGAGACAGACAGGTTAAATGACTTGCCCAGGGTTATACAGCTGGTAAATGTCAGAGGCCAAATTTGAACTCAGGTCTTTCTGATTCCAGGCCCAGTTCTGAGGGGATTTATATCACTTTGTCACAGAGAAAAAGGTAGTAGCTAAAACATTCTTTATACAAATAGGGTCAAATTTAGATAATTGGAGTAATATTCATTGTTCATGGGTAGGTAAAGTCAATATAATCTACAAAATGACAATTTTACTTAACTAACCTATTCAATACCATCCCAATTAAATTACTAAAAAATATTTTACAAGTTAGAAAAAATAATAAGAAAATTCATTTGAAAGAACAAACAGGTCAAGAATTTCAAAGAAATTAAGGAAAAATGTAAAGGAAAGAGATTTAGCAGTACCAGACCTTAAATATTACAAGGTAAGACCATTGTTGAAGTGTAAAATGGATAATTTTGATTATTTTAAATTAAAAATTTCTTGCATAAATAAAATTAATATAGCTGGGATTGGAGGGAAAGCAGAAAATCAAGAAGAAACTTTCATAGACAAGCTTTCAGATAGGATGTGATTGTGATGGAATACTGCCATGAGGTAGGAAATGACAAGCTGGTTCATTTAGAAAAACATGGAAAGACTTGGACCTATGAAGGAAGAGGCTATCCACCTCCAGAGAGGAAACTGACAAATGGAAATATGCATAGCATGGTCTTACATACATGTATAGGTGTATGTGCATGTATATATACATATATACATATGTATATGTGTGTGTTTGTAGATATGTATGTATATGGATATATATTCGCATTTAATTGTAGCCTTCTCTACAGCAAGGGGAGGACAGAGGGAGGGAGAACAAAAATAAAATAAAAAGTACACAGGAGAGAAAAAAAGAAAACCTAGAAGGAAGCATAGAAAAGTTGAGTTGCTTTGAAAACGATGTGTAGGATTCAGTACATAGGTTTTTCATGAAATGGAAATTTACTGTTTTATATTGAATCTTCTCTTATATTCTTCTGTGTACATGGAAATGCTCTTCTTTTTTTCTTTTTTTCATTTTGTATTTAAGTTTAAAATGAATAAAAGATTTAAAATTTAAAAAGACAGAGAAAAAAGTAATAGGAAAATATGGCAGAAGCCAGAGAGGTTTAGGTAAAACCAAAAGGAAGAAAGTCTCTGATAATGAGGTGGAGCAGGTACTGCCACAGGAGAGCATGAGAAGTCTATCTCTTGCCTACCCTTGTCTATCCTTGAAGGAGTGTGTATTTGGAAGATGAACGGACCTGATGGCATGAACCTTGGCCACTTCACCTTGGGGGATATCATTGGGAAGGGTTGGAGATGAGATATTACTGCCCAGGATGACTAGGGGAGGGGTGGGGGAGAAGTACCCACCTGTGATTGACATCTCCCACAACTCCATACCACACAGCATTGGCACCTAGGAAGAGGCAGATGAGGAGAGCACAGCAAGTAGCCCGCTGGACCCGAGTGAAGCGGCTTCGTGGGGGGCGGTCCCACAATGACAGCCAGATGTGCTTCTCAAAGAAGCCTCTCTGGAGTTCTGCTGTCAGCAGCCGCGGGAACCGGCGCAGGGTGGCATCACCTAGTGGGCACACAGAAAGGGGGAAAGGAAAGGCACCAAGGTTAGAAGGGAGATGAACATATTCATTCTCACACACACTTAGTTTCCCCCTTACATACACATTCAATTCAACACAGTGTGGAATAGTGAATAGAGGTCTTAACATGGAGTCAGCAAGACCTAGGTTCAAATTACCCTTCAGGCACTTGCTGTGTGACCCTGGGCAAGTCACTTAACCCCTCTCTCTGTTTTCTCATTTATAAATGAGAAGACTGGGCGCAATGGCTGGCCTCTAAAATTCCTTCCAGTTCTAAACCTATGTTCCTCAGTCTCACATACCCAAACGCTTACTCCCATGCTTACTGTCACACAGACAGAGATGTATCACAAGCATGGGGGTTTCTTTCTTGGATGGAAACAAGAATCTGAAAAGTGAAAAATCAGAAAACTCATGGAAGGTATAGGGTTAAAATCAAGGGAAGGGAAGCTGGGGAAAAGACTTAAAGAAGGGATCCAGAGGCTGAGGAAGGCTTACTGGCTGCTAGGACTTCCTTCTCCACCAGACCCCCATTGTCCTCAGTCTCCACTGACAACCAATCATTCACCAAGAAGAAGGCGCTTCGGCCAGTCTGTAGATCCCGGACAATAATGTGCTGCAGGAACCAGGCTGGGCTAAGCCCTAAGGAGAGAAGACAGGAAGCCTTCGAGGTTTGGGCCATGGCTCAGAGGAAGCAACCGGTTCATGGTGGGCAGAGGAAGGAAGGTCCCGCCTGGCCAAGCCCTCTCCCCACACCTTTGTTGTCATGCCACACTCGGATCTTCCACACGCTTCCAAGGCTTCGCTGTGTGGCAATTTGGAAGATATCTAGACTGTTTCGATGGAAAGCACTCTCTCCATCCAGGTGCCGGTGTCCACTTCTGCCATCTGCCCCATAAAGGGTGATGCCCACATGGGCTGTTGTGCCTAGACAGGGAGGGAGGGAAGGTAAAGAGACTTTAGCATAGAGAGGCTAGGGAGAGGGTTTTTGCAAAGGCACAGTGAAAGCCATCAGTCTGGGGGATTGGAGGGGCTAAAAAGAGCTTTGGAGCTGCCCAGCAGGAGCTAGGAACCTGGAAGAGGGGCAGGAATGATATTTATGAGCTCAGATTTCTATACACAAGGTATGGGCAATAAAGCAAACTAGAGATCTTTGTGCAAAAAGATGAATTGTAATTGCACAGGTATCACTGAGATTTGGTGATGATCTACCACAGACAATGTAATGCAATATTGTTTTGCCATGAGAAATAATAAATGTGAAGAATTCAGAGGCTTGTATGAACTGATGCAGAGCAAAGACAGGAGGATCAGGAGAATGATTTATACAATAACCATACAAATGTAACAGTAAATAAACACCAATGAAAGGTTACAGAGCTCTGATCAATGCACTGGATCATTGGATCACCAATGATGAGTTAGAAGGGACTTTTGAGGTCATTTAGCCTAATCCCACTTGTTTTTATGGATGAGGAAACTGAAGGGTCAGAGTTGAGATCTGAACTGTGGTCATCTGACCCTAAACCCAGCATTACATCCACTACCTCAGGCTTCCTCTCAGTGGACCAGTGGTGAAGCATGCCTCCCTTGCCATGAAAAACTTGTATTCCCTGGGGTCTCTGCCCTCATGCCAGGCTAAGCCCATTTTCCCTTTTGACTGAGTTACTAAACTGGTGGCTTAGGGAAGGTCACAGACATTAGTATTATTTACCTGGATTTATTCCAGTAAGGACTCTTTGTTATCAAGTCTCTTAAAATATCTTTGTAGACAGGATAGGGAGATGTGGGCTAGAAGATGCAGCTGAATTATATAAACCCCTGAACAACTTGACCTAAATAGCAAGAATTAGGAACTGCTTTTATCCTGAACGAAGATCTCTAATAAGTGCCATGTGTGGCCTGTCAATATTTTCATTAGTGACTCGTATGAAGATAATGTGCTTATCAAATTGATGGATGCTACAAAAGCTATGAGACTGCTGTGGTCTAAAGGAAACACAACTGAACTTATTAGAAAGACCTGAGTTTGAATCTTGGCTCCAATACTTACTACCAGTGTAACCCAGGTTAGCTGCCTCCCCTCTCTGGGCCTCAGTTTCCTCCTTTGTATAATGAAGGGGCTGGACCAGATGGTCTTTTAAAGTCCAGATCCTATGAGCCTAACTACCGAGTTGAACAACAGAATCAAGATCTAGAATGATCTCAACAGGCTAAAACAAATAAGTTTGGAATTGTGGGCTAAAACTAATAAGATGAAGTATAATAGGGGCAAGCGTAACATCTTACACATAGCTTAAAAAAATTCAGTTGTACAAACTCAAAACAAGGAAGGCAAACCTAAGCAGTTAGGTCATTCAAAAAAGACCTGAGGACTTCAGTGGAATGCAAACTCAATGAGTTGAATATCAGTGAAAAATGAATTCATTCTCAGGCAGCCTTCCAAAAATTTAGCATTGGAAGAAGGACAGTGGTGGGAGTCCCATAGCACTCGACTCTGCTTTGGTCGCATTGTAAGCACTGGGCTCAATCCTGAGAGCCATATTCTAAGAAGGACCTTGACAAGCAGGATTATGTTCAGATGGGCAACCAGGAGGGCGAGGAGACTCAGGACCTTGTCCTGTAAGGATCAGTTGAGAGAAATCAGGATTGTTTAGCCTAGAGAGAACTCAGGGGGCCCACGATTGCTATCTTCACATATCTAAAGAGCTGTCCCATGGTAGAGGGAGTCAGTTGATTTTATTTAGCCCCAGAGGCCAGAACTAGAAACCAATGGATCATTGAATCATCAATGGGTGGAACTGATGGGTGGAAGTTACTGAGAGATCAATTTCAGCTTAAAATAAGGAAAGACTGTCTAATAACTAGAGCTGTCTGAAAGTGGAAAGGTCTACCTCAGGAGCGTTTGAATTGCTTATTATTAGACGTCTTCAATCAGAAGTTGGAAGACTATTTGTCAGGGATTCCTGTTCAAGTAGGACAGGATGGATGGCCTCCAAGATCTCTTCCAACTCTGATTCTAATTTTGTCCTCAAGATCTCAGCCCTTAAATAAGGAGGGTTAAGGCCAAGGTGATCTAGTAAAGGTGAGAAGGTGGTAAGCAGGCATGGTAAATAATAACAATAATGATAATGATAATAATAATAATAATAGCTAGCACTTGCAGAGTACTTTAAAGTTTTCAAAGCTCTTTACATACATTATCTCATTTTCATCCTCACAATAACCCTGGGAGGTAATGCTGTTATTATCCCCATTTGATAGCCGAAGAAAATAAGGCAAACAAAGGTTGAGTGACTTTCTCAGGGTCACACAGCTAGTTAAGTGTCTGAGGCCACATTTGAACTCAGGTCTTCCTGACACTCTATCCACTGTACTCCCTAACTGCCTCTGTGCTAGGGGATTTAAGCTAGGCTGTCCACATTCGGCCCCAAGGCCAGGCTAACCCTTCCCACAGCCCCCACCCAGTCCCTGCCCGCCCCCTCCCGGCCCCTGCTGCCAGTCCAGCTGTCTCTGCCTGCTTTCACCTGAGCCCTGGCCCCAGCCAGTCTTGACAAGTATCTCATACTTGAAGCGACCATTCTTCCCACAGAAGGGGATGATGCTCACTCGGCTGACGTCCATCAGGTCCAGCTTGTGGACAATCAAAGCTGTCACTGCATAGGTGGCCAGGCACACAGCGCAAGTTAGGAGCACAATATAGTTGATGCCTGGAGCTGGGTCCTGTGCCAAGAGAAAGATTGTCAGGCCAAGGCTGACGCTAGCTCCATCATGACCACCACACCCACTCAGGACCCTGATCCCCCAAGCAGTCCCCATCCGTCTTAACTACTTTCCAGCCACACTAGTCTCTTTGCCTTCACAATCCCCCTTCTCCTAAAAAAAAAAAAAAAAGTCCTATTTTACTTTATTTCGAAGGCAATCAGGGTTAAGTGACTTGCCCAGGGTCACACAGCTAGTAAGTATCTGAGGTTGGATTTGAACTCAGGTCCTCCTGACTTCAGGGCCCATGCTCTATTCACTGTAGCACCTACCTGCCCCACTGTTTCATCTAGCCATTTTGTTTTTGTTTTGGGGGTTTTTTTTGGGGGGGGGAGGCAATTGGGGTTAAGTGACTTGCCCAAGGTCACACAGCTAGTAAGTGTCTTCTTGACTCCAAGGCCAGTGCTCTATCCACCACCACCTAGCGGCTCCAAAGACTCCTATTTTAAATGAACTTAGAGAGAATTTTTGAAAGAAGCCTTGCAGTGAATCCTTTTGTCAGCAGAGAACATTTTTTTAAAATGGAGTAATCCTCTTGTTAAGCTTTTCTTATTAGAATTCCTTGAAGCAAGGATCCCTGAAATCTCTGGGTTGCTTGGTCTTCATTGAGCTTTAGGGGGCAGGGACTATTTCTCCTGATCCCAGTGCTGAGCCCCAGAGCCGGGCACATAAATGATGAAGAAATGATTTTCACTCACTCACTCATTGATTCATTGATTCATTCAGCTTCTCAGTAGTAAGTGCCCTTTTCCTCTTGAAAATACTTTGTATCTACTTTATATCAATCTTTTTTTTTTTAATATTGTATCTACTTATTTTTTCCTCAACTATAAAAATGGGATAAGAACACTACCTACTTCGAAGGGCTGTTGTCAGGATCAAATGAGATAATATTTGTAAAAAAGGCTGATCACAAATGCTTGGCACATATACTTATGCAAATACTTAATCTCCTCCCTTCCCCTCTCCCATTTATCTGTATTCATGTAGTGGTCATACCTCCCCCAGTAAAATGTAAGCCCCTTGAGGGCAGAGATTGTTTTGATTTTGTCCCCGTATCCCCAGCACCTAGCACAGTTATTTGTATGTAGTAGGTACTTAATAAATGTTTTTGGAATTGTACCAAACTGAAATCCCCTGTCTCTCCCCTACCCCCATCCTTCCACTTTCCATTTCTTATCCAGTGCTAACATACCAGCTTGGGGTTAACCAAAGGGAATTCATTTCCACATAGCCCATTCTCCCCACCCAGGGCAACCACAGCATTTGCCCCAAATGCAAAGACCCTAAAGGAATGGAAATTACTCACAGGGATGATGAATTTGATGGAGCTGGGTGGAACAAAGAGGCTAGCACCAAAGGCTGTGAGGTGGCGGGTGAGGCAGACAGCCTGGCTGGGGGTGGTCTCTTCCAGGGGCACGATGCCCTCTGTCTTCCACATCATCTCCTTCTCATTGAAATACTGGCACAGCGACGTGTAGAGGCCCACCGTCACTTCGACCTCGGACCAACGGAAATGGCTGGTCATATTCAGGTAGTAACTTGCTGTTGTATCGTCCGTCCTAGACAGCAGAGGCAGAAATAGGGTCACAGTTCAAGGACCCTGGAAAAGGTGTCCTGGACCATCTCTCTATGGACCCATAGCTCCCATATCTGCTCTACCTCTAGCTGTAGCCCCAGGACCTCATTACTTCAGCTGTGATTAGAGTACAGGGGTTCTTAACTTTTTTGTGTCACGGACCCCTTTGGGGGCTTGGCAAAGCCTATGGACCCTTTTCAGAAGGCATTATTCTCCAAAGTGTGCAAAGCTTTTCAGAATAATATGCTCCAGGATGATATTTTTAAATGCATAAAATAAAATATACATATAGGATTTCAAAGGAAACCAATTATGCTGGAATAGTTATAAAAATATTTTTAAAAACAAGTTTTTAAACTTGTTTTATAAAAAAAAAAAACAACAACCCCAGCATGAGAACCCATAGAGGAGCCACTTAGACTCTGCTTTGGGAGACCGGATGACAAAAGAACTTGAACAGGAATCAGGAAACTGAATTCTACCCCAAACTCTCTGTGGTACCAGGGCTAAGTCACTTCTTAGCTTTCTCCTCTGTCAGATGGGGATGATGTTTTTCCTCACAGGGTACATATGAAAACAGTTGGAAAACTTAGACTGCCTCACCGAATGGAAGGTATTCTGATTTCTTCTTCTCTTCTACTCAGTTGTTCCTTCACACAACATTTCCCGGGGCCCCTGTGCAGAAAAGAAGCCCTTACCCTGGAGAGATGAAGAAGGTGTAAGGCCTGTGGTCACCTCCAGTCAATGCCTTTAACCCAATCTTCTTGCTGGCCGTGCAGTTGTACTCATTGGGCTGGGGAGCCGAGTGCAGATAGACAGCCAGGAAGGGCTCGGGCTCCTCAGACAGGTAGCGCTCTGGGACGTGGCACAGGGACAAAAGTTACCTTTGCAATGGCTGAGCCACCCCAGCGAAGCCCCAGGACCCATGGCAGGCATGGCTCTAGCAGATCCTGGGACCTCCAGGACACAGGGCCAAGGACAGTGTGTGAGCTGGTATGATCTGAAACTGGGGCAAATTCTTTGCACTAAGCCTAGGTTTGAGAAAGTGAGTATGGGCATGTGTTTATAGAGGAGGTGGGAGGGATTCAGAATTTGAATAGTGGGGCTTTTCATAAATGACCCTGTAAATGATCTATAGTCTCCTTCCCTTTTTTTTTAAAACAAGCATTTATTAAACACCTACTATGTGCCAGGCACCACACTAAGTGATTTACATATGTGATCTCATTAAACTTTCACAAGCCTGAGAAGTAGGTGTTATTATCACCCCCATTTTACAGATGAAGAAATTGAGGTACGTAGAGGATAAGTGACTTTCTCTAGGTCATAGAGCTAGTTAAGTGTCTGACGCAGGATCTGAACTCTGGTCTTCCTAACTCCAGGCCCAGAGCTCTATCTATTGTACCACCTGGCTGCCTTTTTCCTTTTGTTTTCCAGATAATTCCCAAGATACCTGGGCCAAGCCAGGAAAAGTTGGGACCAGGCCCAGAGGGATGAAGGGAACATGTAGTTCTCTCTCCTTTCCAAAGCTGAAGAGACATTATTTTTGCATTTCCAATGAATATACATATTACTTTTTATTATGGGGAACCAACTGCTTTATTAATCACATCTCATATTTATATAGAATTTTAAGAAACATTTTATGTACAATATCTCATATGAGCCTTACAATAACTCTATGAGATAGGGTGCAGTTATTACCCCCATTTCAGAGATAAGGAAACTGAGTCTCAGTAACTTGCTCATACAGCTAGTAAAATGTCCAAGGCAAGAATTGAGCCCAGGTCTTTCCAAATTCTGAGTCTAGTGCTCTATCTGCTGTGTCATGCTGCCTAGTTCAGGGGGAAACAATAAATATGCCTCTTTGCCACATTCCAGAAACATGGCTTTTTTATTTTTTATGGTGTTGTCAAAAAAGACCAACCAAAAACCAGCAACAACAAACAAATCAACAAACCACTAGACTGAATTAGGAGAGCTGAGATCTGTAGTCTTGATCTAAGCCAAATGAATTTATGAATCAATCAGTCTTGGAGAGGTCATCTAACCTCTCTGCACCTCCATGTGCTCATCTGTAAAATGGAGATTTCATCTCTCGAGCTTCCTAATAATAGTTAGCAGCCCCAATTTAATTTAAGTGTAGTTTTGACTGTGTCAATCCTCAGTAACTCCTTATTGCCTCTAAGATACTGCCCCTTCTGTCTAGCTTTTAAAGCCCTCCTCAACCTTGCCCTGACCTATCTTTCCAGCCTCACTGGACGTCACTCTTTATTCCTCACTCTGCACTTCAGCCAAACTAGCTTTCGTCACTCACAGAATTCATCTCCGGTCTCTGTGCCTTTCGCTTGGCTGTCCCTCACGCCTGGAAATCCCTCTCCACCTCTGCCTCACAGAATCCCTCTCCTCCTTCAAGCAGCTCTGGCACCACTTTCTGCATGAAACTGTTCCTGATCCCCACTAACTGCCATTCTTCTCTCCCTAAATACCTTGCATCTGACAACTTTGTATTTATCCTCTTTATATTTATTCAATATGTACTCAAATATGTTGTGGCCTCCCATTAGAATGCATGCTTCTTGCAAGAAGGAATGATTGTTTCATTCTTCATACCTTTATTCTCAGTACCTACCAGTGGTGCCTGGCACACAGTAGGTGCTTAATGAATCTTGTTGATTGGCTGATTTATAAGGTTTACAAAGTTTACTCATTTGGTAACTATATTCTAGGGCTGATAATAGGAAGAAATAATATAATGGATGTCAAATCAGTTGTAAAGGATATAAAAAAAAAAGCCCACAAGAGAAATGTTCCACTGCCCTCGAGGACTTGCCTCCTTCTGTTATGGGCTAGGGCCCTTACATTCTCTGTCACAGACCACCCCCCCCCAAGGATACTGAGCCCACTATACCTACCATTCAGCACAGTGTAGTTAAGTCGGAAGTGCAGACCAGCCTCAGGGTTGTGGTTTTGAGGGTCAATGATGGCGCTGACAGATGTGCGAGGCTGGATGATAGCAGTGTCGGTAGAGAGGACTTGGTCCCCACCCCCTCCGCTGGTGTTGTTAGATACCTTGACAGTAATGGCCTTCTCGGAGCCCAGCCGCTCTATTGGGATCTGGGCCCCTGCCTGAGTCTGGAAGGCCATGGAAGCCACCTTAGTGGAGACTGTGTAGTTGCTGATGTAGCCGAAGGGAAAGGGGTTGGAGTCTACGAGGAAGATGAGCTGGATGACGTCAGTGAGGTCAGAGAAGGTGCTGTTGAAAGCAGGTGGGATGGAAAACTGGCAATCAGAAGTGTTCTCATAACACAGCAGGCTGAAGGGGTCCGAACGTTTGCCTCGAGCCACAATCTCTTCCCCCGCTAGGGTCAGCGGTTCCTCATTCAGCACTCGAGATTTCATGAGGATTCGCATTAGGTCAGATGAGAGGTTATAAGCCTTGGAGGCCACTAGAAGGGTGTGGGGTTTGCTGCATAGCTCTGTAGGCTCTAGGTCTTGGGTATCTGAGTTTACCAGGTGAATGAGGTCACCTGAGGGAGATAAAAAAGTGAGGCAGTTAGTGCCAGCCCCAAAGTATTAGTCCCAGCATGCAAAGCATTTGGCTGGACCTTCAGTAGAACGTGTGGCAAGTGGGAGACATGGCCACTGACTTTGGAAACCCTTAATCTGATAGGGAAGTCCCTGTTGGGAGGAAAGGAGTGCTTTCCCTTCCCCATTTTCTTTTCCAGCCCTCTCCCTGGACTCTGCCATCACCCATTCCCTATGGTAGGCTTCCTTCCTGGCTGACCAGTGATGTTGAGGATGTTGTCCGCAATGGCCGTGGGGGTCACTGTGCCTTGCGTGGTCTCATTTTGCAGGATGGCCATCATGTTCTCCAGCTTGTTCAGGGTTTTTTTCAGGCAAGAGTGGCATACAAACTCCTTACTTGCTACCTGCAGGGAGAGAGCCCAGTGACATAGGCTCACCCTCCTGTCATCCTTCCTCCCGTATCCAGTATGTCTGGGCAGACAGGTGCCATTGCTCTCTTCCCCAGAAAGGATTTGTGAGGTTCTACATCACCTCCTCCTTCATCATCAGTCCCAACCCTTCACATTTATTAATCTCCCTCATTCACAGCATGGTCCTCCACTACTCCACATGCCCCTCACGCCTGGCTTCCTAACACTATGAATCATTACCTCCTCATTGTTCCCCATCCCCCATTCCCTTCTCATCTTTGCCTTGGTGGCTTCTTTCCCATGGTGGGCTCATCTGCTCACCACAATTACCCTTGTTCTTTCTGACAACCTCTGCACCCCGAGAGCTTACCCTAACACTCAGATAAGGCAAAATAATCAAAGATCTGAGAAGTACTGATTCAGTTTGATTAAAAGAAACACTAATGAAAAGAGAGGTCAGCTACCTCTCAGCCACCCAACCTGCAGGAGAAACATACTAGCCTGAGTCAGTTTCCCTAGGGCATCCATCCTGCAGGATGGGTCTGAGCTTGTAGAGAGGAAACAGGCGTATGGAGAGGGAGTAGGGTGGCTTAGCATACCGTGCACTGGGCCAGCGCAGCTGAAATCTGCTGAATATCATCTACAGTGTTGACACGAAGGGAAACAAGGATCTCAGTAATATTTCTTCGCATCAGCACACGGAGGTGCCTCTCATGGCTGGCCTCTTCCTCTGAAGATGTCACCTGTTCATACTGATGAGACAAGAAGAAATAGGTGCTTCATATGAGCACAGAGAAACCTTGGGGTTTGTACACAGCTCCTCACACACACCTCAAATTCCCCTGAGCAATTAATGATCTTTAAAAAAAGCCTCTGATCTACTGACAGAGGGCTGGGATTTTTTCCATTTTCGTCTTTGCATCCCAAGCACCTAGCACAGAGCTTAATAAATGATTATTGATTGATTGATCTGCAGTGGTGGTCAGGGAATGAAGAAGGTAACCACTTTAGATCCCTCCTTTACAAAATCAGTCTAAGTAACTCAGGAAACGATCTTTTTAATTTCAACCATAACATTGATCAACTGCCCTGAGGCTGCCCAGTCTCTTGTCTCCTCCCTTGGTCCCACATCCAGGGTAGGGGTGGAGATAGCACTGACCTCATTGAGGACGGTGATGAGGGCCAAGGAGTACTCGATGACATGCTGGGGGTCGGCCTGTTTCACCAGCCCGGGCAGGACTGTCTCGGTCAGGCTGTACAGCCAGTGGGTAAGACAGTGGAAGCCGGCAGAAGGCTCAGGCAAAGTAATAAGCAGAGACCTGGGAGGCAACAGCCAGGTAAGGGTGAGGATGAGGCCTGGGTAGCAATGACTGCCCAAGAGCAGAAGCTAGACTTCTAGGCTGGGCAGAGGAATGCACATGCCCAGCAGATCCTCATGACCTCCACACTCTCAAAAAAAATCGCTCTACCCACTCTCTTCTCCAGGAGACCTCCTCCCATGATTAGTTAGCCTTACTCCACATGGAACATTCATTTTCTTTTCATCTTTTCAATGCTCACAAGCTCATCCTGAAACATATCTGACTTGGATCATGGATGGAGAGCTGGGAGGGACCCTGGGGGTCATGAAAGTCACCCCTTTCATTTTAACAGATTAGGAAACCAAGGTCCAGAGGAGTTAGCCAACTAAGTTCACACAGATAGAAGGGGGCAGAACCAGGAATCAAACCCAGATCTTCTTATATCAAATCCAGCATCCCTCCACTGAATCAAACTGCTTGTTTGTATACTGCTTCCCAAAGATTCAAGTTTCCCCCAATGATATCTTTTGCCATCTATCTCAACCCTTCCTCTCTATCTCTGCCAACTCCTTGGGTGCCTAGCTTAGGAGATGTTCCACAAGGGGCCCTCAAATTACTTAGTACAGTGCCTGGCATACAGTAGGTGTTTAATAAATGTATAATGACTAACCGACTGGATGACAGACAATCTTGCGTAGGCTGGTGCCCCAAGGTTCAGAATGCTCCTTCGCCCCCTTACCTGTTCAGGGCTACCACAGCAGCGCCTAACTGGTCCTGCACAACCACAGAGAGGTCCACAGTGAAATGGGTCTTAAAGCCAGGGGGCAACACAGCTCCATATGCAGAAAGACTGCCTTTGTAGATGCAGAATTCCTCGCAGTAGCCTTGACGGCAGCGCCGCAAAAGTAAGGAATACACCAGTGGAGCATCCTCGTCCTCTGTGTCCAGCCAGCCTGCAAAAACCATAGCGCAGC
The DNA here is from genome assembly GCF_900497805.2 of Vombatus ursinus. Lineage (NCBI taxonomy): Eukaryota > Metazoa > Chordata > Mammalia > Diprotodontia > Vombatidae > Vombatus > Vombatus ursinus. The sequence goes on along the minus strand of NW_020954548.1, from coordinate 33,685,048 downwards.
ATTGTCCCTCCAGAGCCCAGAACTTCTGATCATCCTACCTTGTCCTCCCTCCCTCTATCTCACCCTCCTCCACACCCTACCTTGGACACACCATGACAAGAGTCAGCACCCTATGTGGAGAACAGAAGGAAGATAAGGAAAGAAATAAACACTTAAGGCCTATTATGTGCTAGGCACTGTGCTAAGAACTTTACAAATATTATCTCACTTGATCCTCACAACAACCCTGGAAAGTAGATGCAGTGGGAAGTGGAGATGTGGAAATGGATCAAAGCCATAACTAAGAATTTGGACATCTTTTTGGTATTGAAATTGCTCTAAAAAGTCTCAAGTGACCTCCTAATTATCAACTCCAATTTTTTTTTTTCAAGTCTTTACCCTCTATGATCTTTAATTTTGTGGCAAATTCAGCAGCAGGGTTGGAGACAGAAGACAGTTCGCTCTATGTTGGGAATCACGGAAGGGGCAGGTGGGCACTGGGAGAGGACCAGGCCCCTCTGGGCTGGGGCTGTAGGACTGCTTCAAGGAGAAAGTGCAACCCCTAGATGTCAGCATCTTGGAGCAAAGCTCCAGTGGTCTCACCATAGTTATGGCTCTGTGATGGCTACATTATGGAGCTAAAGAGACTTTCAAGACAATGATGAGGTGAAATAGAATTATCCTGTTCTATGAAAAACTTTAAAAAAAGATGGAGCTCAGTGATGAACTTCAGAAATTGGGTAGACTGTGAAATCCTGTTCTCTCCTTGTTCCAGAACTCATCATCCCCTCTCTCTCTCTCGTGCATCTTCAAACTCAGCCTCTCTCCTGGCTCCTCTTCTGCCTACAAACATGCTCAGGTCTCCCCAATCAGAAACTTACCCTTGATCCTTCTACCCCATATTTCTCCCCTTTCACTGTCAATCTTCTTTAAAAGTTGTCTATGCCTGATGTCTCCACTTCTTCACTACCCACTCTGTCCTCAATTCGTAGCGGTTGGGTTTTTGCCTCCACTACCACCTCCATTGAACCTGCTCTCAACAGTCACCAGTGACTTCCTAATTGTCAATTCCAATAGCTTAAAAAAACTCAGTTCTCACTTTCTATGCTCTTTAAGTAGCTTTCAAGACTGTTAACTGTGCTTCCCATGGGGCACTCTTTTTTTCCTTTGGCCTCTGGGATACCACGCTCTACTCATTCTCCTCCTGCTTCTCTAAATACTCCTTTGTCTTCTTCTCAGGCCCTTAATGTGCATGTTGATTACATTGGGGAACACAGGTCTATCGCTGGTCCTCTTCCCTCTCTGTAATCTTTTTCTTGACAATCTCATTCACTTCCAAAGCTTCAATTATGCAGGAAACTCCCAAATCTGACCTCTTTCCTGAGCTTTGGAACCACATATCCCACTGACCACATGATATCTCCACTTGAAAGTCTCACTGGCACCCGAAATTCAGTATGTTCAAAACTGAGCTTGATGTCTTTACCCTTAAACCTGACCCTCCTGACTTGTCTATTTCTTCCCACGGCACCACTTCCCACAGTCTCCTATGCCAGCAGTAGTGGGGTTACCTTTCATTCCTCCTTCTCTCTTACCTCACTCATCCAATGTGTTCCCAAGTATTATTGCTTCTACTTTTGTGAAATCTCTTATCCTATACCTCCCCTCTCTTCCCATTGCTACCATTTTGCTATAAATCCTTACTATAACTTACCTGGACTATTGCAATTCCTGCTAATCTATCATTGCTGGTATAATCTCCCTTGTGCATAGATGTGGTCATATCATGCTTCTTCTCAAAAATCTTCAGTGGCTCTTCAGTGACCACTGAGTCAAGGTCAAACTTCCTCATCTGGCATTCAAGGCCCTCCCTGAATTCATTCTTTCTTTCCCTGCATACATTGTGTCTTCGAGCCAATGGCCATTCTCTGATCTCCCAACATTTCCTTTGCTATCTTGCTTCCACATCTTTGCTCTAAATTCTCTCTCTTTCGGTGGCAACCTTATCCTTAAAAGCATCTACAAGACTTTGCTCATAGCTGTCTAATGCACTTACTGGGCAGGACTGTATATTACAGAAACTGGTGTTTGTATTTTATCCTCACCTCCTTTTCCCCACTCAACAAAAAACTCCACTACAGCAGGGACCTCATCTTATTTAAACTTAGCATTCACAATGTGGCCCCCTCACCGACTCCAAGATCTAGTAGTGTTCTAAATATGGTAGACACTCCATGTTTACTGAATGGATGAATCAAAAGTGGTCCTTTATGACCTGAGAATCAGAATTCCTGGGCTCTCTCCCCAACCTCTCTCCTTTACCCACCACCCTGATTCACTGTGTGATCTTAGACAAATTGCTTGACCTCTCTGGGTCTTGGTATATCCCTTTGGAAAACAGGCAGAATTCTTCCTGACCACATGAGGGCAACAAATGAAAAGGTGGGCGTATTCTGTGGGGTGAAAACTTTTGAGAAACCAGAGGGTGATTATTGCTGGTGGCTTGGGGACAAGAAATGCTCTTACCTGTACACTCAAAGTGAACCTTGGTGGTGAGAGCCCTGACGGCCTCATGGGGGAAGAGGCGACAAGAACCCCCAAAAGGGGGGCGATTGGGGAACAGGTCAATGGAAGCAAAGCCTTCTTCCTCCCCAGAGCAGCCCAACACAGTCAGGGTGAAGGTGTAGCCCTCGCCGTCGCGGAGCACGCCTCGCCTCAGAACCAGCCGCATGCCCGAGCTGCCTGTTGAAGTCGTCGACTCATCCAGGATGAGGGATTTGTTGCTGAATGTCTGGGCTGCCCATCGCTGCCGGGTGAGACAAATCACCATGGTATATATAGAGAGAGACACTAGGGCTAACATACACACACAAGTGACAGCTACGCGCACACACAGGCATGCACACAGTCACACAGAAACACGAAGAAGGTGGGAACAAAATGTAACCAACCATTTCATGTCCTGTCCTTGCACGGCCCCCTTCTATAATATGCATCCCAGACTCGTCCTGAGCTCCTTACCCCTCGCTTAGAGCCACTACTGCAGTTGTGGCAGGTCCCCTCCAGGTAGACATAGGAACTCTTGCTCACTTCGTACACCGACTGTGCTTTGCAGGAAACACATTCCAGAGACACAATGGGCACCAGACCATTCCTGATCAGCACCTAGAGAAGGGAGATACGAGTGGAATGGGTTAGTTGCCTTAGCCTGAAAGTCTTTCTGCCTCTCCCTTCTGATCTATCCTTTAAATCGATGCTAATATGACCCACAGCACAGTATAATAGGACCTTTGCCTAGCTCCCCGGGGCAGGTGAGTGGGAGCACCATTAACTTTCCATCACCCACGCCAACAGAAGGCAAAGCAGCCATCAGATACCACAAAGAGCAGTAGGTACGATGTACCCCAATGGACCTGTGATCTCAACATTGGGGGTATTCCCTCCAACAGTATAAATTAGAACTCATCCATGCCTGCCCCTCACGAGTGACTCTTGTCCTTGTTCTCTCATAAACTCTCCACAGGGTGAGTGGTCCAGTTATTCACAGGGCACAAGGTCCAAGAAGAGAATCAGTAATAATATTCATGGCCTTTGATATCTATGTAGGCATGTGCAGAACGAAAGTAATAAATAAAATAAACTCTAGGTCTGGTCTAAGGTAAGGAGGAAAATGAGACCTTCTAGTATCCTGGAGACCTAGCAGGGTGTGACTCTTCTCTGGAATACAGCCATGGGTGAAGAGATTTTATTCAAAAACAAGTAATTGTAAAAAAACAAAAACAAAAAAACAAGTGATTGTATATGAGATGGTAGAGAAGCATTCTATAACAAGAAGTTGCATTTCTGTTGTGGAAATCCATGAACTAGAAGGAGGGAAAATGAAGGAGAACATTTTGGGGAGGGTCAAGGCAGCGGGGAGCACAAGTAATCTTGCACAGAGCTTTGACTATGTCCTCCACTAAAGCCCTACCCATAGCCTCACTGTGTCATGGAAATGACACTTAAAGCCACTTAAAAAAATTATACAGACATCTTTTTGATATTGGTATTTGATTTTTGACATTGGTATAATTTTATTGACATCACCTACATTTCCCATTACATTCCCATTACTCTCCTTTATGAATGAGTCATTTCATATCATGAAGAAGGAAAAAAAATGGTGTTTGCTTTTTTTTAAAAAGGGCCGGGGTGCCTTATGTTTCTTTTAGGGCCTATTGTGCCAGCAGAGGGCAAACTTGGGCAAGTCGGAAAGCGTGAGTCGGAAAGATTTAGAGTACTGTCCTCGGCCAAAGGGAGTCACCAGCTGCCTTCAAGATGCTGAAGTCATCAGCAGCATGGGCATAAGAGAAAGAAGGCAGACTCTGGACTCAGCCCCTGATACTGACCACCTGTTTGACCTTAAGTAAGTTGCTCAATCCCCGTGGGCCTCAGTTTCTTCAACTGTAAAATAACACGATTATATTAGATGGCACCTGAAGTCTCTTCTAGCCCAGGATCTATAACTCTCTGATCCTCAAGTGCAGAAAGAACTGGTGGATGTCATCACGGAACCATCATCAGGGACCTTTGAAAGGCTATGGAGCATGGGAGATGGGCAAATATTCTCATTTTCAAATAGGATGAAGGTAAATCCTTTCAATTATGGGCTAGAGGAGCTTAACTTCAAATTTCTGGAAAAACTAAAGAATGCCTTATTAAAGGGATGTTTTCTGAGCACCCAGAAAGGGAAGTAGTGATTACAAAGAACTAATATAGCTTCATGGTGGTTACTAAGTTGGTAGATCAGGATGATGCTGTAGATACAGTATCACACACAACACAAACTCTCCATAATAGCCTTGTGAACAAGAGGATGGAGAGAGGAGTGGGCAGCCAGGTAGATTTCAAAGTTTCTGAAAGAATGGACCCAAATAGTAGTGATTAATGGGTCACTGACAATCTGGGAGGAAGTATTGGGTAGAAGCTAGGTCCTTGACGTTGTTCTAGTCAACATTTTTAATCAATTACTTGGATGAAGGCAAAAATGGGGGAATAAGGGAACAAACTTTTATTAGGTGCTTACTATGTACCAAGCTACGGGGGCAGATAGGTGGTGCAGTGGATAGAGCGCCAGGCCTGGAATCAGGAAGAACTGAAATCAAATATGGCCTCAGATGCGTATTAGCTGTGTGACCCTGGGCAAGTCACTTAACCCTGTTTGCCTCAGCTACCTCATCTGTAAAATGAGCTGGAGAAGGAAATGTCAAACTACTTCAGTACCTTTGCCAAGAAAACCCCAAGCTGGGTCACAAAGAGTCAGGCATGACTGAACAACAATAATGAACATGCCATGCACTTCACAAATATTGGCCCATCTGATCCTTACAACAACCCTGGGAGGGAGGTGTTATTATTATCCTCATTCTATTCAACTTTTTTATCAATGATTTGGATGAAGGCATTGATGGCAGGCTGATCAAATTTGCAGATGACATGTATCTGGGAGGGGCAGCTAATATTAATTCACATTTATATAGCACTTTAAGGTTTACAGAGTGCTCTTCTAACAACACCCTTGTGAAATAAGTGATGTAGTTACTATTTCTATTTTTTAAAATGAGAAAACTGAGGCTCATAGCTAATAAGTAGTTCAGGATTTGAACCCAAGTCTTCTGATGCTAAGTTCAGTGTCTTTTCCACTGCCTCATACAGTATAACACATTGGATGATAGTCAGGATCCCAAAAAAGCCTCAGCAGTCCAGAACAATGGGAACAGTGTAAGATGAAATTGAGTATTCAGGGATAAACACAATGATTTATACTTGAGTGAAAAAAAAATCAATGGTACAAGTACAGGATGGGAGGGGCATTGCTAGGTAACAGTTCATATGAAAAATATGGAGGGGGGAGAAACAGTTTAATGGACTGTTGGAGGTCCCATGAAATTCCTGTTCAGGCATACATTGAACCAGATGACCTTTTCTAGGTGGAGCAATGACCAGAGAGCCAGGTCTGAAGTCAGGAAGACTTGAGTATCTGGCCTCATACACTTTCTAGCTGTGTGACCCTGGGCAAATCACTTCACTTCTGCCTACCTCAGTTTCCTCAACTATAAAATGGGGATAATAATACCACCTATCTCCCAGGGATGCTGTGAGAATCAAATGAGATCATAATTGTAAAGCACTTAGCACAGTGCCTGGCACATAGTAAGCACTGTAGAAATATTAGCAAAGTCTAATGAGCCTACCCCCCTGAAGGAAGCAACACCAGGCCCAACCCCAAATTAAAAAGTCATCTCTTAATTATCTGCCTTGCAGGTCAACAGTCCCTTCCTTCTTTGTCATCTAGCTGGGTCCTTCACTAACACTGAGCTGTGCTGAGAAAGAAGTAGAATCTATTCCAGAGACACGGCAGGAATATGTCTGTTTGAACAAGAGTTTGTCCTTGGATGCACCATTAAAAGGACAAGGATTTTTTGATTGTCCCACCATTTGGGCTTACACACACTTCCGCTTTCCTTTTCTTTTTCATGATTTGGCAATATTACTTCGTCCCTAGACAATATCAGTCATACTCCCCAAGACCTGACCCCTTCTTTCACCTTATCAGAGAGAGAGGTTAGCACACTGGAAGGTGTGGACATAATTCTAATTCCTGGACTTGGATAACTTTTGTTAGGTATGTTCACTCATCACTTGGGTAGAGTTGCCAAGGAGTATTACCTCCCTGGAGAGGGGTCCAGAGCAGTGGTACCCACCGTCTGATTGGTCACTTCTTCCTTCCTCCCTGCCTTCCAGACAGTCAGGTTGAATGTATATTCGACGCCAGCCTCAAGCCGCTCCTTGGGAATGGTGATCATGCTGCTCCCCCGGGGGCCAAAGTTTAAGGGACATCCTCCAGGATGACTCTGTATACCACCAGATGGGATGGAAAGGGAAAGAGAGAAGTCATCAGACAGACAACCCTGGCCAGGAAGGGGAGGAGCGATCCTTCCATATAGGGAGGATCCATCCTCTTAGGGAGAGAGATTTCCCAGGACAAGTAGCAGTAGCTGGTGTCTGCCCCAAGAGATAGTCATTCAAAAGATCTCCCTTCTCATTTGGACTCTATGTCCAGGGGGATAGTTACTATGCAAAGATTAACCTACGGTCTCCTGTATAAGGATTAACCAGTGCCCACAAGTTTTTTCAGGGGTCTCTGGTGGGGAGTAGATGCTAAATTGGTTTCCCATTGATTATCCCTCATTTCTCCTGTTAGTCACTCTAGATACAGTGGGATATGTGTATGGCAAGCTGTCCTAAACCACTGACAATGTCCCTGCCTGTTCTGATCACCACTGTCCTGTGGTCTCTATTGCCCATTCCCATCCCCTGACCATGCTGAATAGAAATCCCACAGAAGCTTAACTGACCTTGGAGGAAGAGACGCAGGCCCAGTGGAAGCTGAGGAGGGTCTGGTCACCGTCCTCCAGGTTGGGGTCATAAGATTTGCCACCATCAAGCACTAGATCCCGTATGTTGGACCAGACTCTATAGGAGCCACCATCAATGATGGGCACAAGACGGCCAGGTGTCACAGTCACATTGGCCTGAATGCTGCGTGATAGGGGTGTGTCCCCAAAGGACACCACAAAGACAAAGCAGTAGTCACCCACAGCCAGGGCCAGCCGTGGCACAACCAACTGAGGCCGGCTCACATCCACGCCGGGCAGTGGCACGTGGGCAGAACGCTTGTAATGCAAGCAGCTGGCTGCCCGGTACACTTGCCAATGGTATTCAGTTTGGTAGGTGACACAGCCCCGTAAGTTGATATGTGCCTCCAGGTAGCTGCGTTGAGACCGACGCATCACCACTTGGGTGGGCAGGGCCACCTCTACCTCTGGCTCCTCACACTCCAGCACTCGTACTGTCACTGTGGCCTTGGCCACCAAGAAACTAACTAGGTTGGAGGCATTGACTTTTATGCTGTAGTCCCCAGGAAGCAGGTAAGTGTGGTTAGACAAGGGTGTGGAGGTCACTTGGGTCTGGGACCCATCTCCAAAATCCCAACGATAAAACACACGTCGGGGGCTTGGTATTGTGGCTGCCTCAAATTGTGCTGATCGGTTTGTGAAGCAGCTTCCAGGATGGAGATCCACTGCCTGGATGAGGTCCTGAACCTCTATGGTCCTGGTGAGGTTGACACTGCCCAGGTCATTGAAGGCACGGACATGGATCTCAAGCTGGCCGGCCGCCACAGGGGTGTAAGCCACCTCTCGGCCAGAGAGGATAACCAGAGAGTCACCCTGAACCTTCTGCAGGGAGAAATCCCAGGCGTACGAGACTCGTGACCCCCTCTGTACCCGGGCTGTGAAATTTCTCTCCCCACCTGTAGGTATACCTAGCTCACAGCAGCCCACAATCTGTAGCCCACTAATGGCTTCCAGGACAGAGATGCGCACCTGGACCTGCTCCCAGCTCACGTGATTCTCTGCCTGCACAGTCACCATATAGTCACCCACTCTAGGGAAACTATAGGAGAAGTTGGACCCACCCAGAGCTGTGGTGACTCCCCCACTGATCAGGAGATGGTAATTTACATCTGAGCCCAAGGTCAGGCGGATGCTGAAATGGACCCTTTCCCCTGGTTCTACCACCCTGCTGCTTGCCCAGAGCTCTAGCCCCTGAATGGGATCCTCCACAGTGATGTTGCAGCTGGCTGTGGTCCAGCTGACAGCATTGGAGGCATTAAGCCCGATGGAGAAGGTACCAGCACTGGGAAAGACATTAGCCATTCTTTGTCCACTCCTAGTGCTATCTGGCAACTCCCAGGACCAACTTACATTGCTCCCGTGCTCCAGATCCCCCCAGAAGTGAACAACAGAGCCTGAGACCACAAAACTGCTGCCTAACTCCCCGCACCCAACAGTGAGGCCAGACACAGGCTCCTGCACATCCACATGGATTGTAGCATTGATTGAGCCAAGTTGGTTCTTGGCTATGACAGTGACTGCCCACAGGCCTGGGCTGGAGAATGAATGGATGACAAATGGTTCTGTGGCTTCCACAGATATGCCCTCTTGAAAGAGCCAGGTGTAGGTGATGCTGGTGCCACCAGATATCTCAGCACTGATGTTGACAGATGTGTTAATAGCAGCAGGGTTGGGGGAAGCAGACACTGCCAACTGCCCCACATTCTCCACAAACTCAAGGGTCCTGTTGACCATGGCACTTCCCAGCATGTTGATGGCCTTTAGCTGGACATGGTAAGTGCCGGCCTCAGAGACAATCAGTGGAAAGACCTTGCCTTGGGCAGTGTGGATGGGGACACTCTCCCGCTGCACCGTCCAACTGTAGGAGATGTTGGTGCCATCCTTCACTGCTGCCTGAAGCTGGAGGGTGTGGTTGGTGGGAAAGCAGCCACCATCACCCCCGCCCAGCATCTGCAGCCCCTCAATCTGCTGCAGCACATAAATGACGATGCTGCCCTGCAGGGAACTGACCTCATTCTCGGCAGTGACAATGATGTTGAAGGTTCCTACGGAACGGAAAGTGTAAGATATGGTGGAGGAGCCTGGGATGGGGGTGCAGCGATCACATAGGACCCAGGAATAGCGCACATCACTCCCTGCCTGCAGTGTGGTACTGAAACTCACAGAGCCATTCAGCGGCACCACCGTCCGGCTGGCATTGACGCTCAGACCCTGGACCCTCCTCTTGACTGTGACATTGAGCTGTGCTTCGCTGTGACTCACATCATTCCAGCCCATCACACTGACTGTGTAGCTGCCCGTGTGATTGTAGGCGTGGATGACCTGCAGGCCCTCTTGCCTCTGGCCATCCCCCAGGTCCCAGCTGTAGCTAGCTGGGCTCCCATTGCCCATAACTGAGAACAGATAGGGCTGGTTTAGCTCCAGCACATGAGAGCTGTTGACCTCGATGCTGGTGATGCCCATGGGTTCCTGAACCTCCACAAACGCTGTATCATTGTCTGAGGAGACATTGTTGGATACCGTCACTGTGACCAGGTAGATTCCAGGGACCTTGTAAGTGTAGCTCACCTCAGTGCCTCCCGAGCGGGCAGAGTCATTGGCCCCAAAATCCCAAGAGTAACGGTAGAAAAATGGTGGGAAGGCCTGCACCTCAAGCTTGGCTTCCTCTCCAAGCCTCACAAACTGTCTTTCAGGTCGAAGGGTGATGTTGCTAACCTCAGGCTCCACACAGACACTGGTGAAGTAATGCGCCTTGTTGACAAGGCTGGACAGGACCAGTGACAGAGGGAAAATCCCACTGTGGGTGAAGTTATGAGTTACTGTGGGGTGGCCGTGAACGGTGGCATTGGATGAACCATCCCCAAAAGTCCAGTCAAAGATATAGTGCGTATAGTCCCCAGTCACATGGGCAGTTAATTGGACCTCAGGCTGCTCAGGGATGCAGGATGAAGGCTCAATCTTTAGCACTTCTAGGACAAAAATATGGATGGGCAGGACCTGGGAGATGGAGCTGACAGGGTTGGCTGCAGTCACCTTGATGGTGCAGTTCTCATCCTGTAAGTAGACATGCTGGACAGAGGCCTCTGGGCCAGTTAGGACTGTGCCATCTCCCATATCAAAGGTCCACGTAATATTGTCCCCGGCTTCCACCGAAGCATTGACAGTGACAGCCATGCCTTTTTCTGTGGCTGCAATGGGACTCACTCGCAGTCCCTGAATCTCCTCAAACACGCGGACAGAGAGGTGTGCCCTCACACTGCTCACAGTATTGTTGACCACCAGGCTGATGTTAAATACCCCTCTGCTCATGTAGGTATGGCTGACTGCTGGCTCACTCTTCAGCACGGCCGGGGATCCATCCCCAAAGTCCCATGTGTACAGAACACCAGCTGGAGAGGGCAGCGGGCATGGAGTAAAGGTGATGGGGTGGCCGACCACCAGGGCTCCACTGTCCGTCTCCACAGTGACATGGGGCAAGGAAGCCCGGACACTCAGAGGTACCTGTTGGGTCAGATTCTCAAAGGTATTGAACACAAACACTGTGAGGTTATAGTCACCTGAAGGAGAGAGATATGGGAAAGAGAAGAGTCAGTCAGTCAAGCCATAGACATTGTTTAAGAACCTACCATGTGCCAGGCACCGTATTAGGTGTTAGGGATACAAAGACAAAAATGAAAAGACTTTCTGCCCTCAAGAAGCTCACATTCTGGGGCAGCAGTGGATAGAGTCCCGGTGCTTCAGTCAAGAGAACCTGAATTCAAAACCTGACTCAGATACTTAATAGCTATGTGATCCTGGGCAAGTCACTTAACCCTGATTTCCTCAAAAAAAAAGAAAAAAAGAAAAAAAGAAGCTCACATTCTATTGGAGGAGGCAACATAGTACAGTGGAAAGGATACTGGCTCTAGGGACAGAAGACTTGGATTCAAATCCTACCTCTAACTCTTACTACCTGGGTGACCTTGGGAAAGTCACTTAACTTCCCTAAGCCTCAGTTTCCTCATCTGTAATATGAGATGGTTGATCTATATGGCCTCTGAGGTCCTTTTCAGCTCTACTTCTATGATCCTATATACAAATATAAGTACATTAAAATGTATGCAAAATAAATACAAGACAGTTTTGAAAGTAGGTACTAGCCGGGGGTGTCAGGAAAGACTTTTTTTTTTTTGTAGAAAATGGCACTTGAGATAAATTTTGAAGGAAACTGGGGATTCTACGAGGCAGAAATGAGGAGACAGGGCATTCCAGACAGGGAAAGAGACTGCAAAAACACAGAGATGGGAGATGAGGAGCAAGTAACTAGTTATTACATCTAACCTTTCATTAGGAGCCCTAAATCCTGGAAATCACATTGGATTTAGAGGCATAGTACCCTCACTCCTCATGCTGGTGGGACAGTTTCTTCCTTGAGACTCAACACTGTAAACTTTGAAAGGACCATAAGTAGGGAACCAGACAAAAGAAACAGATTTGTCCCATGTCAATGAACCCAGACAACCTGCAGTCCTGAAGGAGGAATCGAGGGGGATAGAATTGCTGATCTGGGGATATATGTCTAGGGAATATCACAGGAAAACTGGGAAGGGCAAGAAAACCCTTACTCATTGACTCCACGGCTCACCTGGGACATGGTAGGTATGCGTGACATTGTGTTCAATTAGCACTTGATGGACACCAGGCTCAGGAACCAGAAAGGACTCGTTGTATGGGGGCTTGAACTGACCACTCTCTTGCTCCCCATCCCCAAATGTCCACCTAGAGAAGGAGGAAGGAAAGGGGTCAGGGAGTGAGCAAGTAGCTTGAAGCAAGTTTGTCAGCCAGGCCCAGCACACAACTAATTTGGGGTGGGAAAGGTGACACCCACCACCTCCTGTTCCTGCAGCCCAAGGGGCAATAAGGGGAATTGACACGAGGCACTTTGGAGAGGGGAACTCCCTCCTCCAGGCCAGAGGGGTAACACTTCTATCCCAGGGAAGATGAAGAGGAAGGTGAAGAGGTATTAAAATGTTCATATGGCTCTTCGGAATTTGCTCAAGCTGAACAGATTTCCCTGCTTCTGCCCCGCTGCCCCTCACAGCCTAACGTGTGACTTATTACACGCAGGTTTCCTAACTCTGGTGGAGGAGATCCCCAACATAGAGGCATGTTCTCAGACCAATGCAGACTATCCTGAATGTCTCCAGCCACAACTTCAGCAATGACAGCTCCAAGCAGCAGGCATTGTGCCCATTTGGCCAGCAGGGAAACTGAGTCTCAGGGTGGCGCAGGGGCTGAGCCCTTGTTGCCAGTGCCCTCTGGCTATGGGGAAAGACTCACAGGAAAGCTGCTTCCACGGCTGAGTCCACTTGAACACTGGCGCCAAGCTGCAGAGTGGTGTTCTGTGGAATGATGGCTGGAACCTCTGACACCACCAGGTCTCTCATCTTATTCATCTTCTCCACTGTGACATTGTAGTTCACGGTGACATTACTCACATGGTTGGAGGCTGTCAGCTGTAGGACACAGGCAGGGCTGGGACCAGAGACTTTGAACTAGGTCCTCAGAGGGGAGGCAGGGGACGGTAATAGAAAAGGGAGCCAGACAGGAATTCAAAGACAGAGCAGCACACATACAGAGGAACAGAAGGTTAGAGAAAGATTCACAGAGTCCCTCTCCTCCCCCTTCCCTGTCCCAACACTCCCAACCAACTCACTCACCCTTAGGTTTTTCAGGACCCTTCAGGAACAGAAGCAAAGCAGAAAAAAAAGGCAGAGGTGAGATCACAGGAAGCAGTTGCTACATCAGCCTGTCCTGCTTAGGAAGCAGGGCTGCCCAGGCCCAGAGCAGCCAGCCAGCCTCTGTCTAATGCCCAGGGAACGGACAAAGGGCCGGGACCCTATTTCTATTTACCGAGAGCTTAAAGACAGCAGCACTCTGGTAGATGACATTGAAGACAATGTTGTAGAAGGTCAGAGACTGCTTATCGTCGATGGTCCACTTAAAGACGACATCAGAGCCAGCATCAACTACAGGGCTGTATCTCTGGAATGAAGGATACAGGTCATATTCCCCATGTTCCCAAGTTGAGGGGTTGCCACCCGAGACCTCTCCTACCAAAACAGTCCAGGAAGGGCTTTAGGGAATCCCAGACTATACCAAATTATGGCTCCTTTATACAACCCTGACTGTTCATAATTCCTCCTGGCTCCAGTAAGAGCTGTGACGACTTTCATTCTTTCATTCATTTAACAAGCATTTATTAAGTACTTATTGTATGCTAGAATCTGAGGATACAAAGTCAAAAATGAAACAGTATTTGCAGACATCCCACTTAACCAGAGGGTTCCGATACCAGCACATGTAGTCATTTCTATAAACTGCCTGACGGGCTGGAGTTCTTCTCCAACTTGCCCCCCCCCCCAACACCAGACAATCAGCCTATAACTTCGATTAGAAAGAAATGCTCCCCACTTAGGGCCAGCTAAACTTATTGCCCAAGATTCTAGACCCTAAGTCAGGGTATCCAGGGACTAAGGCTACTGTTAATCCCAATCCCCTGAGAAACCCCCTGAGAAAAAGAAGCCTTTTAAGTACATGTCACTTCTATCCAAGGCAACCTCTCAGCTCTTCTGTTGCCTAATTCCTACTCACCACTAGGGTGCTCTGCAACACCCGGGTCTGGGGATTTGGGGTGGCACTGAGTCCGCGGATAGGCTCTTCAGCCTTCACCTGGATGCTGATGTTCTCACGGCTCACACGGTTCTCTGCCACAATCTCTACCAGGCTTTCATCTTCCCCAAGACCATCAAGTTCAAGTAACGCAAACCAGGTGTCATTGGTTTCCCGGATACAGTCTGCTGTCAACCGGGCCACCCCTGGAGGGCAAGAGGCTTCAAAGGGCACACTCTGGTTGCTTCCCAGCCGACTGGCTGTGGAGTTGACTCCTGAGCTGATCTTCAGCATTAGATAAGTCCAGTTGGTAGAAACGTAGAATCGACCACTCTGGGGGGTAGGATGAATGACTCTGAGTCCTACCACAGGCGAGAGCACATCAAAGCTACAGGACAGGTTGTGGCTAGACACACCATTGTCCACAGAAGCTCGAACCACATAGTGCCCAAGGTGCTGTAGTCCAGGGTTAGAGGGCTGGCCAAGGAGACGAGTCACCTGTTCTGTAGCAAAGAGCAGACGCAAGGCACAGGTGGTGCCATTGACAGTAGGCACCCCCAAGAGGTGAGCAGGCAGGCTAGGCAGCCAAGTGGAGACATTGGCACTTAAACACTCAGGCTGGAGGGGTTGGTGGGAAAGTGCTTCATGATGGGGAAGACAGTGTAGCAGAGCACCTGGACCTGCATCATGTTGGATACCGAAGAGGTCCCCAGGAAGCAAGGAGAGATTCTTGTTGCTGAAGCTCACCTGGAGTGCAGAGCAGCACCATTAGATATGCCAACCAGCCCAAGTGGCCCCACCGCTGATTTCTGCTAAGTAGTGACCAGGATGTATAAGGGGGTTAGGCAGAATCTTCCTTGAAACAAAAGGAAGCAAAAGATGACCTGGAAAAACTTCAGTCCTATTGCCCTGATATTACCTTGAAGGTGAGTGAGGACAGACACAGCCCCTCCATAGCCCCTTTCCCCCCAGTATATGTCTTCATTGCCATCCCAGTCAGGGCTCTGTCCCTGTGTATGTGGCATAAGAGCAGTTTGTTCCCTCAAATACTTTAAACTCTTTAAACTTTAAACTTTAAGCTCTTTAAACTTTTTTTGTGTCCTGGACACCTTTGGTAGTTTGGTGAAACCTATGGACCCCTTCTCAGAATGATACTTTTAAGAGCATAAAATAAAATACATAGGATTACAAAGGGAAATAATAATACTGAAATACAATTATTCCTCCCACCAAAAGTATACATTTTAAGTGGAACTTAATTTATTTTTTTTAAAGTCTTAACTTTAACCAAATAGCACCAGAAACGTCCTCTTTGCTTCTGCCTATTTGTCTGGGTTGTTTTGCTATTATTTGTGTGGTTGTTGTCAGTGTGTACGTTGCTATTTGGATTCCGGTTCCCATCCTCTGAATCCCTTCATGTAAGGCTTCCCACAAAACTCTATGTTCTTCATAGTGTCACTGTCACATAGTCATATACCAGTTGGCCCAGCTGATTCCCTAATCCTTGGACACATGGGTTATTTCCAGGGTTTTTGTTTCTATGAACTGTGTTTCAAACAATCATTTTATAGAAGCAGATGTCCTCCTGCTTCACCATCACTCCTCTCTCTTCACCACAAATATTCTTAGGGTTCAAAATATTTTTTTAAAACCGAGTTTATAGAGCCCAGGTTTAGAACCCCCGCTCTAACAGGATAGCTCCCCAGGGATAGCTCTGAAAGGAAGAACATTCTCCTCTCTCTTCCCCTCCTCTTGTCTTCTGTCCTCTCCTCTCCTCTCCCCCTCTCCTCTCCTCTCCCCACTCCCAGGGCTCAGGTCCAGAGTGTGGGATACATACTGAGTATTGTGAGGAAGGGCCCACAGGGATGGAGAATAGGAACTCCCTCCAAAGTGAGTAGTAGCTGGACCAATGGTTGTCTTGTTCAGATGAGGAATCATTAGCACAGGGTGATATGCTGCAAGGACTGTCCAGAGGCAAGCACATATTTGCCAAGGGGCACCAGCACTCCCCAGCCAAACACTCAAGGGGCACCCATGTTTGGTTGTCTAGGGGTGGGCATGAAAGTTGGCTGGTGTTCTCTGGGATACCTGGAAGGAGAGCAAGAAGGTGACATGAGACTGAGGGCCCATTTACCCTAAAGGGAAAATCCCGGTCACACCCAACTGACCCTTCTACCCTGCTCCCAAGAAGATAAACTGTTTAGTATCTTTCTCTAGCAATAAAGAGAGAAAACCCAGTCTCAGCACAGACCAAGTGGGTTAGGCCAAGAGAACAAAAAAACATGGGCTTGAATCCTGACCCAAACATACTCTTTCTGGATGATGTTGGGCTCTTCTCGTCCTTTCTCGTAGACAGACACTACTATTTATCCAACAGTTGTGTCTAACTCATAGGCTCTGACCATGCAGAGAGGGGCCAGGCCAGGCCTCTACATCCCTTCCCTAAGTAACCATACTCTCCCTACCTCCCCCCCACCGGGGGGCCAAGCCATGAAAATAGGACAGCATCTTACCTCCTCCCACAGGACGATACACCTGAAGCTTCATTTGCACTGGCGCTGTCAGGTCCCGAGTCCCAAACTCAGCAGCAGTAAGAAAACCCTTCCGCTGCAGCACCAGGCCAGGAAAAATCATCACCTGGATAGAGAGAGAAACAGCTCTCAATACACAGGTAGAAACTTGTATGTTGCCAACCTGGATCAAATGGCCCTGTGTGTTGAGGATTCTGTTCAGAGCTGGCAGGAGAGGGGAAAGAGAGAGGATTTTTACTCTTGGAGAGACTCTTGTATAATGGGAGGAGAGGGAGAATTCCTGAACTCAGGAAACTCCTAGTCTAAGAAGAGGCACTGCCCTTGTCCTGAGGGAGCTCCCAGTATGACGGGATATAGATCATTTTTGTCATTGGGAATAGAGGACAGCTCCTAATCTGACAGGATAGAGACCGTCCTTGTATTTAGGGAGCCCCTAGTCTGACAAGAAACATGATTCCACCCTTGGGGAGCACCCAGTCTGATGAGGGAGACACAGTTCTTGTTGTCAAGCACCGCCTGCTCTCACTGGGAGATGAGGGAGCCTTCAGGAATCTTCCAATCTGATAGGGGAGGAAGAGTTCCCAGCCCTCTAGGGACGAATTCTTAACCTGATTAGAAAGACAAGGTGCCAACACATTAAAAAGATCCAAGAAGGGAATCAAGATGAAAAGCGCATGAATAATCAGAATCAGATGGGAGTAAATCAAATGAGGCTTCCTGGAGAAGGCGAGTTTTCAACAGGACTGGCAAGAAGGATTTAAGAGGCAGAAGGTCCCTGTTACCTCCACAGTCTCATGTCCTGGGGCAGAGAGGGCATCTTGCTCCTCCATGGGAATCATGGGCCCTGGTAGATCCAAGCCGGCATCACCCACAAAGAAACTCTCCGAATTAGACACAGCCCCTAGTGAGGAGAAGAGACTGATGACTCTGGTGCTCTTGAGGGTCAAAGGGTCAGAAGGAGGTCTCTGGTCTTGGAGCAGAGCAAGCAATAGCTTGAATGGTCAGAGAGAAGCTGGAGCCTGTGGATTTTTTCCTTCTTTCTCACGTGTGTGTGTTGGGGGAGGATGAGGGTAGCAGTAGTGGTGGCTAGAAATGGACAGGTACAATCGCTGTTCAACAGCCTCAGGCCTCTCCAATCCCCCCCCATCCCCACAACTTGGCTCTAAGTCAGCCATTCCCCCATGGATAACCATTTGGGGCAAATGAGTGGTCCCAGCACCCAGAGTGGGATTTGAGAGCTGTGTGGCTCCCTCCATGTGGGACCTAGGGAGGCAAGTATGGGGCCTGAGAAAGGTTCTACAGTGTTGGGCTGCCTTGGGCTTATACCTTTTGTTGCTCTTGGCTGCCAGAGGGTTCATCTCTTGGGGTCTGTGTGAGTGTGTGTGTGTGTGTGTGTGTGTGTGTGTGTGTATGTGTGTGTGCTCTTTCCCTACCTCCCAAGACTGAATACCTGTGGGTTGGAACTCGCACACATAGCTGTGGGTGGCCGTACAGAGGTCGGTATTGCACTGGCCAGCAGGGCCCAGGCGCACACAGTGCTCAGCGTTGGCGGGGTGTGGCTCTCCAGGCAGCCAGTTCTGACAGCTCTCCAGGCTGAAGGCCTCTCCATGGGGCGGCACCCCAGGACCCGTCAAGGCCGTGAAGCCAATCCACACATCGAGGCTCCTGTCAATAGTCAGGGTCCACTTAGCTATAGCCCCAGTGACATTTGAGACAGAGGAAGGATGAGAAGTTGCTTGCCCCAAGAAACAAAGAGTTCTCCTGTCCTCAAGGCCAGGAAAACAACTTCTTCCACATAAGGCAGAGAATGTCATGATGGTGAGGGGAGAGGGAAGCAGCTTTTCTTTGGCGCCTATTCATGTCCAAGAACAGACTCTGTGTGTCTCCATCCCTCCTAAGCCTCAGACTCATGGCCTGGGTAGAAAGCCCATGCTGTAAAAATGGAGTCACTAGTTTAAGAGCAAAGTCCTGGAGGAATATAGTCGATACAGCAGGGTGTATATCTCCAAAGTCAGTGCTTATGGGGAGTATGACTTTAGTGTTCAGAATCCTGGTCACAGCCAGGCCTCTTCCTTCACGTCACTCCCCCGTCCCATAGCCGCCAAAGCCTTCTCACTCTTCTCCAAGTGTCTTCTCCCAGCTAGCACTCCCTGCCACACCATGTCAGGATGGCATGTGCATGAATCACAAAGGAGGAAGATTCTTCTCTCTCCCAAAGAGGAAGCGCCCCTTTCCAATCCTCCCCTATCCAGACCCGTAGCTAAAGAATTATAGTGTGGACTGAGAATGAGCAGCTCAGCTCTGGACTGAGCTGCGACCTTAGAGGTGGGCCCCAGGATCTCCATTCTATTCAGCACCTCCCATGAAGTCACCCAGGCAAGGTCCCCTTCTGCCGACTGATCTTTGGGGTTCGAAAGCCTCTCTGTGTCCTGGTGGAAGGGAGAGGGAGTAGCACCACCAGGAAATAAATGGACGCATACACACATGCCCACATGTATTTGTACAGACAAGTAGATTTTAGAAAATAACTTTGCTATGTTTCTTGGTCTCTCTTGGGGGGAGGGAGGAAAGAGAGAGAGAAAGAGAGAAAGAGAGAGAGAGAGAAAGAGAGAAAGAGAGAGAGAGAGAAAGAGAGAGAGAGAGAGAGAGATAGGAAAAACAGAGTCAGAAAGAAACCAGGCAGACAAGCTAAGAGATCCACTAAAGCTTCTTGCTAATGGGAACCACATTTCTGCTTCATTTCCCTGAGAAAGCTGAAGCCTTCAAAATGGGTGATTGCGCATATGTCTTCTCAGAGAGGGTTGGTCACACCTGCTTTCACCAGGATTTGTTTAAGAGGGTCTGAATATTAAAGCGTACAGGGTCCAAGGTGGGAGAAGTCAGGAAGGGACAGACAGACAGTCATACAGATCATATGAGATCTCAATATGAGAAGTTGGTATCAAGAAACATTGTAGCCAAGACAGAGCTTTTCCCCTCCAGGGACATGGACACTCAGGAGACACTTGAGATTGGAGGGCTGGAGTATAAATCCACTAAGAATATTGAGTGAGAGGTTAGGATGGGCCTGGGGCATCAGAGAATTCCAGGGACTGTTCCATTTTGCCCTGTACATCTGGGAAACAGATTCCCCTACTGGGTGGTGAAGGGGGAGGGGCATGAAGTCCAGGGAGGGGCCACTGGGAAACACCCCTCCACCCCCACATCTGGGCCATTCCGTGTGCTTTCCTAGACATGTTTATAAAAGCCGCCCCTGGCCAACATCTGCATCTGGTAGTGTTGACAAGAGCAAGCCATCAGGCCGGAAGAGTTCTTCTCTTCCCCAGGGCCAGAGCAATAATAGCCCTGCCATGGCAGCCGGCCAACTGGACAGAACCACCTCCGGACCAAGCTGCCCAGTCCAGCTGCCCCCTCCTAACCTCCCTCCCCTCTTCCACCTCAGCTCTCACTCACGCCCTTTTTCACTCTCTGACTTCTCCAGTGGGTATTTGCAAAAGCTGACCACATCCAGGGACCAAAGTCCCCAGACCCAGTGTATACAGTATCTTATGTCCTGCTTCCTGGCCCTCTGGGGCTTTGGGGAAATCCCCACTAACAATTACCTACCATCCTTTTTCCAGCAGTCTCTCAATTATCCATGCCACAGTGAACAGATGTGTTTTGGATAATCCAAGAAGCATATCTACAGGTTTGGGAGTAATGGTTTCTTTTATTTTAAATTTTATTTTATTTTTGGCCCACATTCTCTTCTCTCCCTCTTACCTCCCTCACCCCCTTCCCATGAGAAAGCAAAGAAAATAAAGCCCATTACAAATATGTATAATCGAGCAAAACAAATTTTAGCATGGGTTATCTCTCTCTCTCTCTGTATATACAGATATGTGTGTGTATGTGTGTGTGTGTGTGTGTGTGTGTGTGTACACACATATACACATATATTTGGACATGGCCTCTGTGTATATGTGAATAGAATAATAGAATATATATACACATATATGTATATATACATAAATATATATATACACATATGTATATATACATAAATATATATATATATATATATATATATATACACATACGCCTCAATGTATACTCTGTGTCCATCCCCTCCCTATTCAGAGATCGGTAACACATTTCATCATGAGTCCTCTAGAATTATGGTTGGTCACTGTGTTGATTAGAGTTCCTAAGTCTTTCCAATGATCCAAGACAATTCCAAAGGATCAATGGTGAAAAATGTTATCCACTTCCAGAAAGAAAGCTGATGAACTCTAAGTGTAGATTGAAACATACTTTTTTTTTTAACTTTCTTTATTTTTCTTGGGGTTTGTGTGTGTTTTCTTTTGCAACACGGCTAATATGGAAATATGTTTTGCATGATTTCACACGTATAATCAATATCATACTGCTTGCCTTCTCCAGGGGTGGGGGAGGAGTGGGAGGAAGAAAATCTGGAACTCAATTTTTAAAAAATGAACGTTAAAAAAACTTTTTACTTGTAATTGGGAAATATTTAACAAAATTAATTTTAAAAAAATTCAAAAAGAATTTCTAAGTCTTTTCAAAGTTGTGCTACTGTTATCATTGACAAGCATTGTCATCCTAATTCCGCCTAGCTCAGATGTACAATGCTCATAACTGAGCAGTACCTAAACACACACTCCCTGCACTATGTGGAAAAGAGAAGGGGGAAGATGATAAGGGTGGCCAAAAGTGGCTCTCTAATTTTTCAACATCTATACACTCAAATCCTCCCTTGATGCTAATAGTGGTATGAAACTGACTTTGGGTTATCAGAGGTTATGCCAGTGGGGCACAGGCTCTATCAAGTTAGTAAAACCCCATGGGCCTAGTGACTGTCTACTGTTAGAAGAGAAGCCCAGCTAAGTTCAGAAAGGATCATGACCCAGTTGACAACAGGGTGATAAATTGTTTTGGTTTAGCAACTCTCACCAACTTGTTGAGGGGTTGCAATCTACGTCACTGGAGGGAATACCCACACTGATGAACCAATGGCTTCTGTCTGTTTATGCATGGACAGTCAAGCGAAGAGTCCACAGCTGAGAGACTGTGATGGCTACAGGCCTCTACCTCTAGGACTCCCTGTTTTATCTTTAGCGCTTGGGGTGGGGTGGGGGAGCTGACAGTTGGGTGCCTGTGTCTATGGACCTCCTGCCCAATTTGAGACCTGGAGTTTGAAGAGCTAAGGTTCTTTAGACCCACTTTAACCCTTCCTTTAGATGCCTAGGTAATAGAGGTCCCATCCCTGGTTAGGAAACCAGTCCAAGTGGATTCCTTGTATCCTGTCTCTACCAACCAGAGAAAATACTGCCCTTACCTGGTGACCTGGGAGACCAGGAAGTGTTGGATCTCAGGGCTGCCCACAATGGCCAGGTCTCCCCCACCCCAGGCTTGACAGTGCCTCTGGGCCTGGAGCCACGAAGCCTTCTCCACTACCAAGCGATAGCAGTGACCATTCCCAGGGAAGATCTCAGTGCTTGAGGGGCACAGGGGGTGAACCACTGTAAAAAGGGTAGGGAGAGAAAGAGTAAGTGTTTCTCTTGAGGGAAACCTGGGAAGATCCCATTGTAGCAGTGACCAAAACTCCTGTGCATTCTGCCATGTGACCTGGCCTCCTCTAGGGAGTTGGACCCAGATGAGCAGGGGCAGGGTGGAGGGCATAAAGGTTCTTTCCAGGCTGTTCCATTACACTCTGAATCACTAGTAAGAACATGGAGGGTAGGGAACTAGGTTATGCAGACCAAGAAGCTAGGAGGTAAGAAAACTAGCAGAATTAGCAGATTCACTCCCCTTGGATCCCACCCCAGACCCTAGGAGGAGTAAATTTGAGCAGGAAGAAGAAAAAGAGGTATATCCCCATGGGACTGACCTTGGGCAGGCTGCTTGTTCTCTGCCATGATGCTGTAGATGGCACTGAGCCCAGTGCCCCCTCGGTTCCGGATATCAAATTCAAGACTTTCATTATTTTGCAGCCAAGATGGGCACAGCAGCTCTAGTTCTGTGGGCACAGCCTCTACCTGCACCTCTGTCCACAGCAAGGTTGTCCTTGCTTCCAAGGTCAGAATAGCAGTCACATTGTAGTGACCAGGGAGAAAAAATCGGTGAGATGTGGCAGAGCCAGTGATTGATGCCAAGGTCCCATCCCCAAAGTCCCAGCGCAAGTTGTTGACAGGAAGTGGGGTGCTTACTTTGAAGGCCACCAGGTGGTCAGTAGGCTGAGGGACCCCTGGCCCCACGAGTGAGGCTTCTAGGGAAGCAGGGAAGACATTATGGAGAATAATGGGTACCCGGCATGCAGCAGGAGATGCTGTGAACCCAGGGCAGAAGAGGAGGCAGCTGGAGGAGGCATTAGGGGAGTGTGCTTTACCACAGAAGCAGTAGCCCTCCTCTGAGAGACCCCCATACTCCTGACCGAGGGAAAAACAGAAGGCACTGCAGAAGTTCTGGGCCAGGACACCGTCATGGGCAGCAGAGAAGATAACCACAGCCATAGTGCTTGAGCTGTTGTCCTGGAGGCAGGCAATGTACTCCTCATCTGTCACAGGGAAACACGTGGCATAAGGGGCTGGTTGCTCCCTTTCTTCAGGAAGCCTTCCTTGATTTCCCTTCCCCCAGTCATATGCCTCCCTTGGTTTGGACCACATCTTATTTTATGGACTCAATTTGTCCTTTCTCAATTTGCACTTGTTCCTACGTGGCTTTTTCAGTCTTCATTTTCCTGCCTCTGTCCTACTTTTCCCACATCAAAAGCTCCCCAAATCAGGGACTAGCTCTCCTCCTTCCTCGCATCTTTCCCTCACAGGGCCTAGAAAAGAACTCTGCCAGAAGGGAAACTCAGCATGTAGGGCCAACTGACCCATCCAGGAAGCTTGTCCTACTCACCACAGGTGTCATCAGAGAAGGAGATGCTGAGGATGGGGACATCTGCCAGGTGTGGTGGCTGGGCACACCGAGTCTCCCTCAGCTTAACCACACTGACCTTCTGCTCATCCACCCAGCTGGGGAACCAGGACAGGTTGCAGTCACAGATGAATGGATTCAGACTCAAGCTTCTGCCACAGGAGAAGGGATGGGGATCAGGAGAACCTCAGACATAGAGGAAATGGGGCAAAGGCAACCTAGTTCAATTTTTGCCTATAAGTAAATGGCCCACACTTCAGGGAAAATGGGAAGAGGGCTTATTTTGAAGTTCCTTAGGAATTAAAATCCCATTACTTCCCTTGGGCACCCTTCCAGACAGTGTCACCTAGTCCTGAGGGTGGGGAATAAATGTGTAATCTAAATTCCTCTGAGAATATTGCTAACAACTCTCTTTTGCTTACTCTTTAGAGTGTGGGAATTCCTGGAGGACCCCGAACCATACAGAGAATGGTGATGTAGGAAGAGTTGAACCCACACTGAACTTGAGCCCTGTGACTTAAAGCCCCAGAATATCCCCAAATGTGACAAGAAGCCCCAGAAATTGAGGCAAAATTCCTGCTCCCTACCCCACCATTGCTTGCAGCCTAGACCATAGACCACTCAGGAAGCAGATATCCAGATAAACCTCTTTGTCCCCCAGGAGCTGCACTCAGGGTCAGTCTAAGGGGAAAGATGTGTGTGTGTGTGTGTGTGTGTGTGTGTGTGTGTGTGTATGTTGGGGGAAGGACTGATTCCTGAACTAATCAGACCTGTCATTATTGAATGAAAATCATCTCAGCTTACATTTCACTTAAATTAAATAAATTAGCAAATATTCCTTCTTCTAGTGTCGAAATCTTGTTGTTGCTGATGTCTCTAGAGGACAGGAAAGGAAAGAGAAAGGCCATTTAGTTTTAATGATACGTCTCCCTCCCTCCCAGAACTAAGGACTGACTCGGGCCCCATCTTGTGCCTAACACTTAGCTAGCTTGGGCTAGGTTGGTTGGTTCCTTCTTAGAATACCTGACTGCTTCCCTGGGCAAGTCAAAGCCCTTTCTGCCTTGTTTATAACAAATACCACTGACTTATGAATTCCCAAAGCATTTATTTATCTTCTCCAGCCTAACACTTGGTCATCCTCCGTTCTGCACTGTTTTCTAATTGTTTCAAGTGTACAGTTTGGTCTCCCCTACTAGAGTAAAGGGCTTCCTAAGGGAAGGGGATGTGCATTCTTCCCATATCACCTCTCATTGGAACAGGTACACAATATTTCAGGGATCTCCACTTTCAATGGAGTGGGCACGACTTCCACTTGGACAGTTTCTCTCTGGCTTAGCAGATGATCACAGAGTTGCTGTGATCAAAAAAAAAATATGATATCACCAACTAGCCCAGAGATGATGAATCTCTGAGAAGTTCCCTAGGTTCATGTCCAAAGCCCTGGTGCCTTAGTAGGTGAGACCTGCCAGGGCTTGTGCTCCACGGCCATCAGCTTCAAATATTCACTATGCTTTTACTATGTGCCAGCCACCGAGCTAAGCACTGAAGGTACAAAGAAAAACAAAAAGTCCCAGCCCTTGAGGAGTTTAAAAGGCGACACCACACCATTCAGAGGCATGGGAGTAAGATTTAAGCAAAAGGCACGTGTGAACAATTAAGTTAACTTTTTAAAAGAATGCCCTGAACTCAAAATAGTAAGATTAATTATAAAATGGGTTAAACTTGCAGTTAGTAAAAAAGAAAAATCATTGAGTGTATTTATTAACTTAATTTTCTTTGACTCCAATAAAAATATTTTTAAAGTTAAATTTCTCTTTTTGCTTTTGTTAAGCCCTAAATCTAGCTCTTCTCTGGAGAGATCCCATGGGGTTGTTTCTCCATTTGGACTGTCCAGTATTTATGAATGGACTGGATCTCACTGCCTGGTGTCACCTGACCTGTAGGACCCTTAAGGAACGGTCGGTCCTGAGGAACATGGGGATTGAGAAGGCAAGGTAAGGGCATGATTGGGGAGAAGTGGTTTGGATTAAAAATGGATCGATGCCAACACAGGTTTTGGAAGCATGATGGGAGGAGTGTGAGGGTGGTCACAAAAGGTAGTCAGAACAGGTCACGTACAGTTGTACCAAGGCAGAGAGGTTTTCGAAGAACTCCGTCTCTAACGTGCTGATGAAGTTGTCGGAGACGTCCCTGGGGAAACAAAAGGGATCACCGATAAGGCCCTGGGTCACTTCCATGAGTTAGTCAGGCTCACAGCTGCTTCTCTAAAGGCGAGGTTTCTGCTAGCTTGCCTCCGAAATGCTGGACACAGGCAGAGGGTTTCCAGTTCTATTCTCATGGCCAACCTTCTCTGTGAGTGGGTTTTTTAGGCATGAAGAAAGGGAAGGGAAGGGAAGGAAAAGGACACAGCCCAAAGAACCCCCTCCAGGGCCCAAGGCCATAGAAATAATACCAGGTTAAGGGGCAGCTAGGGGGCGCAGTGGATAGAGCACCAGCCTTGGATTCAGAACGACCTGAGTTCAAATCCGGGCTCAGACACATAACACTTACTAGCTGTGTGACCCTAGGCAAGTCACTTAACCCCATTGCCTAGCCCCCCCCCCCCACAAAAAATAATAATAAAACCAGGTTAAACCAGGTTACTGTCCAGGGTAGCCAAGGTGATCACAGAGGAGCAAACTTTGATCCAGGGCCATGGAGCAGGTCAAAAAGAACAAGCTCTTATCCTAAGCAAGAGAGGGCTAGGGCTGTGGAATTGAGAAAGGCATACTGCCCTCTCACCTTTGGCCACTTTAGTCT
The DNA here is from genome assembly GCF_900497805.2 of Vombatus ursinus. Taxonomy (NCBI): domain Eukaryota; kingdom Metazoa; phylum Chordata; class Mammalia; order Diprotodontia; family Vombatidae; genus Vombatus; species Vombatus ursinus. The sequence goes on along the minus strand of NW_020954548.1, from coordinate 33,658,710 downwards.
TCATCCTCATTTTTTTTGTTTTGTTTTGTTTTTTGGCTAGGCAATGGGGTTAAGTGACTTGTCCAGGGTCACACAGCTAGTAAGTGTTTTTGTGTGTCAGAGTCCAGATTTGAACTCAGGTCCTCCTGAATCCAGGACCGGTGCTCTATCCACTGCACCACTGAGCTGCCCCTGGTCTTCATACGTATAACAAACACTCACACTCATGAACAAAGCTCTTTCTTCACAACAGCACCGCACAGTAGGTAAGCATCATCTCTAGATCAGAGGAGACCTGGTATAGTGGATAGGGGTTGACCTCAGAGTTAGGAGGACCAGAGTTCAAATCTCACCTCTGATATACTGGCTGTATGGCCCTGGCCAAATCACTTAACTTCTCAGTGTCCCCAGATACTTCTCTACAGGGAGTTCCTGGCACTCTTGGTAAATACAGATGATTAGGGCCAATTCACAGGCCGGCATGTCCCTTCTCTGGGCCCCGTTGCTTTCTCTTTAAAGATAAGCACCTCCGTTGCTATTGTCAAGTAACTAGCCCCAGCGCAGAGATTCCTCTGCCTCAATACACAGTCAGCTCAACCTGTCCCTAAGGGACCAGGCTACAAGGCAGTGGGAAGGGGCCAGGCTTTGACGCAGAAGCATCTGTGTGGGCATCTCAGGGACACTTGTCTCCTAAGCTTGACACAGAGGGATTCTATCTCCTTTTCCTGCCCTGTTCCATTCCTGCTCTTTATAGATTTTGTTACTGTATCAGTCCTTACCAGAAAAGTAGTTTTTGTAACAACGGTGACAATTGGCCTGAGAATGTTGTTTTGCGTGACTCATTCCCACAGGGAGTATGAGAGGGGCAACTGTCCAAAGGCATGACTACAAACAATGGCCTTCAGGTGGTGACAGCAAAACAGTTTGTCACCAATGAAGTCCTGAGCCCACACACACCCTGGTGTCTTTTTCACTTCCCTGGGAACACTGATGGCTTTCCCACCATGCCCTACAGAGGGAGGAAGCATCCATGCCTAGCAGATTGACCTGGAACCATTGACAGCTGCACCCGTTTTAAAAATTATCCACTGGGGGATTTGAGATCTCACTGGACTTAGGAAGAATATACAACTATACTATGTATCCTATCACACAATAAACCCAAGTACCACTTGGGGGCCTTAAAACACGCATTTATAAAGAGTAATAATACAAAGTGCCCCCTGAATGTTGCAGCTGCCTACACTGTGTAACCTGCTCCCATTTCTTTTCCTCCTCTGAGAACTCTTATTTCCCTCAGAGAAGAGATGCCTTCCCTGGGTCAGGAGTTGGGGGCTCCTCCCCTAGAGACACAGCTGTCCTGGGTCTCCACGGTAACAAAGAGCTCAAATATTTACTTTCTCTCCCCAGTGACCAGGGCTAATCTGCTATTGGAGAGAGGGGAGTGTGTGTGTGTGTGTGTCTTGGGGATGGGAGGGTGGTCTCTGGCTGTCTGCTTTCTTTTCCTTCCACTTTAGCTAATCCTATCACCCGAAAGGGAGCAAGCTGAGAAAACTGATTAGCCCAGGGGTGGCATAAACTGATTCCCAAGGGAATTGGATAAAATCCCAAGTGACAGATTGAAAAAGGAGAACTAAGGGTAACCTGGAAAAGGCTGGGGCATTTCCTCATGAAGTGCCCAGAGGAGACAGCCCACTCCCACAAAGCTCCCTTGGTAGTGACCCTGACAGCAGATTCCTGGGGGGCACAGAAAGTACGACCTACCTAATAACAAATGCCCACACTTATGTACAAAGCTCTTTCTGCACAACAGTACTGCAAGGTAGATATAAAAATTACCTCCAGCTGAAAGGAGGCCATGGCATAGAGGATGGAGGGCTGGCCTCAGGTTCAGAAGCACCTCTGACACACGCTGGTTGTGTGGTCCTGGGTACCATCATTTAACCTTTCAGTTCCCCAGATACTTTTCTACTGCACTGATGAAATCATAGATCCAGTCCAAAAAAACCCAACCAAACAAACACAATGCTGGATATTGTAAGTATCAGAACAGTTCCATGATTTGCACACACGAGTGTCTCAGCTGAGATTTGGATCCAGATTATCTGATACCAAGATTCTTTTCAATAAACTATATTGACCCCTAGAAAGCCTAGCCTGATTTGAGGATCAGGTGGAAGGGGCTTCTTCACTACAGCCAATAGGGATCATGGGTTTACAGACTTAGAGACAGAAGGGGCTTTAAAGGAAATGTGGTCCAACCTCCTCATCTGATAGATGAGGAAACTGAGGACGAGAGAGGCTGAACAACTTGCCCAAAGTCATGCAGGCACTAAGGGCAGAGTTGGGATTTGGAATCCTCAGGAGGTTCCAAATTGAATGCTTTTTCCACTGTGATACAATTCATCCCTGGGGCCCATCCCTAGGAAGACAGCACCTTACACAATACCTGGTACCTGTTGTTCAGTCATTTTTCAGTCTTGTCTGACTCTTCATGACCCCATTTGGGGCTTTCTTGGCAGAGATGCCACAGTGGCTTTGCCATTTCCTTCTCCAGCTCATTTTACAGATGAGGAAACTGAGGCATACAGCGAGGAAATGTCTGAGGCCAGATTTGAACTCAGGGAGATGAGTATTCCTGATTCCAGGCCAGGCACTCTATCCACCTAACTATCCCCACCCCTTTGGCTTTTAAGTATTTGTAGAATTCGCCTCCCTGCCTCTGTTGCCTCATCTGTTCCCTTTGCAGAGGTGGAGGACTACAGGGTACTTAACATTGCATATACTGTCTGAATATGTCATAGAGCTGGAGTTAGAGGCCATCTGGTCCAAAGGGGTGTCAAACTCAAGTTGAAATGGAGCCCCGCAGGCTGCATATTGACTTAGAAAACCACAAACATTATCTATGTTGTATTATATTTTTATTTATTTTCTTAAGCATTTCCCAACTGCACTAGCAAGGGTTTTGCAGGCCATGAGAATGACGCCTTTGATAGCCGTGGTTCAATCCCCTCATTTTACAGATAAGGTAAATTGAGGCCCAGGGAGCTACAGCAGTGTGCTCAAGGACACACAGGCAGTAAGCATCACAAGTGGGATTTGAAGCCTGGTCTTTTTATTTCAAAGCTAGTACTCTTAGATGTAAGATCTGTCTAAATGCTTTTTTCCTCCTCTCTAATGTTTTATTCTTTGTTACAGGTTCTAGAAAGCAGACTTCCTTAGCAAGTCTTCGCGAACCAGGCCAGTTTTCAGGGAGACCAAGTTCTAGGCTGGGAGAGACAGAAAACCTCTCCTGAGTACCCCTAATGTCCCCAAAGAAGTCACTCCTGAATAAGAGAATGTCTTGGATGCTTACGTCTTCTCTAGCTCTTCTATATTCAGGAAGGAACAGGCTGTGCCTTCCTCACACACAAACCAAAGGGGCCCTCTCACCCACTTTTGACGTTAAACTAAATTCCATCCACTCATGGAACACCCATCACAGGCCTGTCCAGGATTCAGATTGTTCCTCCAACCCAGAAGTCAGTACAGCCACCCCTAACCCGGGGCTGGCCATTTGCATCTGCAGAGTTATCATTGTCGTCGTCAAGGTGAAGCTAGGGCACAGCCAGCTAGGAGTCAGGCTCTGGGGCTTGGGAAAGGGATTCAGATATTACCTGGCAGGCAGAAGGGAAGGTGGGAGGACTTTCTGCCCTTGGTTTCCTACCTGTCAGCCAAGTAGACAGAACAGGAAGCCACAAGGGGAGGAAATGGGTTTACCTTGTGGCAAGATGAGGAATTTAGGTTAGACATAAGGAAGAACTTTGCAAATCACTGGCAGGGTTGAGGGAGTAGAATCTGATTCTTTGGAAACCATTTGCTCTAAGGCAGAACTTTATCTGCCTGGCCCAGAGAAGAAGCAGGCCTGGATAGACAGACCAGGTGATCTCTGGAAAAAAAAACCTTCCCACCTGATGATTCTGTGATTGCAGGGCAGAGCTTCCATCAGAAATGACCCGAAGGAACCTAATCACCAAAAAAGTAGCGATTGACACATGGAACTCTGGAAAGAGGGCCAGATTTGGAGTCAGAGGACCCCCAGTTCAAATCTTGGTCACCTGTGTCACCTTATGCAAGTCACTTAACTTTTCTAGATCTGTTTCCACATCTGGAAAAAATGAGGGTTGGTGATAGGATAGATGACCTCTAAGGTCCCTCTCATCTCTAAATCCATGATTCTATGACACATCAGGCAGAAAGGGGCAGATAAGGGCTGCCGAGCAAGGAAATGGGAACTCAGATGTCTGACACAGAAACAGAGAGTCAGAGACTCTTGCATTTGGATACTTGAGATGAAAGCTAAAGAAAAAGAACCTTGATGGGAATTTGATGGGGGTGGTATGGGGAGGAAGGTGGGAGGAGGTCCCAATTTCAAATGCAATTATGTGCTTTTCCATAGTGGTTAAGGTTCCTTCTCAATGTCTTTGTATTTATTCATTTCATAGGTATCCTTTTTAGGTTGATATGTAGGCACTTGTTTCTTTTCCCCATTAGAATATAAGAGTAAGGATTGTTTCTTTCTCTGTCTCTGTATTCCCCCCGCCCCCCGCCCCAGCCCTGGTACCTAGCACAGAGTCTGGGAAATAGATGCTTAATAAATGCTTGTGTAGAACATATATGTAGAGTCTATATCAGATTGCATGCCATCTTGGGGAGGGAGGTGGGGAGCAAGGGGGATAAAATTTTAAACTCAAAAGTTTATGGAAGTGAATGATGAAAGCTAAAAATAAATTAATTTAAAAAAAATGCTTGTGATTGATTTCTTCCTTCTCTCTACCCACTTCCCACCCTTCCTAAGGTTAGGAAAGGAGGTCTTCATCATTAACCAGAGTCATTAGAGACCTCCATCCCAGGACATAACAGCCCCCTTGGGATAAGGTGAGAGGGGTACTGTAATCCTTTTCTCAGGAGCTGGTAGGCCTCTTCAAATAGTCCCTTTCATGGGTGTCCCCAAATCCCTCTAGACCAGTATTTCCCATGGGCCTCATCCCAGGCAGACCAAACAGGAAGGGGGATTCTTGGTTCCCCATGTGGCATGATTGCCAGATACCCAACACAGCCTCCCCTCCGTATCTGGGGAGACCAGAGAAATGTACTATGTTCAGCAAAAATGGGTTTTCCTGGCTTACGCCTCCCAAAAATACCTTTAAAAATAATATTTTTGAAAAATAAAAATTGTATTCTCTGGAAAAATCATTATGGATGCCAGAGCCTGGACACTACATCATAGAAGCTCCAATACTCGGTCTGTTTCTCCTACTGGTGCTGGTGCCCGCCACCTCTCAAGTCATGACAGGAGATGAAATCCTCTGCCCTTTGCCACACTGGGTACTGCCCAATTTCTGTAAAATTTTCTGTAACATCAACGAAACAGAATCCAAGCAGAGATCACATCACTGCCACCCCTACTTTCATTTTAGTGGAGCTCTGGTATGGGAGGCTCGTAGTCTCTGGGCCTCAGTTTCCCCATCAGTTCAATAGGGCGAACACAGAAAGACAACCCAGGGAGAAGCCCACAACACCAACTGCAGGGTTAGATAAGGCAAAGGGCACATGGCTAGCTGGGGAGTATTTCAACAGCTTGTCACCCATTACTCAGTCTTTGTTTATCTTGCTGCTAAATGGTCGGAGCCTTCACTGGCCTCTTAGCCAAATACTGAGACTCTATTATGTTCCAGCTTCCTGCTGAGCAGAACTAAATCCCCCTATTTGCTTGCTCCCTGGCCAAACAGTCATCAAGTCCAAAAAGAGAGCATGCAGCTCAGGAACCCAGAAATCTGTCACCGATGCCCTAAGTTTATCACTAAACCTCTCATTCAGCTTTCCTTTCTGCCAGCCCTACTGAGTGCATCCCCTCCCACCCCTTTGTACCAGCCACCTCTCTGAGGAGATTCAACAGTCATCCATTCAGGCTCTTTCAGCCCTTGCCACATACCCTGGACAGGCAGAAGAAAGCTAGAACCCAGGGGACCAAAACCAGAACCTGAAACTCCAAGTACTTCTCTCCAAGTACAGATTCAAGGTCTATAAAAGGATGACAACAACTCAATCTGGGGTCTATGGTGACCCCGGCTTGGCTCTACCGTTTATTTATGCATGGTGTTTTGGAAGGAGCATTGGATGTGGGGACTTGTTTGGCTTGAGTAGGTATATTTGTTACAAGGATTTTGTTTTTCTTTTTTTTTTTTTTTCAGGAGGGGGAAGGGTAGAAGTTGAGAGAGAAAAATGCTTGTTAATTAAAAAAAAATTGGGGGAATAAAAAGAGCACTGAATTCAGGAGCATAGAAATTTAGAGCTGAAAGGGACAGTAGGGATCATAAGATTCAGAATTGCAAAAGAGCCAAAGGGAACTGGAAAAAATCGTTACACCAATCCCTCATTTTATAGATAAGGAAACTGAGACCCAGAGGGATCAGTAAATTACCCCAAATTTTACAGACAATATAGAAATAGGCAGGATTTGAACTCAGGTCATCTGACTCCAAATCCTGTGTTCTTGCCAGTATACCACACTGCCTCATCTAGTCTAAGCCTCTTGGTTTTCCAGAAGAGAAAATTGAGGTCTGGAAAAGGTGGAATGTCTTGCTCAGGGTCACACGACTTAGCATCGGAACCAGGACCAGAACTTTTGATTGAGGGTCAAATGAGCTATCTATAAAAGCTCAGTGAAGTACTATATACATGCTAGAGATGATTATTTCTACCCAGGTACCCTTGGTGGCTTGTCTGCCTTCCTGAGGGAGTCACCTTTCACTAAGAATTCTTTTCATTTCTCACTGCCTTGATCCTCTCAGTAGCTTCGGATACCATAGACCATCCCCTTCTCCTGAACACTCTTTCAACTCTTAGCTGTTGTGACACTGCTCTTTCCGGGTTCATCTCTTCCCTGTCTGTCTGTTCCTTCTCAGTATCCTTTGTAAGTTCAGCATCCATGTCCTGGATTCCCTAGCATAGGTGTACCTCCAAGACAGTCCTGGCCCCTCTTCTTTTCTTTCTCTCTCCTCTCCTCCTCCTTCTTCGTGCTTTCTCCTCTTCTCCTCCCCTCCTCTCCCCTCTCTCCTCTCTTCTCCTCTTCTCTCCTCTCTCTCATCCTATTGGTCCCCATAGATTCAATTATCATCTCCACACGGATGATTCCACTTGCAGCTCTCATCCCCCTCCTAAGTTCCTGTCCTTGCATCACCTTGCATGCTGGATGTGTCCTTTTCCCATAAACCCACATCTCCTCTGCATTTCCCTGTTTCTGTCAAGAACGTGACTATCTTTCCAAGCACCCAGGTTTACAACCGTTCCTTCTCCCTCCCACATTCATTCAATCATTTGCCAAATCTTATTGATTCTAGCTCTACAACACCTCTTACATACGTGCCCTTCTAGTTCAATCCCTCATTCCCTCCTCCTTGGACTGCTGCAAAAGTCTCTGACCTGGGTCTCTTGTTTCCAGTCTTTCCCTCTTCAAGCCATCCTCCACACAGTTGCTAAAATAATTCTCCTAAAGCTCTGGTCTGACTGTGTCACTCCCACACTCATGAATCTTCCATGGCTCCATGTTAACTTTAAGATAAAATTAAAATTCCTCTGTTTGTTACTTCAAGACCTGTTCAATCTGGCTCCATCCTACCTTTCCAGATATATTTCACATGATTCCCTCTCCATCATGTACCCTGAATTCCAACCAAACTGTCTGGCTTCAGTGTGATCTTCCATTTCCATCCTCTGTGACTTTGCATAGCCTGTCCCTTACACCTAGAAGGCACCCCCTTCTCCCCTCTGATTCTTTGAATATAACTATTTTCCCTTAAGGGCTTAGCTCAGGTGACGCTTTTCCCTGGGATTCTTTCCTAGGCTTTCCCTGCTCCTGAAATTACCTGGTTTTAACTTTCTTTATGTTTTCTATTTACTTATCTAATTATATTTTATATTCCTCTCCTCTCCTCTCTGCTCAGAATGGAAGTTCCTTCAGGACAGGGATTACATTTTTTTTACTTTCCACTCCGAGCAGAGCAAATTGAATTCACTTCTGCTAAGGACAGGGAAGCATTGTGGAGCAGGGGCTAGAAAGCTAGCCTTGAAGCCAGAAAGACCTGAGTTTGAATCTAGCCTCTGATATATACTGGCTGTGTGACCCTGGGCTCTTAGTAACTTAACCTTTCAGTGCTCTAGGCCACAGATGTCAAACTAGGATGCAAAGTGTACAGGAAACAGATTAAAATATAATTGAGAAATATTTAACAAAATAAATAAAAATAGAATAGACTATAGATAATGTTAATGTGTGGGCAGCTGGGTGGCTCAGTGGACAGAGTGCCATGCCTGTAGTCAGGAAGACTCATCTTCTGGAATTCAAATCTGGCCTCAGACACTTCCTAAATATATGACTCTGGGCAAGTCACTTAATGTTGTTTGCCTCAGTTTCCTCATCTGTAAAAAAATGAGCTGGAGAAGGAAATGGAAAACCACTGTACTATCTTTGCCAAGAAAACTCCAAATGGAGTCAGGAAGAGAAGGACAGGACTGAAATGACTGAACAACAATGTTAATGTGTGGTTTTCTAAGTGGATATGTGGCCAGCAGGGATACTTATTAGGGTTTAATGGCCCCTGTTTCTATTTGAGGTTAATACCATCATTCTAGACAAGAAGAAATGAAGGAAACAGGCATTAACTGAGCACCTACTATGTGCCAGACACTGTACTAAGGGCTTTACAAATGTTATCTCATTTGATGCTGACCATTACTAGCAGAGGGAGCTTCCTCTCTTGGGAGTTCCCTATACTAACAAAATCCCAGGTCTAGCCTCTATCTGGCATCTACCAAGAGCAGGACCATCCCAACTCCCTCTGAAGAGCCACAGGAGAGACCAGCTTTAAAGAGCTAGCTGTCAAGGAACTTTGCTCATCCCCCCAACTGGCCTCTCACAGTGTGGGGACGAACAACATGCTGTTTTGTGCGGACCACAAAGTCAAACCAATGAGGTAGGGTGCCAAGTGGAGCAAGGTCTGGAGACGGTACAGGAGTGGGGAGTGCAGTGGGGAAGAGAGAGAAGGGGAGAAAGGGGATCCCAGACTTCTGGATCCCTCGGGAAAGGCTGAATTATCGGGGGAGCCCGACTATGAGGAGCCTGCCTGTGAATCTCCAGCTACAGTTTGTTTGGAACTGAAAGAAGGAGAAAGGGTACTGGGTCAGGGCCTGAGGCTCTCCTGCCCACCCCTACACACTTAGACACCCCAATCTGCTCCTCAAACCCCTCCCCGGCGCTCCCTTCCTCAGCGGTACTTTGGGAGCCAGTCTGCACCCAGAACTAATCCCCAAACTCAGCCAGACGCCTCTGCTGTGCATGGACAATTTTCCATGTCTCAAGCTGCTTTTCCCATCACTGTTCTGGGGGAACGCCAAGGTCCCGAAGGGCCAGGCAGCAGGCAGCCAGGCCTCCTCTCTCGGCCGCTCCCTCTACTCCACTCCACTCTCTCCCGCCTCCACAAAGTGCAGCCCAATCGGCCCCAAGATAACGTCATGGGAACATGACATCAGCCTTGGCAGCACACTGCCCGTTCCTCCCTCTCCCGCCCCCCCCCATATTCTGGTTAACATTATATGTTCTTTGGAATCACAGAGACAGGAAAAGGGGGGGGGGGAAGCCTACGATGCAACAAAAATAAAATCAGTCAAATCTCAAAATTGACTGCATCCCATGAAAACGAAGCAGACTTATCAGTCATAGCAGCAGCTGCTCCCAGGGACATGGGGCTGCTCCTGTACAAGGACCCCACTCCAGTCTGTCCAAGTTAAAAAAAAATCCGGGTGGCTCTGAAGGGCCTTCCCTTCCCCCTGCAATCTTTATGCTTGTAAGGATAATTCAGAGCCTGTGGTAATCCTAAATACCTCCTGTGCTGAACCCCCTACCCCTCCTCAAAACCTCATTCAGCCCATCCCCCAACCTACACTTCCCCTGTCCCCTGAGGAGGATCTCAACCTGGGCCAGGCCCTGCTAGGAAATCAGAAGCAGGACCACCCTCAGCCACGTGAGGTCAAGCCAGAGGCTGGTGGGGATGAAGCTGGAGCCCATATGCCCCACCCACTAACAGGCAGGTTAACCAGTTATTTACCCAGGCCTTGAGTGTGTAAATCAATCAATCAATTAATCAACAAGTATTTAGTAAGTGTTTACTAGGAGCCAAGCACCCGAGCTTGACACTGGGGATATGAGTATGGAAAAAAATGGAGTGTTCTTCACTTGAAATGAGCTCCTGGTGAGTTTTATATGGGAAACAGGGGAAGAGTAAAGAGGGATGTCCTGGGATGAGGGGAGTTCAGCAGACAGAACTCACTCTCAGCTCGTGTTTGAGCTTCATGCTTGGAGTGGTTTGCCATCATCTTCTGCAATCCATACCCTTCCAGTGAAGACAGGTCATGCAGGAATAGGCTGAGAATGAGGCACAATGCCCCTTAATGGCAGCCTCACTGTCTCCTTTCACAAACTCTCCATGGAAAAGGCAAGTAGTTGGGTCAGGCTAACACGTGGTCCCTCCAGATCCATGTTGTCTTCTGAATGAGGAAAGAGCCTTTTCTCTCCCTGCTCGGGGTTTAATTAGGAATTTCCAGAGCACTGACCAGAAGTCAGAACACAGAGCATTGCCCCCTCAACCCTGGCAGAGAATTTTGAGCTTCAGTTCTACACTTTCTTATGTAGACTTAAGAAAGTGATGGAGAAAATGTTAATAATTCAGATTAAACTTAAAAGTATGCCTTACGGTCTTACTTTTTTTGCTCTGGAGAGCTGGTTGTTACACATTTACCAGCACACTCCCAGTTATAGGTTCCAGGACATTCTCTCTTCATGTTTCTGATATCAGAGCCTGGGCAGTGGCCCATTTCCTGCCCCATGAGAGGTTCAGGAGGTTGATTTTTCATCAACCCGTGGTTTTCCCTGCCTTTCAAGTCCAATTTAAAACTCACCTCCTCCAAGAAGTCTTCTCTGATTACCCATTCCCACCCTATCCTGCATGTTCTTTGACTATAATTATGGGTTCGCAGAATCAGAGAATGTTGCTGTTGTCATGCATCAACACTCTCATTTCACAGATGAGGAAACTGAAGCACCCAGAGATTACTTGTTTTATTGAAAGTCACACACAGCCAACTTGAAAATAGCGGAGCTGCAATAGGAACCCAGCATTTAGCTTGCACTCATTCACACAGTTAACTTTGTTTTTTTGGTTTGTTTGTTTTGTTTTGTTTTGGACCAAACCTGGTCTTTGATTTCATTGAGTAGGGAGCTCCTGGTGAGGAAAGGCCCTCTACCAATTAACATCTGTGACTGCTCTGCAACTCAGAGTTGCCTGAGACACTGAGGCACCCAGTCACTTGCGAAGGTCCCTGTGTCTCAGAGGAGGGACAGGAACACAGGCCGTCCTGACTTACAGGTTCATAGATTGAGAGCTGGAAGGGATCTTAGAGACCAGTCAGTCCGGAGGCGTCAAACCTCACAGCCCAGGGCTTGAATCAGATCAAAACGTCATTGGGAAATGTGGAACAAAATAAATATAAATACAATACAACACAGAGAATGTAAATTTGTAGTTTTCCAAGTCAATATGCTACCTGCAGGGATCCATTTCTATTTGTGTTTTGACACCACAGATTCTAGTCCAACCTGCCTCATTTTCCAGTTGAGGAAATGGAACCCAGAGAGGTGAAGTATCTGGCCCAGGATCCCACAGAAGCAAAAGCAGAATTTGAACTCTGGTTCTCTGTCTCCAAATCTAATGCCTCTGTGATGTAATGCTTCTCTTTTGTTCTGGTAAGCACATTTAAATGTCTTCTCAGTATGTGCCTGTGTCCTGTTTTTTCAATTAGACAGTAAACTTCCCCATTAGACTAAAAACAAGCCAGGTTCCGTGTCTCCTATTTCTCTGGCCTGCCCGCCCCCATAGCACCTGGTACTGACTTTGGGCACAGAAGTTTTGTTTTGAGCCATGCTGCTGAAGGACTATCAGAGACTACCCCAAGCAAGCAGTCACTTAGTCTGGACCGAAGTCATATCTACCTGGTTCCCTTCCAGTCCATCACTTTACAGATTTGCTTCCGGAAGAATTCTTCTGTTAAGAGGGGCCTTTCATTACTGACAGCCATGGGAGGAGGGACATGGGGAGCTGGTTCTCTGTAGACCCATTTTAAAGATAGCTCTGGGAAGATCTCTGAGGTTCCAACAAATCAATTTCCCACACTCAGCCTCAGTTTTCCCATCTACTAAATGAGGAGATAGGACCAGATGAATTTCAGAGCTTCTCTAGTCAAGTCCCGAAGTACCCACTCTCTCCCACCATACCCTCTCCTGGAGAGCTGGCCTGTGGCATACCTACTCCCTCCCCAGCAAAGCTCTAATGAAACCGCGCTCTTGTTGGTCCAGATCATGATCAGGAAGAGCTGGTCTTCTCTGGGGAAACTGACACAAGACGTGGGCTCTGTTCTATAATCTCAGAATACTTGAGTCCTAGATTCAATGCAGCTGAGCCAACAGAGAAGCCCATTGTTGTGCTGGAACCTTAAGGTCTTTGCCATAATTCCTGAGGTCCCTCTCTCATCCTAGCAAAGCCCAGGATGACTTCCCTTCTCCCAGAATGCCCTGCACCAGATCCACAGGTGCTCTGGTTGGAACCTACTTATCAGTTTGAAAATTCCCACTAAACCTCTGCTAATCAGGAAGAGGTGGGCACATCTGCCCAACTGAGGCTTGGAGGTCTGCAGGTGTGGTCCCTCTCAAGGGGCCACTAGCTAAGTGGTCAGAGGATCATAGGGTTAGAACTGGAAGCGACCTTAGAAGTAATTTAATCCAATCTCCTCATTTAACAGATGAGGAAACTGAGACCCAGAGAGGTTAAGCAATTTGCCAAAGTTCACTCAAGAAGTTAGTAGCTATGGGATTTGGACCAGTGTACTTTCTTATGAACCACCTCATCTCTCTTCCTCTGCTCAATCCATAGAGGAAAGGGAATTATGATCTCAAGAAAAGACAACTGGGTTTTCCCCCTCAATCTAGCAGCTCACAAAGGCCTCAAATTTCTTTATTGCATCTCAGTATCTTCAGGCTTGGGCTGTGGGGCCCTCAAGATCTGGGCCAGAGGTGACCAAACTGGGAAATGTGGAACAGCAGAGGTGGGGGCCTGGCAGGGGAGTTGTTTGGGGCTTGGCTCTGGTTTGGGGTGTGGCTTCCTGCTGGAGACAGCCTGGACAGGCAGGCGCCCCAACTCCGGCTGGCAGCAGGAACAAGAGAAGAAGGCACAGAGCCCTCAGCTCTCTACCATGGTCGGTGACGGGAGAGAAGGCCACGGGCTGACATAGAAAAAGCCAGCCACTACCTCTAGGCAGTTTCTCCAAGTTTCCTGAAGCCCGTTGGGTGAGATGGGGAAGGGAGTCCGTCTCATCCAGTGAGAAACCAAAGAACCAACATACTGTTGTCCGAGTTGTCTAAGGCTGGTAAATTCAAGACCAATGAACTCTGACTACTGAACTTCTTCCTTTCTCATGACACCTAGGGCTGAGATGAAGAGCCAAAGGGTGATGTGACCGGACAGAGGGGCTTCCAGAGCCTCAAAGGACTACAGATCCCTAACTCCACTCGAAGCCAAGCTTTGAAGAGTTAGGCCCTCAGGGTCCCTCTGATCTAGGAGATAGGTTCTGGGAGCTGGGGAAAAGAGCTATTTATAAAGCTGTCCTTCTCCACAAGAAGCAGAGAGATCACAGGGTCATGAACTCAGAGTTAGAAGGAACCTCAAGTTACGTAACCGCTGACGTCGGCCTATCAGACTCTCATCTGTCCTTCAGAGTGCCCTTCAAATGCCGGCTCTTTCATGACCCACCCAAAGTGATCGCCTCAGATCTCCAGTGGTTACCTCTGCTGGGGACTGGATTGCATTCTATTCTGCATCGTAATCATTTGTGAGCACATCTTATCCGTCTTAAGAGACTATAGTCTCCTGGAGGACAGGGCCTCTCATTTATCACCGTATATAACATTCCACAGCATTAGGTTAAAATCCTGTACGCGGGAAACACCTAACAAACACTTGCCAGGTTGAATACTTAGTGTCTCACATACCTGACACAGTCAGAATGTTTCTTTTTGAACTCAACCTTGCTCTTTTCTGAGAGATCGAGACACGAGAAGATCTGTCCGCAGCATGCTCCAAACAATGGATATGATGAAGAAGAACCCCATTCTGATGTCTTCCTTACTGCCCCACCCCCATCTCCTCTGGAGTTAACGAATCCTGGGATCTTCAAGCTGAAGGCCACCTCAGATGCCATCCATTCCAACCCATACCCAACCAACAACCACCTCTACAATGTCACCAATAAGTGGTCTTCCAACTGTTTCTCGGTGAGCCCAAGCAAAGAGGAACCCAACACCTCCTGAGGCAGCCTGTTACACTTTTAGGCAGCTCTATGATAGTAATAGCTAACATGTATATAATAATGCCCAACATTTATAGAGCAATTTAAGTTTTGGAAAGCACTTTACATAAATTACCAAAGGTGATTCTCATAACAGCCCTGGGAGAGAGGTTTTATTTATTATCCCCATTTTACAGATAAAGAAATTGAGCCTTTGAGAGATTAAGTGACTTGCCCAGGGTCACACTGCCAGTAAGTATCTGAGGAAGGAAAGAAGGAAAGAAATAAGCATTTATTGAACACCTACCGTGCCAGGCACCATGCTAATTGCTCGACAAATATCTCATTTGACCATCACAACAGCCCCGAGAGATAGGTGCTGTTGTTGTCCCCGTTTTACAGTTGAAGAAACTGAGGTTAAGTGACTGGCCTAAGGTCATACAGATAGCGTCTGAGACACTCAGGTCTCCCTCACTCTTAAGTCCAGTGACCTATCTACTGTACTACCTAGCTGCCTACATATGGGCTGTAGAGTTTGCAAAGAAGTTGACATATATTGTATCATTTTATATGGTTCTAATTATTAGGAAGTTTTTCCTTACAGGAGGGAAAATCTGCCACTTTTCAACTTTTACTCATTGTTCCTAATTTCCCTCGGGGCCAAACAGAACAAATTTAATCTTCCATGTGACAGCTTTTCAGCTGTCATCTCACCAAGCCCGCTCTCCCCCAGGCTAAATATCTCCAGTTTCTTTACTTGATTCACAAGGGCTCCACGTCCCCTCGCAATCTTGGTCCCTTCCTTGAAGAAGCTACAGGTGCCTCCTTTCCTCTCACTCTCTTCCTGACTCTCTGTTTACAAAATGGGGATGATAACAGCACCTACCTCCCAGGGAGGTTGGAATGGTCAAATGAGATAATGGTTTCCAACCTTATTATTCAATGAAACTGCTCTCTCCAAAGTGACTTGTTCAGCTGTGTCCAACTCTTTGTGACCCCATGTCCATGGGGTTTTCTTGGCAAAGATACTAGAGTGGTTTGCCATTTCCATATCTCCAGTGGATTAAGGCAAACAGTCACATGGCTAGTAAATGTCTGAGAATGATCTGAACTCAGGTCTTCCTGACTCCAGGCCCAGCACTGTATCCACTGAGCCACCTAGCCGCCTAAATTACTAACAGTCTCTTAATTGTCAAATTTAATCCCCTTTTCTCAATCTTTATCCATTTTGACCTCTCGGTAATCTTCTCAATCTTCAACCCTTTAGATCACCCACTTCTTGATATTCTCTTCTCTCTAGGTTTTCATGACTTTCCTAGCTCTCCTCTTACCTGTCTGATTGTTCCTTTTCGGCCTCTCTTGCTACATCTTCATCAAGGTCATGCCTACTGACGGTGGGTGTCCCACACAGCTCTGTCCTGGGCCTCCTTCTCTTCTCTATACTCTTTCTCTCCCCCTCTTTCCATATATATATACATACATACATATATATACATACATACATACATACATACATATGTATGTATGTATGTATATGTATATATATGTATGTATGTATATATACACACACACACAGACACACACACATATACTTTATATATATACTATATATATACTCTATACTATATATATACTGATATATATATATATACTCCCTCTATACTAGTTCACTCATAAGCTCCCATGAATTCAATTATCATCTCCATGCTGATAATTCTCAAATCTATTTATTAGCCCTAATCACCGCTGTCCTCCAGCCTCACATCTCCCACTGCTTATTGGACATGTTGAACTGCACGTCCTATAGCTATTTTAAACTCAACGTGTCCAAACGAGAGCTCATTATATTTTTTCTCAAATTTCCTCAAATATATTTTCCTCAAATCCTCTCCTCTTCCTAACTTCCCTCTTACTATTGAGTCACCCAGGCTAACAACCAAGATGACATCCTTGACTCTTGAAGTTGTCTCACCCCTCATATCCAATTTGTTGCCAATGCCTGTCAATGTTACCTTTGTAACATCTTTTGAATATGTCTCCTTCTCTCCTCTGACACTGCCACCACCCTGGTACAGGCCTTTATCACTTCACACCTGGGTTACTGCAAGGGCCTGCTGGTTTGGTCTCTCTGCCACAAGCCTCTCCCCACTCCAGTCCACTCAGTTGCCAAAGTGATCTTCCAGGGCAGTGAGGTGGCGCAGTGGATAGAGCACTGGCCCTGAAGTCAGGAGGACCTGAGTTCAAATCCGCCCTCAGACCAAACCCTTGACACTGACTAGCTGTATGACCCTGGGCAAGTCACTTAACCCCAATTTCTTAAAAAACAAACAAAGTGATCTTCCTAAATCACTTCACCCCCTCTTCTCAATAAACTCCAGTGCCTCCCTATCACTTTCAGGATCAAATATAATATCCTCTGTTTGAAGTTTAAAGTCTTTCATAATCTGATCCCCCTGTCCTAGCTTTTCAGTCTTCTTACCCCCGTATCCCATTCATCCACCCACTCTGTGATCCAGTGACACTGGCCTCCTTAAGGCCAATGTGTCAAACAAGACATTCTATCTCCCCACTTCAGGCACTTTTCCCTGGCTTTTCCCCATGCCTGGATTTCTCTCCTTCCCTCCTCATCTCTACCTCCTGGCTTCCTTCAAGTCCTGGCTAAAATCCCACCTTTTACAGAAAACCTTTCCTGACTCCCCCTTAATTCTAGTGCCCTTTTTCTATTGATTAACTCCAATTTATCCTGTATGTTGTGTATCTGTACATAGTTATTTGCATGTTATCTCTCCCATTAGACTGTGAGCTCCTTGAAAGCAGAGGCTATCTATTGGCTTTCTTTGTATCCCCAGGGCTTAGCAGAGAGCCCTGGCACATGGTAGATCCTTAATAAATGTTTATGACTGACTCTAGATGCTCCCTACTTTGACAACATCCTTCCTGAAATATGGTGATAATTATAACAACAGCAGCAACCACTCAGAGACAGCATCATGTAGTAGATAGAAAGCTGGCCTCAGAGCTAGGAAGGTCTGAGTTCAGGCCTCACCTTTGATGCAAACTAGCTGGGAGACTGGCAAATCACCTAACCTTTCAGTTAGCACTGCTGTAGGCCATTCCCTAAAACCAGAGGGGTCAAACACTGGGCCAGCAACACTCCAACTGAGGCCTGAACCAGATGAAAATGTAATTGAGCAATATTTAGCAAAACAAATAAAAAAAATAAAATATAGATAACATTATATTTTAAAACTAAGTCAATATGTAGCTTCAGGGATCCTTATTTTATATAGATTAGCGAGTCAGAAAACACTGCTCTAAACTCTTAAGTATTAGGGAATGATCTGAATGGGTAGAAAGTTTCCTCATCTAGGAATTTCCTATACCAATAAAATCACAAGTCCTGTCCCTATCCCTAATAACAGTACTTTTTTTGGCAAGGAGGGGATATAAAATCAGAATAGGATTTGCCTTCCCCTTCCCATTTTCCACAATCTTTCCAAGATCAACAATCACATCAGCCAGTTTGCTCAGTATTCTAGAATTTATTCTATCTCAGATTGGTGAGCTGAACTCAGCAGGGAAAACTGACTTCAATTCCCAATATTAGCCATTTTTATCCTGCCCTTTCCAGTCCAAGGATCATTCTCCTTGACAGAGGAAACCAGGGAAATACGAGTTCAGGCTTCTCACCATCCTTCATTCTGAAAAGTGATACTATCCTTTCTTTGATCTATGCTTTTCCTCAATATAGCTAAAAATAGCCCTGCCCTTTTTGTTCCCTTTAGCGTTCATCATGAGCCTCAGATCATCCCAAGTTTTACCATTCCTGACACTGTAATTAAAAGACCATGTCCTGATTTTGTATCCTATCTCTGCTACCTGCCTCTGCTTCTATCTTCTATGTGTGTCTGTTTAGAAGTCTGAGTTGGCCTATGAGTTTCTTTTGTATTTATATCTATCTGATCCTTAGGCAGCTCCTTCTTTTCCTCCTCAATGGTCTTTTTTGGTTTGTTTGTTTGAGTCTTTAGAATTTCATTCTTGAGAGATTCTCATCCTCCCTAGTCTGACTTCATCTCCAGAATTTGGAGCCATGGGATCCTACAGAATCTTCCCTGAACCCTTTGAAATCCTCGATCCCCAAACCTAGCACATTTGGTAGACTATGCCCAGCTCTTGTCTTCTTCTCTATCAGGAATCCCAAGATAGAATTGGTAACTTTCCCTTTCCCCCCCCCCCCCCCCCCCCCCAAGTTACTATAGTTTCTACTTCAGCCCAGGTTTCTCCTTGTTGGTGAGAATTAGGTTCAGAATAGTAGTTCTTCTCATTGCTTCCTCCACCTTTGGAAGGATAAAATTATCATTAAAGCAAGCCAAGAATTTATAAACTACTCTGCTTCTGGCAGAGGAAGCCTTCCAACAGATGCCCAGATAACTGAAATCCCTCCACTCCACTCTGTCGTGCCTCTGTGCCAGTCTTGTGATCTATTTCCCAAATTTTGTCTAGTTCCTCCAAACTTCATTTATTTCATTTTGTCTCTGTACCCATAGCACCTTGCACACAGCAGGCACTTAATCTGTGCTCGTTGGGGTGGATTAGACTGGATACCTCCTTCTTCCTGGTGGTTTGTAGTATATACTCACAGGACAATATCCATTCTATTTCTCCTTGGTTATTTTCCACCCTGAGCATCTTACTGCAGCTGCCCAGGGTCACACAGCTAGTAAGTGTCAAGTGTCAGATGCTGGATTTGAACTCAGGTCCTCCTGACTCCAAGGCAAGAGCTCTATCCACTGCACCACCTAGCTGCCCCAGGTCTTTACCTTTCTGTCCCTTTCTTCACCCCTCCCCTTCTTTCCCTGATAATTGTAATCAAATCAACACTACCACTGTCTCTGGAAAGGGTGTTAAGGGACATTGTTCAATTCACCAACTTTGTAACTTCATTCCCAAACCACAACTCCCTTCCCCATCAACCACCCCCATATGTATTGCCTCTCTCCACTCCTTAAACTCCTAGAGGGCAGAGACTATCTCAATTTTGTATTTGTGTTCCCAGCATTTAGCACAATGCTTGGCAAACAGTAAGTGCTCAATAAGTAAGTGCTTTTCATTCATTTATTCCTTTCACTAATAATCTTCATTAAATGCTTGCCACCATATTGACCCCTGCTCATTCTTGGATTTCCTCATAGCACTATAGCTTCTTACTATACAATGCCACTTCACATACTTCTCACCCCTAACTACTCCATTCCTTCTTTATACAGTATAATATTCCAGAGTCATGGTCTAATGGTGGGTGCCATATCACCAAATCTTTCCTATGTATATTTATCTATCCTGCCAAATTTGCCACCTGGCATTCAGATTAGTTCCCTGTACTTTTGTGTTGCAATATCTAGAGTCATAGGTTTTACTGTTGGCTTCTTTCTTGGATTTCACCTCAGCCTTAGTTTCCTTATCTATAAAATGGGTATAATAATAGCACCTGCCTCACAGAGTTGTTGAGAGGAGTAAATGAGATAACCTTTATATAGCACTCTGCAAACCTTAAAGTGTTGTGTTTGTTTCAGTCATGTCTGACTCTTTGTGACTCCATTTGGGGCTTTCTTTGCAAAGATACTAGAATGATTTGCCATTTACTTCTCTAGCTCAGAAACTGAGGCAAAAAGGGTGAAGTGACTTTACCAGAGTCACACAACTAGTAAGTGTCTGAAGCCAAATTTGAACTCAGGTCTTCCTGACTCCAGGCCAAGCACTCTATCCATTAGCTGCCCTAAAGTGCTGTATAGATGCTAGCTATTATTATTATTATTATTATTATAAATTATTGGGTGATTCTACAGCCATCTTATGCTGTTTGCTACTCTTTGTGGTATTAACTTTCTCTCTTTCTTTGTTAGTTCAAAACTCTTGATTAGATTTATAAGATTCAGAACATACCTACTCTTCCCTGTGCCTAAGAAAAGAAAAAGGCCTCAGCTCACCATCATACCTATTGCCCATGTGAGTGGCAGTGGGCCAAAGTAGACCCTTTTCGGCTCAGTGTCCACCAGAATCTGCTTCTCCCTTTGCCATCCTTGGAAATGAAATTCCACATTAGATTGTAAGCCTTTGAGGACAAGGACTATTTTTTTCTGTTTATACTTTTCTTTGTATCCTCAGAACTTAGAGCAGTTTCTGGCACATAGTAGGCACTTAATCAATGTTTGCTGATTCAATTTGACTTGGGAGAATGGGATCTCAACCCCAACTCTCCTCAAGCACAGGTTTAGAAGTTTCTATGCCCTGGAACCTACCAGCACACATAAAGGCTGTATCTGTTTTGTGTCAGTGCACCCTCTGAACAAACAACATTGCTGCCATATTCTCTGTAACAGGGGGATTGGCAATGAGGACCCAGTCCTGGAAGCAGGCAAACTTGGATGCCTGGGGAGCCCGATTCCAGGTATGTGTAATGAAAGGCTCTTCCTTCTATTTCAGAATATGTGCAGGTATACTAAGGCTATTTCCTGTCCACTTACTGCAACACAAAGAAAAGTCTTTTGATTGGCAGCTGTGTACACAAAAGGTGCTAAAGGATGGGATCGGGCTCTTTTTGCTTCTGGGATGCTCCTGTGAGAAGGATGAGAAACTGTAAGCCTTTAGGTGGGGGGGCAGCCTCCAACCTTTATCTCCCCACCCAGGCTGCTGCCAAGTGGCCCATGAATGAGCTTCCAAAGGTCAGGAGAGCCAACAAGGGTCCAAGAACAGGAGCCCACGGCAGAGTTTAGGTGGCTTCTTCACCGTAGGTATTTATGAGTGTGAGGGAGCGTAAATGAATGTGTGATGATGAGCATATGTGACTCAGGGAAAGAACACGGGAGAGGGAGAGAGGAGACCAGCTTTCAAATCCTGTCACTCCCACCCATTATCTGAGTGCTGCTGCTCAGTCATTTCAGTCGTGTCCCGACTCTCTTCATGATCCCGTTTGGGGTTTTCACGGCAAAGATACTGTAGTGGTTTGCCATTTCCTTCTCTAGCTTATTTTACAAATACGGAAACTGAAGCAGACAGAGCTAAGTGACTTGCCCAGGATCACACAACCAGTAAGTGTCTGAGGCCGGATTTGAACTCATGAAGATGAGTCTTCCTGATTCCAAGCCCAGAACTCTATCCACTGAGCCACCTAGCTGCCCTTATCTGTGTGACTCTAAGCAAATCATTTTCTCAGCCTCAATTTCTCCGTCTATGAAATTAGAGAAACTAGATGGTCTCCAAGGTTCCCCCCAGCCCCAACTTCCTATGGATCTATGATGTGTGTGAGTACGTGTGTGTGTGTGTGTGTGTGTGTGTGTGTGTGTGTGTGTGGGTTTTTGTGAATCGAATCCTATAGTGGAGGGAACCATCCCCTCCTTGATGGGGGGCTGGGGGGTGGCCTGGAGCTGATTGGCCACTGAATCCCCCAAAGGAAACATCTGCACATTCCAGACACATGTGGTAACTGGAGAGCAAACCATCCTGGATGTGAGAGTTTACAGCCACCAGGGGCCGACGCCTCATGCTGGCAGCCGGCTGTGGAAAAGTCATGTTTAAAATATTATTACAGGGGAAGGGCCGCCAGAGCCTCAAATTAATCATGAAAATGTCTTCAGAGAGAGCCAGCCCATCCGGGCGTTATGTAACCTCTCCACCTCTGGGCGAGGAGACAAGGAACCGAGCTAGCGGGGCTCCAGGACGTGGCCTGGGCCCAGGCACTGCTTGCGCTCAAGAAGGACAGCAAACCTCCCTGTCACAGGTAACGGAGGGAAAATGATGATTCTGTTTGAGAAGAGAAATTCCTCTATGAGAAAGGAGACTGGATAATCTCCTGAGGTCCTGTACCCCTTGGCATTGGGAATTTTTTCTTGGTGTCTAACTTTAAACCTTCCCACTATGATTAGGCCCATCCCTCTGGACGAGGACTGGTACTCAATGTCTCCACTTCAGTCAGATTCACCTAGCACTCCAGCCCTTGGCTCTCCTTGGCTCCCCCCTGGCCGGGGGGTGGTATTACTTCTTGTTTCTGTAACGTGACTTGTATCAGGACGAGCAGATTGTGCAGGGTCCCAGGATGGGGCCCATACTGGCCAGTCTGGTCCACCCCTCCCCAAAACACAAACACACACACACACACACACACACACACACACACACACACACACACA
>NW_020954548.1:33562865-33636102 GCF_900497805.2 Vombatus ursinus | reverse complement strand
CACACACACACACACACACACACACACACACACACACACACACACACCCCTCTTACATTTAACTTTACAAATGACCAAAGAGAACACCTAGGAAGCAGTCTAAGACCATTAGAATTAATCATATGGGACCTGGAAAGGATTTCAAGAGATGATAGAAATCTATTCTCTGAGGAGCTGAACAAGCTGGCGTAGCTTCAAAGACCTAAGAGGAAGGGGTTCATTGGAACTACCTCTGGGCCTCAGTTTTCTCATCTGTAAAATGAGGGCTTTGTACGGAAAGATCTCTAAGTACTCTGTCACTCTAAAAATCCTATGACCTTGAAACGGCCCTCTTGTCCGTTTCCTCATCCCACTCCCACCACCCCAACTCTCACCTTGGTGACTATGATACCAAGAACCTTGGTGAGCTTCTAAGCTGACCTGCTTCTCCCCCATCCATCCGTCCTACCCATATTCCCCTGCCAGAGTAACTTCTATAAAACACATGTAGGAAGCACTTGTTTGTTGGTTAATTGCTTGGCGAGAGAAAAGGACTTGTTTCTCAATGTTTCTCAACAGCAGGATCTTGGACTTAAGGATGTGGTAGGGAGAGGCTATGCCTTAACTTTTACCAGAAACTAACTTAAGGTATCTCAGTATGTCCCTTTTCTGGGAGATACCTAAGGGCAATCATGCTTTCCTGAAAGGCCCTCAGAAAGACTTTAACAAACTAAGTTCCCCCAAGCTTAACGGAGAGTTGGGGGGCTACCTACTACATCAACACATACAATACTCTTTCTACTATGTCACATTTAAAGTGACCATCAAAGCACTGGGACATGACACCTCCTCCCTTAGCTTCCCATCCCACCTCAGTTTCCACATTTGTAAAATGAGGATTTCCAAGGGTCCCCTCTAATTCTTCATCAATATACTAAAGACAAAGCTATTCTAAGATCTTCTTCCAACTTTATCCCCAATATAAAATCCAGTTTTTTCATCAACAAAGACATAATCCCCTAGATGAGGAAGAGGGGAAGAGGAGGAAGAGAGAAGGGAGAAGAGGAAGAGGTGAGAGTTGTCTCTCTTTACAAACTCCTATAAACTTTCACCTAGAAAGAATAGGATATCAAGTAACACCAATTCTTCCCCATCTTTGGCATAAACCTATAGACAAATCTACTTCCAAGAAGTCTTTTTCCTTCCATCTGGCTGGCAGGCTGCATTTCATCCTGTTACATGGATCAGTCTCTGCTAGCCAGCCCCCTACGGCCCCTTCCCAAAGTTACAGTCCACTCATTTAGGGGTGGGGTAACCAGTCAAACTTTCTCTTGACAAGAGTTCTCCAGGGCAGAACTAGGGTCTTCGGCTCCCCTTGTCCTCTCCCTCTCCCCTCCTCTCCCCAACAGCTGTCTGGAAATCTCCTTCAAGGCTACTGACTTAAAGCTCCTTCCATCTCCACAATTCTGGGAGGTCTGTTACATAATTACCCCAGGTAACAGCCTACGGGGACAATTCTAAACACTCATCTCCTTGTCAGTAAGATAGGTTTTCTCCGGAGACGTTAGCATGTCTCTGCCAGCTGTTACAGGTTCTTTCCTTCCTCCCCAGTAGCAAGACTTAAAACAGGTCCTTTCTAATATCTCACTTTTCTGTCTCATTCTCAAGTGAAACTGGGAAAAAAATAAAACCTAGAAAAGTTCTTCTTGGCTGCTCCCAACTAATTATGTCACTTCCCTACTCAAAAACTTACTGCATCTTGTCATCTCTACCTTCTAGATAGCTCCCACATCCACCCCTTTTCCTTCTCATTCCTGCCTTACCAAGACTCATACCCCCTCAATAGCCTCTTAACTGTACCTCTGCTTCCAGTTCCATCCTCAACCCCAACAATCTAATGATTCATCCACATTTACTTAATATTTCCTATGTATGAGATCCTTATTTCACTAATGTGAGGGATATAAGACATAACCCTGTCCACGATGATGTTGGCAAGTCACTTAACCTCTCTGAACTTCAATTTCCTCACCAGTAAAATAGGACACAATAATGGAGGTTTTCAATCTAATAAAGATGAAATGTGTACAAATTATCACAATATACAAATCAGCAAAAGGCACCTAGGCAGGAAACCGTGGGACATGTTTGGAGACAGTAAATAATCCATTTGGCCAGAACACAGAATACAAGGGGGGAGGGCAATATGAAATAAGGCTGGAAACAGATCTGATAGAGTATAGAATGACAAGCTGAGGAATCTGGCCTTTGTTCAGTAGGCAATGTAGGATTCTGAGCAGGGGATTGTGCTCTGAGCAGAACTATGTGAAGATTAATCTGGCAGCCGAGATGGGATGGAAAGAAGGAAAGAATCTCATAGCAGGGAGTTGTATTAGAAGACCAAGGCAGAGGTAATGAGGATGTGAGATTGGGAATTAGGAGAAGTAGTCATGGAAAAGAAAGGACAGATGCAAGAGATCCTGCAGAGAAAGATTCATTGGATCGAAGATTTAGAATTGGGAAGGACCCCAGGAGTCATGTAGTATAATCCCTCTCATTTTAGAGATAAAGAATTGATCAGACTTGTCAACTAATTGAATGTGAGAGATGAGAGACAAAGAGTTAAAAATTAATTAATTAATTCAACAAATTAAGTGCCTACTATGTGAAATATTAAGTACCTACTATGTGAAAGGTATGACACAAAGTGCTGGGGATACAACCACCCAAAAATGGTATGGTCCTTGCCCTAAAGGAGGCTATAGTCTACTATTGGGGAAGCAGATATTAACACAGAGAGAGGACAAAGTAGGAGTGATAGGGGTTGGGGGGCAGGGAGAGAAGAGCTCTCTAGGCTTGATGACCATGTGTCAAAAATGTTGTAGAGGACATTTTTCATCAGGTATGAATTAGACTAAATGGCCTCTAATACCCCCCTAATTCAGATTCAGTGCTGAGATGACGTGCTCTAAGAAAATGAGGGATTTTGATGAAAAGTACAAGGTATTTGTAATGCAAGAATCCTTTTGCTGGGCTCTTTGACAGAAAGTCACACCCAAGCACTGTTTAAATCCTTGAGATATAAGGCACTTATTTCAATGTACCTCCACCCAATGATCCCAGTTCTGCACTCTGCACAATAGAGATCTACCTCCCTCTTCCTCACGGCAGCCCATATTTGATGACAGCCATCATTGCCCCTCCGTTTATTTTTCTCTGTGCTAAATATGCCTTGTTCCTTCAAAGCAGTCTTTCCTCATGTGACAATGGTCTTTGTTGTGTGGGAGACTTTGAGTCAAAAAATATCTAGGTTCAAATCCTGCCCATCAGCTGTGTAATCACGTTAGTGACTCATTTAACCTCTCTGGGCCTCAGTTTCATTGTGAGTCCCACCAGTAAAGTGGGGGACAATAATTTCTATAGTAAGTACTTCACAGGACTTTTGCAAGGATCAAATCGGGCAACATGTGTAGAATACAGTTAGTATTATTTCGCCTGCCCTCTCTTGGACACTTCTCAGCATTCCTTATTATAATATGGAACCAGAACTGAACACACCACACTCGATGTGGTCTGACCAGAGCAGCGTATAGTGGGCCTATCATTTGGGGGATCTTAGATGCTGTATTTCCACTAATTCTGCCTAAGATTGTGTTAGTTCTTTTAGCAGCCACATCACACTGTTGCCGGCTCACAGCAAGCCTGTGGTCAACTGCAACCTTCAGGTCTTTTTGTACATGAACTGCTGCCAACCCTGATGTTCTCTATCCTGTGCTTAGGAAATGGATTGAAAACAAAACTAAAGGAAACTTAAATGCAGGACTTTACTTTTTTATTTAATCCTGTTAAACAACTTTGAAAGACTTAGGAACTCTGATCAACACAAAGATCAACCACAATTCCAGAGGACTCACAATGAAACCTGCTGCCTACCTCCTGAAAGAGAGAAGTGATGGACTCAAGAGTACTGATTGAAACTTCTCCTTTTTCTCTTTTGGACATGGCCAATGGGGAAAGTTATTTTTCTTGACTGTACATCTTTGTTACAGGGTTTTTCCTTGCTTTCTCAATGGGGATAGGGGAGGGAGATGGGAAGGGGGGAATATGGATCTGAAAATAAGGTAAAATAGAATTTTTAAAAATTTACTCTTTTTAAAGTTAAAGTCAATGGTTCTAGCCCAGTGTTCTGACTTGTGTCCCAAGGTCTTTTCGGAGCTTGATTTTTGTCATCCCTTGTCTTAACTGTCCCTCTCAGTTTTGATCATCTAAAA
Organism: Vombatus ursinus; assembly: GCF_900497805.2. NCBI lineage: Eukaryota > Metazoa > Chordata > Mammalia > Diprotodontia > Vombatidae > Vombatus > Vombatus ursinus. Next base: position 33,631,852 of record NW_020954548.1, on the reverse strand, counting down.
TGATAGGGTAATATTCTATGTCTTCATTTAAGTCATTGATTAAATGTTACCTGGAACAAAGCTGAGAATAGTTTATTAAGGATCTTCTGCCAAGGCAGCTAGGTGGTTCAGTGGATAAAGCACTAGACTTCAAGCCTTCCTGAGCACAAATTTGACTTCAGACACTTACTAGCTGTGTAACCCTGGGCCAGTCACTTAACCTCTGTCTGCCTCAGTCTCTTCATCTGTAAAATGGAAATAATTCCTACTGGAATCTACTTCCCTTGGGTTGTTGTGAGGATAAAATGACATAATATTTATAAAGCACTCTGCCAACCTGAAAGAACTATATAAATTCAGACTATTATTATTTATATTAATGAGCTACAATTTCTACCTCCTTCCCCTTTTTAAAAACGGGACAATATCTGCCCAGCTCAAATCTTTTGTCATTTCTTCTGCTCTACATGAGTTCTCAAACATCAATGATGGTGGCCCAAGATTACATCTGTGAAGCTCTTTCAGATTCCGGGGATGTAGGTCAAGGGGATATGAACTCCTTCCATAAATTTTGATAGTTTCCTGCTTCCTCCTCACCTGTCAGGGACTTTAACTCTCTCTATGATATTTAGAAGATCATAGAGTTTTGAGCTGGAAGGGAACTCAGAGGTCAACTCTCTTCCCTCCCCCCCAAAATGTTTTTTTACAGATAAGGAAACTGAGGCCTAGCAAGGTTAAGTGTCTTGCCCAAGGTCACACAGAGAATAAAGAAACAGTGAGGATTCAAACCCAAGGTTGGCTGACTCAAAATCTAACTCTCAACTTTTGTTCTACCTTTTCTGAAGAACAGCTCCAGCTGAAGGAAATGGAAGGAAGATGGTAGATGAATGGTTCTTGTTCTGTCCTCTGTCACCATTACACCTTCCCCAAAGCAGGGGCTTTGTCTGTCTTGTTGTTGTTGCCTGTGACGGTTCTACTTTTCTGAGCATGGCTCCAAAGGCCCTTTGCATTGCCTTGCTCACTTACACCACCCTCAGTTGTCTCGGCCAAGTAGCTCTCTTGACTTTATTCTTACAGCTTCCTGTCACTTTTATATCTGTCCTTTCATATCTGTCCCTGTTCCTCTTGACACTCTTTGTATATGTCCTTCTAAAAGCTGAGCTGATTAGAACACAATCCAAGTAATCACACAGTTGTTGCTGACCTCCCTTCTCCCACTTCTCTCCTTTCTCCCTCTCAGGAACTATTGTTTAGTCAGAGTTTCATCCCTCACAAGCCCTATTTGATTTTAGGGCTGTGTGTGTGTGTGTGTGTGTGTGTGTGTGTGTGTGTGTGTGTGTGTCTGAACTGGCTGTGATAATCAGGGAAGGCTTCATAGAGGAGGTGGCATCTGTGTGCTGAGCCTTGATGGATGGGTAGGATTTTGATAGGCACTTGGGGTATTAGGGCTTTCTGGATTGAGAGAGAAGAGAACAAAAGCAAGGAGGTGAGAAAATTACAAGAGGTGTCTAGGGAAAAGCAAAACACACCAGGTGAGTTGAAGCAGAGGCTTAGATGGAAATTCTGCTAGGATTAGTCACCAAGTCCTGTTAATTCCACTTCCACAGTATCTCTTGAATCCATCCTCTCCTCATTCCTATTGTTCTCACTCTAATTTGGGCCTTAATTACCTTTCATTTGGACTACTGCAATAGCCTCCTAACAGGTCTCCCTTCTTCAAGTATCTGCCCACTCTCCAAATAAAGGCAGAACGGGCATCTTATCCAGTTCATTTTTGAAAACACATCCCCACTACAATATTCTTAACAAACAGTCATCTACATTCAACTTAAAGACCTCCAAAGAGGGAAAATCTACTACTTCTTTTCCCCCTACACCAAACCTAGATTTGTTTTTGTTGTTCGGTTGTTTCAGTTGTGACTGACTCTTCATGACCCCATTTGGGGTTTTCTTGGAAAAGATATTGGAGTGGTTTGCCATTTCCTTCTCTAGCTCATTTTATAGATGAGGAAACTGAGGCAAACAGGGTAAAGTGACTTACCCAGGGTCACACAGCTAATAAGTATCTAAGGCCAGATCTGTACTCAGGGAGATGAGTCTTCCTCACACCAGGTCCAGCACACTATCCACTGTGCCACTTAGCTACCCAAAGCCTAGATTTTCTTCCTTATAATTTCCATCCATTGTTTGTGTTTCTATCAACTGAGGCAAAACAGACCAAGTCTAATCCTAGTGCCTCATGATAACCCCTCAGATATTTGAAGACAGCTCTCGTGAGTTCCCAAGTCTTCTCCTCTGTCTAAATACATCTTCAGTTCCTTCAACTGATTCTCACACAGGCAGGGTGTTGAGGCTTAGTGCTTAGCATCATGCCTGGCACATAATAGTTTTTTAACAAATGCTTCTAGACTTGATATGATCCTCAACATGTAATATTCTGCTTTGGGAAAGGCAAGATAAAGTTTAATGAAAGTGCCTTGGGGAGATTAATTTCAGTTCAGTCATTTTCACCTCCCATCCTCTTTTGGTAATCTTAAGGAGATGAGTGTTGAGAGGCAAAGATATGAATGCAGCCTATGCCCTCACCTAACAAGACTTTAGTACAGGCAAGTTCAAGATACAGCTGGCCTCTTCATAAGTGATGAAGGTATTCCTATTTCCTATCCTTTCTTGGGTGGGAATTCAGATTTATATCTTTAACTTTCACAGTCTTTTAGCCCCTCTAGATCTTCATACGTGGTAGCCCTCTTAGGGTGCCATTCAGGCGATGTGAACTCAAGGTCTTTCACCTTCCAGGCTATGCTCCTCTGGCTACTCTCTAGGTCATCAACAGTTTTCTTCAAATGTGACTTCCAGGACAGAACAACACTGTAGATGTGCTTTGACTAGGTCCCACCGTACCATGGAACAATCCCTTCCCTAAACCTGGAAGCTGGCATTCTCTTAAAGCTTTCCACATTCAAAGGAGGTTTTTAAGCTGCCAAGTCAAACCACTGACATATTAAGACCATAGTATACCAGACCCCCTGATCTTTTTCAGACAAACCAATGTCAAAGCAATCTCCCCAAGTGTAAGACTTTATATTTATCTCTGTTGAATTTACGCTAGGTTTGCCACTTGTGACCTATGAGACTTTGGATAGATTACTTAAAATTTCTGACCTTCAGTTTTGTCGTCTGTCAAATAAGGGGTTTAGACTGGGAGAACTAGGTATTTTCCAGCCCTCAAACTATGATACTAGAGAGAAAGAAGAAGAGATCAAGGAGCAAACATTTACTCAGTGCGTTCGGCGTAGCAGGTACAACACAGCCTTGGGAAACCCTCCCTCACATGGTGTCAAATTAATCTTCCCATAGTATCACTTTCTTAATGTCACTACCCTGACTCAAAAATATTTAGTGACATTTCACTGCCCTCGGGATGAAGTATAAACTACTCCCTCTGATCCTCAAGGCTCCCCATAATCTGACCTACACCCTTCATGTTCCCCAAATAAGTTCAATTAAACAATTATTAAGTTTCTAGTCATGTGCAAGGCCCTGTGATGCCCTCCTGCTCAGCTTGAATGAATCCTCTTGCTCTGCCACTGCACTGATCTCATCACTGACCTGCAAACTCTCCTAGGTTTTTAGTGCCCTTTACTCAACCTCATCTCCCTCACCTAGGGTGCCTTTTCTCCCTTCTCTTATCCAAAATCCTACCTTTTATGATTGAACACACGCCCCACTCCTGCCACAAAGTCTTCCCTGATTCAGCCAGCCCACACTGGTCTCTCCCTCCTTACTTAGGTTAGGGCTGAAAGTAGTAGTGAGCCTCTGCCTTCTTTGTTCCCATTCTCTTGATGCCTGAGACAGCTGAACTGCTCATGCTGGTTTTCTAACCTCCTCTGTGGGTCCTTTTCTTTATCGCTTTGATGTCAGAATCATATCCTCACACATTCCCTACTTCTTCAGTTCAATTTCAATAAACCTTTCTTTTTATGAAGTAGTTACTGTTCCCCAGGGCAGTGTGCTGGGAGTTTGGGTAATAACTTCCGGATGGTTGCTAGAGCACTGGATTTGGAGTTGGCTGCTTGGGTTCAAATCTCAGCTTTTGTGGCTTCCTATCTGTGTGACTTTGGCCAACTCACTCCACCTCTGTGGGTCACAGTTTCCTCATACTTCATAAAATTCTATAAATTATGAAAAAAATTTTAGTTAGGGTCCCTGCCCTCATGGAGCTTACCATCAATCTAGCAGAAGGCTAAGACACAACTACAATGCAAAATAATATATGATAAGTGCATAAGAGACATGGATGAAAAGTGTTCTGGGTGGTACAGAGCCATTCCTGAAGGGAGGAAGAGATCAGGGAAAGCTTTCTAAAAGGAATTGGTCCTTAAAGAGTTATTGCATTAGAGAGCTACAGCTGGAAAAGACCTTAAAGGGCCATCAAATCCAACCATTTTATAGATGAAGACACTGAGGCACCAGGAGGTAATATAACTTGAGGCAGCTAAGTGGCACAGTGAATGGACTTAGAGTTAGGGAAGTCTTGAGATAGAATCCTGTTTCATGTGTTTCTTCCCCAACTAGACTTCTGAGCTCTACCAGGGCAGGGACCATCTCACACTTCACTTGTATTCTTTACCACTCCCTGCACAGAGGAAAGCACAAACACATGCTCAATATAGGCTAACTAGCCTATTAATTGGCTAACTAGCCAAAGGAATATAACTTCACCACAGTGCAATCCTTATAACACTACAGCATTACACCTGACATTATCACCTGGCTGCCACTACCAGTTGGGTCGGCTAGGGGAGGGAACAAGCATTTATTAAGCACTGATTGTAATCAGACACTGTTAAATCCTTTACAAATATTCATTCTCCCTCTCTGTCTCTCTCTGTCTCTCTGTCTCTCTCTTTCTCTCACAATTGGGATTAAGTGGCTTGTCCAGGATCACACAGCTAGTAAGTGTCTGAAGCCAGATTTGAACTCAGGTCTGACTGACTCTAGGGCCAGTGCAATATTGTCTCACTTGATAAAATAAAGTTTCCCATTGTTTTGCAACTGATTTGAAGTCTTTCTTTGATTGCAACAAATATTTATTAAGCACCTATTATTTGCCAGGATTCAAAGATGAGAGAGACAGAGAGACAGAGAGACAGAGAGAGATAGCGAGACAGGGACAGAGACAGAGACAGAGAGAGAGAATCACTTTCTCCAAGAATCTTAAGTTCTCTTGGAAGGATACAACAGGTTGCAGAATTAAGTAAATTCAAGGATATTTGAGGAAGGAGAGAGTGCTAACAGCTGGGAGGACGAAAGAAGACTTCACAAAGGAGGAGATGCTGCACTGAGCGGTGAAGTAAGCCGAGGAGCCCAACAGGTAATAGGGGGGAGGAAGTGCTTTCCAGACACGGCGGACAGCCTGTGAAAAGGCACAGAAATAAGAGACAAGATGTCAAATATAGCTAAAATGCAAAGTAGACCAAGTACACAAAATACAAAGTGAGGCTGGAAAGGTAAGTGGAACCAGAGGACCTTAATTGCCAGGTTGGGGGGCTCTGCATTTTATCCTGGAGGCAACAGAAAGTCACAGAGGGCTCTCTAGCAGGAGACTAGCCTGGTCAGACCTGCAGCTCAGAAAGACTATTCTGGCATCTATGTTTGTGGCGGATGGACCAGAGCAAATGGAACTGGAAGCAGGGAGACCAGTTAAGAGGCTACTTCAACAGTCCGAGTGAGATGAGATGCACTTGGGTGATGGCTGTGTGAGAATAAAGAAGGGGATAGAGTTGAGAGGTGCTATGGATGTAGAAATGACAAGACTGGGCAACTGATTCGCTGTGGGAGATGATGGAAAGGGAAGATTCAAAGATGACTCTGAAGTTAAGAGCCCCGTCACCAGAAGAATGATGTGGCCCTCCACTGAAATAGACAAATGTGGAGGAAGGTAAGGCTTAGGGAGAGATTATGAGTCTCATTTCGGACATGCTGAATTTGAGATGGTAGCAGTATGTCATCTATTGATCCAGGGACACCTAAATATCTTTTCTTGACCACAGAAATACTCATATTTAGAGACGAACCCTCAACAATTCAATTCAATATCAAATGTTTATCCAGTGCATTAGATCAGAACTATAGACCCTCCCCTCAAGGTTTTTATAATCCCATTGGGGAGACAATACATATGTAAAAAATTAGCTAGTAATACAAAGCAGGACAAACATATCCCATCCAACATCCGGAAACGTTTCTATGAGAACACAATTTAGAGGAAATAACTTTATGAATGAACCAGCAATGGGCCACACATCACCTTTTTGTTCTTAATTTGCACTAACTGTCCCCTAGTTTCTTTCAAGACTCAGTTCAAGCACTATCTTCTACATGAAGCCTTTGCTAATCTCCCCAACTGTTAGTAACTCTCCACCCAAGCCCATCTTGTATTTATTTTGTATATACTCTATATGGACATGGTATCTCCTCCACAGAATGTAAGCTCCTCGAGGAAGTGTTTTACCATTGTCTTGTATCCCCAGCACCAAACATAGTGATTGATTTTAGTGTAAGCTCCTTGGGGGCAGGGACAGAATCACTGTAGCTTTGTACATGAATTTTGTAGCTCCTTCAGTATCCAGCACTTCAGATTTTGAACAAAATGGATGCTCAGTGACCATCTCTTGGATTGATCTGTTGCACTGGACCAGGATGAGGCCAAATGATGGAGGACCTTGAAGGTCAAGAAGAATGGAAAGTGAAAAGTCACTAAAGATTTTTGAATAAAGGTAGTGACAGGATGAAAGTGAGACTTCAGGAGGATTAATCTGGCACTGTGTGTGAGGGAGTAGTTCCCAAGGCTCTACAGTATCCAGTGCAAAAGAAAGAGCAATGGATTCAGATGCCTGGGTTCAGATCCCTGCTTATCCACTTCCACCTGAAGGACCTTAGGCAAATCACCATGCAGTTTCTTCATCTGTAAAATTAGCAGATTGGACTAAATCCCCTGCAAAGTGCTTTCTAACTTTAAACATATGATTCTGTGTTAATAAATTCTATAGGATTTCAGAGGAGAGAGGAAGAGAATCATTAAGAGCTATCAGACTAGGAAGGGCTTCCTGAAGAAAGTAGACCTCTAGCTAAACCTACTGAAAATATTTATTAAGCACTATGTCCTCAGCATTAGGTATATGTATGTGGGGGGTGGGAAGGCCTCCCTCTCTCTCTCTCTCTCTCTCTCACACACACACACACACACACACACACACACACACAAAGTTTAAAGTACCCCCAGGAATCTCATGACAAAGTACCTCCAGGAATCTCATGACTCCTTTGATTCTATGATGACCTTGTAAATATCCATTAAATAGATTATAACAGGAGCTGGCAAAGCCTTTCCCCCCTACCCTACCCCCATTCCCCCAGTAGCAAAACCAAACAGGGTCCCTGGGTTACTGTAGGCCCGTATGTTATTGTAGCCACTGCTGCCTGCCAGCACAAACACCCAGACTTGACGGTCCAACCTTTACAGCAGGGAGCCCAGGCCTATGAGGCTTCCCTGGCCCTACTTGGACATTTGGTTAGAAAAACCCACCTCTATTAAAGGCAACTCTTGATTCACTTCAAGACCCCACCCCCACCAAGGAAGGAATTCCTGAAAGGGCCATTACTGATGTAGGGAATCGAGAGAGGCTTTAAAAAGAGAAGTTGGGAAAATTGATGTCAGAAAACATTGTCTTTGGGGAACACCCTATATAAACAGTAACCATGTGCCTGCGGAGCTGCAGAGGGGCAACCTGAACTGGGAAAGGGAATATATACTCCCACCTCATGTCTTCTTTCTGTAGCCCCTTCTGAAGGAGGACAAATGTACAACCAAACACAAGCACACAAATTCACAATTCTGCAGTTACGGCCATATTCCTACACGCCCAGTCCTCCTCCTCTCCCGCACCCCTATTCTCTCCGCCGCTGTCATGTGCACATGCAAAACCATTCACTGTTGTAGTGGCTGAGAATCTGCTGCTCCTTCTATTATTTTGGGGCCTCTGGAAAAGGGAGGAAACTTACCCAGGGGAATGGAGAAGGTTAAGATCAGCCTCTGTAGCCAGTCTATAATTCTCTCTCCCCATTTAAACACAGATCGCTGGAAGCCTGATCCCAACCAGCAAAGAAAAGGGGTGATTCTTGTGAACTTTCGGGAAAAGCAATGGGGGAAAAGCTTTACAGCATGGGTTCTTAACCTCAGAGCCAGGAGCTGGTTTTTTAAAAATATTTTGATAACTATATTTCAAGATAATTAGTTTTCCTTTGAAATTCTATGTATTTTATGTTATACACTTAAAAACATTATTCTGAGAAGAAGTTGATAGGCTCCCCCAGGCTGTTAAAGGAGTCCAGGACACACACAAAAAGCTAAGAACACCTGATTTCGATGGGAAGAAGTTTTTCCCATCACAATAATTCGACCTGACACACAGACCTTGGTCACCCCAAAGTACACACCAGTTAACCAACCCTTTCTTCACCAACACTTCCCCATCCCCCTCAAAAAATAATTCTACCCTCCCCACCAAATATCCTACCTCCGCCCAAGTGTTCATGGCCACAGCCACCCAGAAAAACTCACATCTTCAGCCAAACAAAAGTAAAAATAGGCTGCGGACTGAAAAAGGAGGGGGCCTTGGGCCAAAGCAAACAGCCTAGCACAGATATCCAACTTAGAACAGCCCTGTGAACAGCCTGGCTGGCACAGAAAGCTGCCCCAGAAACATTTACTACAGGTACCTAGGAAAGTCCCAGAAACCAGGTAGCCTCAGAAGCATTCCCCATTTTATTATACTGAACTGATTTCCGAGAAGCAGTAAAGGAAAGAGGAAAGAAACATGAGGACCTACAGGGGAGAACAGAAACACACAAAGCTAGAGGAAAAGGAAAAGGCACGTGATAGAGGGAAGGTGAGAAACAGGAGGGAAAGAGAGGTAAGACTAAGCAGGCCTTGCCCTCCACTCCAGGGCACAGAAAGTTGTCACTGGGCACATCTTGGAGTCCCCTAGGTCAGGGGCTTTTAATCTAGCATATGTGAATTTGTTTTTTTAGAAGAATAGATAACTACTTCATTGTAATTGGTTTCCTTTGTAACCTTACGTCTTTTATTTTATGCAATTAAAAATGTTATTCTGAGAAGGGTTCCATAGGTTTCACCAGATTGCAAAAGGGAGGATGGGAGGGGAACATTTATTAAACACCTACCAAGTGCCAGGCACTCTGCTAACTTTACAATTATTATATCACTTGTTCCAAAAACACAAAAAATGGTTAAGAACCCCTGTTACAGGGTTTCTTCTCAGAAAATCAGCTTCTCTGGGATCTAAATTTCCTGCCTTGTCTCCTCCATGGTAGACAAGGGGAGAGATGGTGGCTCTGGAGTCAGAGCCTGGAGTTTAGAGCTTTTGTATATCTCACCTAATAACATTTTCACCTGAGACCTAGGAGTCCCTTCTGTTTCCTCTGACAAATGGAGGAGATCCCAGAATTCCTTCTGTGCAGTTGCCCATTTTTGACAAGGGCTGGCCTCACTAGCCTACATGGCCATGGAATGGGGGCAAACTGTGATCACAATGACATAAGAAAATAGCTTCTGCAAGGCTCCTGCTTAGCCAGCCAAGGAAGTATTATTCCCATCCCCACCTGTGGGTTCTGGGGGATCAATCAACCAATCAGAAGTCAAGTTCTAGAAAAGTAAAAATAAATACAAAGGTGAAGGAGAGAGTTGTAGAGCCATACTTTCATCCAACCCACTAGACTGGGTCTGTATTTCTCCTCACTTCGAAAAAGAGGGCTTGCAGGGCGTGAAGGACTGAATGAGGGCAATGACAAACAAAAAGACTGCAAGGAACTGATGTGGGAATTAGAATGTCTAGGGCTTAGTTCTGTGGCCTCAGGAAAACAGTTATACCAAGAGGGCAGGGCCTCTCAGGGAAACCCCCTTAGCCCTAACAAAATGACCCTTCAGGCCTCTTCCACCCAGGGTTATTGAGAAAGTATTGGAAAGCTTAGGGAGGAATTATGCACAATAAAAACACCATCTGACTTGAATGGATGGATGAATGGATGAAAAGCATGTATTAATCCCTTACTCTATGACAGGCACTGTGCTATAAACCAGGATATAAATACAAAAAGCATGACAGGCCCTTCCTTCAAGAAACTTACATTCTAAAGTGGGAAGGCAACACACAGAAAGCTAGGGAAGAGTGATTTGTTGTGGGAAAGTATAGGAATGGTGACTAGAGCCATAGGGTAATTTATCTGGACCATTGTTGGCCCCAAGTATTCCATTTGTGCCAGATCAGAAAGAATCACCTCTCCTAGGACTCAGGGGCTGTAGGCCCAGCAGAAAAAGAGGAAAAGGTGTCTAAACTATTGACTCAATAATAATAACTACTAATTTACAAAGCATTTGGCATTTGATGTTTTCCATCTTCTACTGGAATACACAGAAATTCCCCACCCAGGTTTCCTCTTCCTTGATACAATGCCCCTAGTTTCTTCATCACTTAGGAGATTTCCCCTTTTTCCCCTCCTCCCCCTTTAAAGGAGTACCGAGCCCATCTACGGTTCCTAGACAATTGCACAGACTGTGGCTCTGGGGTTTCCAAATTCCAAGGCTCCCAAGGTTCTCTAAGACAGGGTCATGACAAGAGAGAGAAAGAACAAAAGATGAAGAGAAGAGGAATACAAGAGAGCAGTCTGAGCCCAAACAAATCCATTTCTGGCACTGATGAGATTAAACAAAAAAGTCATCCAATCTAGAGAAGGAAGGTTAAATAAGAATCCCTAGGAGGTACACCACAGGGGACAGGTACTGATCGGCCAGATCAGAAAAGGCAAAAGGCCAACAAGGGCAAAGATTGTCAACTAAAGGGAAAGGATCTCCTGAACCAGGGAGCGGGGGAGCTAAAGAGAATGGAAAAAAAAAAAATCTTGTTCCTCTAATGGGACAAGATCCAAGGAAATTTGCTCAGGTACCTTTCAACTTGACCCTTTCTACTCCCCAATCCCAAACCATTCCCTAAAGGAACAAAAGAGGGAAACCAAGGCAATGCTAAGCCAAGCTGACCCTCAGATTCAGGGACAGGAAATTAGTGAGGAGGAATGAGCCGCCCAAGATGGCGCCTGGGATGAACATGCGACGACTGCCACAAAAGACTCCCATGTCGCCTACACATACTCCAGGGGCTGAGTCAGTGGAAACCTCCTGTTCACACTCTTCTCCCCCTCTTCATACAGAGAGTAGATGGTAGACGAACAGTCAATGATTTCATCTTTCCTCAAACTGGTCTGACTACTTGGAGTCTTTCTCTTCCATCTTTCACTGGGCTGCCTGCACTATCTTTCTAAAACACTTCTTTGATCATGGCATTCCCTTATTCAGAAACCTGCAGTGTGTCCCTATTGACCACCAAATAATGCATAAACTATTCTGACATTCAAGGCCCTTTACATTCTGGCCTTAATCAACTTTCCAGCCTTAACTCATACACTACTACCCTTCACATGCGCTACTTTCTAGCCAAACATTCTCAACCTACCCTTTCTCATCTCTATACCTTTCCGACATCATTCCTCAATGTCTGGAATGGACTTCTCCTCCTTTCCTCTCTACCTTTTCAAGTCCCTATCTTATTCCCCAGAGAGATAATTGCAAACTTTTTTCTCTCTTCAAACCCCAACCACATCTCCACATCCCTAAAGCAAATGATGCCTGCTGGTTAACACTATGGGCCTCCTTTCAAGGAGCCATTAAGCCATTAAGATGACAACTCTTTCAGTCTGGCCACTCAGTTGGGTCTAAATCTACCTACCTGTACTATCGTCATGCCCAGCCCACATCTTTCTAATTTTTTCCTATGAGAATACCATGATAATCTTTGCCAATTTGCTAAATTCTAGGTAAATTTTATTCATGGCATTTCCTTGGCCTAGCACATAGTTAGCCTGTCAGAAGAAGAAGAAGAAGAAGAAGAAGAAGAAGAAGAAGAAGAAGGAGAAGACAAAGAAGAAGAAGAAGAAGAAGCAGCAAGGTTAGTCTGCCATGATTTATTCATGACAAAGCCATACTGGCTCTCTGTAAATATTGCTTTCTTTTCTAGATGTTAAATAACCATCCTTTTAATAAGGTATTCTTTATTCTTGCCAAGAATTGAAGACCAGCTTACTGACCTGTACTCTGCAGATGCCATTCTCCTCTATACTCTGAAACTCAGGACAGTATTTGCTTTTTTCCACTCCTGTGACACATCATTCTCTGTGATCTTTCAAAGATCTCTTCAAAGTGGTGCGGCAACCATATCTTCCATTTCTTTTTTTTCTTTTTTTAATTAATTAATTAATTTATTCTTAGTTTTCAACATTCATTTCCACAAGATTTTGAGTTCCAAATTTTTTCCCCATCTCGTTTCTCCCCCCACCCTAAGATGGCATGCATTCTGAATACCCCTTCCCCTAATCTGCCCTCCCTTCTATCACCACCTCCTTCTCTTATCCCTTTCCCCTTCTATTTTCCTGTAGGGCAGGATAGATTTCTATACCCCATTGCCTGTATATCTTATTTCCCAGTTGCATGTAAAAACAATTTTTAACATTTGTTTTTAAAACTTTGAGTTCCAAATTCTCTCCCTTCCTCCCTCCCTACCCACCCTCATTGAGAAGGCAAGCCACTTGATACAGGTTGTACATGTGTAGTCGTGCAAAACACTTCCATAGTAGTCATGTTATGAAAAACTAACTATATTTCCCTTCATCCTATCTCACCCCCCATTTATTCTATTCTCTCTTTTAACCCTGTCCCTCCTCAGAAATGTTTGCTTCTGATTATCCCCTCCCCCAATCTGCCCTCCCTTTTATCATCCCCCCAATCTCTTATCCCCTTTCCCCCTATTTTCCTGTAGGGTAAGATAGATTTCCACACCCAATTGAGTGTGTAGGATATTCCCTCCTTAAGCCAAATCCAATGAGAATAAGATTCACTCATTCCCTCTCCCCTTCCCCCACTTCCCCTCCACAGGAAAAGCTTTTTCTTGTCTGTTTTATGTAAGATAATTTACCCCATTCTGCCTCTCCCTTTCTCTTTCTCCCAGTATAATCCTCTCTCACCCTTTAATTTAATTTTTTTTTAGCATATCTTCCATTTCTTCACTACCCCAGAATGTAGATTTTCTGAGACTAGTGACTTAAACTTGTTAAGAGCATCTTAGGACTCTTATTATCTCCTTGCTTATCTTGGCTTGAAACTCCCTCTTGAAACTCCCTATGGCCATTTTTGTTTTGTGCTATCTAGTCCAGATTATTCTCCTTGGCAGAGAAAATAGAAGCAAAATTAGAGTTGAGTAGTTCTGACTTCTCATTGTCATTTATTATCATCATCCCATCCACCGTGCACACCCACCCCTTCCTTGATCCCCTGCATCTTGCCAGTCTAGATAAAAACAGAAAGAAAAACAACCCTTTTGGATGGCCTTAGCAATTCTCAAGAGCCTCAGCTCATCATAAATTTTAGGGCGCCTGATGATATTGTTAAAAGGGTCATATGATCCTATTGCATTCATCCTTCACTACCTGGCCTTGCTTTCACATCTTTCCCATACATCTTTTCAAAATCTATGTTAATCAATCAGTTTCCTATGCATGAATCCATATTTTTCTCTTTAGACCACTTCCCCTTTTTTTCCTCAGCAGTACTGATCCTCTGTATCTCAGAATTTCATTCCTGACAGTTTCCAATTTTTCCTGGACTGGCTTCCCCAGTAGAATTTCAGTCTGTGGATCCTTTCCATCCTTTCTCTGAGCCCTTCGAAATCTGTTCTCCAAATATCTAAGGTACATACATGTCAAACTATGCCAAACTTTCATTTCCTTCACTGTCACAAATTCTAAAGTGGAATGGTCACTTCTCAAGGTTTCCACCATTTCTACTGCAGCAACCAGTTCCTCCTTGTTGGTGAGAATCAGGACCAGAAGAGCAGCTTCCCTCTTTCTTCCTCCACAGTTCAAAAGATGAAATTATGATTAAGGTAAGTCAAGAAAGTAGGAGCTGCTCTATTTTTAGCCAAAAAAAACCAACTTCAGCAGATGTTTGGATAATTGAAGACACACCCCCACCCAATCACTACGATATCATGTCTCTGTTCAAGTTTTGAGGTCTATCATCTGAACTCCTCATCTATTTCCTCCTTCTGTCTAGGTGGTCTATAGTATATTCTGATAACAAAATTGTTTTTCTTTCTGCCTGCATTGACCTTTTCCTAGATGTTCTCCACTATGCTTCTCTATCTCCCTCTCCTCGTTCTGAGATTTCCTCATGAGAACGTCTTTTTAATATACAAGATAATGTACTTTTCTCCTCCTATTCCATTCCCCTTTTACATAAAGTATTCTATTCCAGAGCCATGGTCCAGTAATGAGTCTCATCTTTTAAAATTCAACTCAAATGCTACCTATTGCAAAAAGCATTCCCGGATCACTCCCTGTTAATAACTTTCTTCTCTTCAGAGTTCAGTTTGCTCTTCGTATTTCTCCAATGCATTTATCATGTATCATTCTGTACTACAGTTAATTGTGAATGTGTGTCGCTTCTTTCTATTAGACTACAAATTTTACTTTGATTCTGCTGTCCCTTTAAGGTATAGTCCCATATTTTGCCCTCCCTTTCACTGCTAAAGGAGTAGTCTACACTTGCTGCCTTCACTTTCTTATCACCTATTCACTTCACCTCTTACTACTCTGTGTAACATTGAGTGACTCCCTTCACTTCTCTGGTGTTCAGTTCCTCATGCTTAAAATTATGAAAATAGACTGATGACCTCTGAGATACCTTCTGATTCTAAATCTATGATCTGATGGCTCATGGAATGGCATGGTGGGGTCCAAAATAATGCCCCCTCATCTGACAATATCTCCCCCACCGATGCCTAAATTTTACCACTAGGGATTCATTCTTTTGAGTATGTAATCTAGTTGTCTTTTAAAATGCACATCTTCCTGGGAAGTCACTTATATCTCAGCGTAAACTAGTTCAGCATATGCTTTTCCTGGGGCCAGGTCAGCAGTGAGTGCTTTAGGCTGATGGTTGTAAGGGAGGAAAGGTGAGAGAGAGAGAAACAGAGAGAGAGAGACAGAGACAGAGACAGAGAAAGAAAGGGGGGGGGGCAGAGACAGAGGGAGACAGAGAGACAGAGACAGAGAGAGATAGAGACAGAGAGAGGAGAATTGAAAAACTTGCTAACTTTGGGGTATTGACTAAAGGAGGTTCCTGCAAAGATCCTCACAGAAAAGCTAAGGCCCATCCTTTGCAGGGCCTGGTGGCCAGAGATCAGATAGGGGGCTTCTGCTCTGCTTAGTGGCTCTCAACCCCTCATGCTTTATTCAAGAGCCTTAACCCCCTGAACTCCTCTGGCTCTGGGCTCCCACACACACCCCCCAACTCTTCTTGGCAGAGGGAAGGTAATGGGAAACAAGAAGTGTCTGCAATGCTAGGAGGGAGAGAGGACTGGGAAGGAGTCCAAGAATTGCCAAATGGAAACTAATCTCAGCAGGAAATCATTGCATCACACTTCAGACAGATTCCCCCAACCCCCTTTCACCCTTCTGTGAAAAAATCTCCCCAATTCTTTAGTGTGGTACAATCCTGTACACGCGTGCACACACACACACACACACACAACATAAATCCCCCTCTCCCATCTATCTAAGAGCATGGGAAACCTTAGCAGCAGCATCAATGATCTGAACCCAAGAACACATATTAGGGGGAGTGGACGAAAGAATGAAGACCTATCTAGGCCTATCTCTCCCAGGGCAAGCTGCCTCTTCTCCCTTCCTTTCCGCAGCCTCAGACAAGGTGCCTCCAGAGGGGCAGCTCAGGACAGACATAAGAGAGAGAAAGGAGAGCCCCTTCCCTAATGCTCCAATCTTCTTGGGTGCCTGGGCTGGGGGCAAATCAGCTCTGTCAGGTCCAGATGTGGGGGGAAGATGACCTCATTCTTCTCCATGAGAAGCAAAGTCTAAAGCTAGAACATACCATATGGGGATGGAAAAGGAGGGGGTGGGGAAAAGAAGCAAGAAAGAGCTTACATTTCTAACGAAGGAGAGAGCCGAGAACACTCCTAAGAAGCCAGGTCAAGAGGCACAGTGTCCAGAGTTCAGGCCCCTATGGAACCTTCTGGTCCTGAGAAAGTCCCACAGAGTCAGTGCAACCCTTAAGCTAGGGAATCCAGAATTCACAAAGCCAATCCTCCCAAAATAGCTATATACAAAATGAATGCTGGATAGCCCCCCAAAATAGAATTTAAACAGAAAAAAAAAGTTAAAAGAATTGAGGATATTTGTTCTAAAGAAAATAAAGTCATTATCTTTAAATCTATGAAAGTTATAAAATGAAAAGGCAGTGCCCTTCCATTTCCTGTGTGCACAGTAGTACAAAATTCATTTAAATAGCATTAAGAGCCTGGGATTTAGGTATAAACAAAAACTTGACGAAAGTGAAGCAGGCTTCTGAACCCCTTTCCCAGAATGCCTTAAGAAAAGGTGAGATGTGCACCGTCTCAGACAGTTGAAAAATAGAGTCTGGTAAGAATAGCAACTGGAAGGATGGGGTGACTGATCCTTTGAGGGCTTTTCAATGGAAAGAAGTCTGAATTTGAGAAGACTTAGGTTCAAATCCTAGCTCCTTCCCTCCCTAGCTCTGTCACTGTGGGCAAACGACTTAGCCTCTCTGGGCCTTGGTTTCTTCATCTGTAAAAATGAGGGAGAAGACTAGGGGGTCTTTAAGAACTCTTATAGACCTAAATGTATGACCCAGAAAGATTTTAAGAAACAAAAAAGACAATCCGCAATCCTAGATTCTCATCGTTAAAAAAAAATACTCTCTATTTGAGCACAAAGATGGGTTGGGCTGTACCACCAGGTCCCGCACCTCTAGCCTGAGGTCTCCAAAGCCCCTCTCTCCCTTTGGCACTCTCAAGCCCTGGGCCCCCATCCTTTAGAGGCTGCCAAACAACATGAACCTGGTGTTCAAGGAATAAACGACATGACCCTTGTTTTCCAAGAGCTCATTTTGGCACGGAGACTTGGACACATCCTCAAGTCTGCCCCTACCTCCAAAAAAAGAAAAAATATACACAGACAAGTACACACACATAAACCTACATCCTCTGGCAGACAGACAAGAACACACACACACACACACACACACACACGTGTGCACACTCAGACACACATCTCTTGGGTCCAAACAGGAAGAAATATGTTTTCATTTCTAAGTGAGGGGTGTGTGTCTGACGGTACTCACACTAGAACTACTGGACAGCTATAAACTGTATTGCAAAGAGGAAAATATTTATCCCTACCCAAAATGGCTTCTCAAGTGTACAACTGAAACCCAGCCACTTGCACCTCTGCTTTTTGGGTTTCATAATCTCTAAGCACTTTCCAGAAGGGACTCAATTACTTTGCATGGCACCTCAGGGAAGATGCAGTGTGCCAGATTAACTCATTTTAACAGTTTCAGTCCAGAGATAGAACTGGCCCAAAGCAAGTCTGTTGGCAATGCTAATCTTTGTCCAAGTCCACTTGCTCCGAGATTTTGGGGGACAAGGAACTATGTACACATGAGGAAAACATGGCCCTTAAAGAAATCCAAATTAGTAAATCCTGCTTCCAAGAACCAAGACTGCAATCCTTTTTATAAAAGTGCTTTAGTTCATAATTCAAATCGCATTCATTCTTTCATTCAAAGATTATTTATTTTGATGCCTAGTCTTTGCAAGACACTGGGGTTAAAATGGCAAGAATGAAACAGTCCATGTCCTCCAGGACTTTCCATTCCACTGGAGGAAATTGCATGTACACAGATGTCGTTACAAAATATAAGCAAAGTATTGGGGAGGGGCATCAAAAGCTAAGGGGAATCAGGAAATAACTCAGCGGCATAAAAATACTGCTGGTCTCCCACCCACAGTGTTCACAGAGGGGGCTCACTTTCCTCACCATTACCAAAACCCTAAGTGCTAACCACTGCCACCAACTGGCAGGTAAAGCCATGAGCCTAGGGCAAGTCAGCACCACCACCCAACCCAGACCACTGATCCCGCTTCCAGCCCAGCCCTGAATGTCAGCATCCCAGGACCCAACAACCCCTACGGAGATTCAGCCTCGCAACTGCTTCTGCAGGGGCTGCAGCCCCTGCCATTGAAGTCCCAGAAAAAGAAATTCTCATCACCGGCGCCCAAGTTCTGCTAAAAGGTTCAATGTAAAAAACGGATATGAGTGAATGTGATATTAAAGAAGTGTTAACAATCAGCCTTGCTTCTGGGTCCTAAGGAACATGGGATCTTCCCATCTGACTCGCAGCTGAAACCTTCCATATTTGTCGTCTTCCACATTAGAATTCGAGTTCCTGTCTTACTTTTTCATTTGTATCCCTAGTGCTTAGCAAACTGCTTTGCACATAGTATTTAATACATGTTTTTTTTTCATTTATTCATTCATTCAAAGCTCATCTCAGATGTCACCTCCTCCGTGAAGCCATCCCTCTTCAGATTTCTCAAACATCTCACTTGGACTTCTCCTCTGCACTTATTTCACTCTTCTTTATACCACAGCTGCTTGCATGCTTACATCCTTCTCCCCAGTTCTTTCCTCCAATCCTTCTTGAGATCTAGATTTATATTGGATCTATCTTTGCATCCCCAGCACCTGGCACAGTGTCTTACATGCAGTAGGTGCTTAATGAACATTTGTTAAGTTGAATGATTCTCAGAGATCCATCAAAGCATATGAGCTCTAGGACCCCCCACTTTTAAAAGCAACCCAAAGCAGCAGGGAGAGGGAGTCATTACCACCAGGGTGCTTCTCACCAGCTTCCTTGCCTGTAAAATAAAGCAGCTGGAATAGATCAGGGAATATTAACCTTTTGTTGGGTGGCGTGGGAAGATCCTGGACCCCTCTGGCAGTCTGGTGAAGTCTATGGATCCATAGGCAACTATATGAGGCAGTGGATAGAGCACTAGGCCTGGAGTCAGGAAGAACTGAGTTCAAATCCAGCCTCAGACACTTACTGGCTGGGTGACTCTGGACAAGTCAATTAACCTCTGTGTCAGTTTATTCAACTGTAAAAGGGGATAATAATAAGCACATACCTCACAGGGTTGTTACGAGGGTCAAATGAGATAATATTTGTAAAGTGCCTGGCATATAATAGGTACTTATACCCTTCCTTCCTTCTCAATAATGTTTTTAAATACATAAAATAAAATGTCTAGAATTGCAAAGGAAACTGAATATATTGAAATATAGTTTAAAAAAGTTCACAAACCCCAGGCTAAAAAGCCCTCTACTAGATTTAGCTCTAGATTTCAGCCTATGATCCTGTGAATATTGGCCAGAGAAAAGCTGAAAAGCCTAGGGCTGAGCATTATCCTTCAGAAAGCAAAGGGTATGTGGCCTGGGACCCAGAAAAGAGATAGGTAGGAAAGACACCCTCCTGGCCCTGCTCATCGTTTCCCAAGTAGGAGAAGCAGTAATGGTGGCCAGGGTCCTGAGACACTACTTATAGTTTGACTTTCTGGGTGTCTGCACGTTGGCTCAGTGGAGAGGCTGACCCCACCCACCCCATGTTCTTCCTTCTGGGCCCTCCCGCCACTCTGTCTGTTTCTCTCTTATGCACTTAACACATTATACCCCATGTTGTAGAAAGCTCAGTGACTAAGTAGAGTGAGGAGCACAGCTGGGAAAACCAGAGAAACCCAACCAGCCAGGACCACTGAAAATCTCCTGTGAAGGCTGAAACCATAACATACAATTGGGGCTTCTCCTTACTTAACTAAATGAAAAGAATGTAAAAACCAGTAAGACTGGTAAAAAGCCCAGAGCCATTCATGGATGCTATGAAGAGGAGCAGGCAAGTTAGCCAAGCCAATAGAAGGAATAAAGGTAGGGAAGGATGGGAGGGCTAAAAAGTCAGACGGCCATCCCTAAGACCTGCTGGTCCTTTGACTTCTATGAAGCAACCCCAGAACATTCTGCCCCAAGATGGTCACTCCCTACTCCTACGGCACTAATTACTATTGCCTGTGCCATTCATTTGGCAATTAATCATCTACTGCCTTGTGACATCTCCTATTCTGATTTGCCTTTTCTGGTTTGTACTATTGTTTAGCTTTTCATGGGTTTATATCTTATTTCCTTTACTAGACTACAAGCTCCCAGAAGGCAAAGGCAGCACCCAGCAATTGAGCACAGAAAGGACACTCAATGCCGACAATTTTGTTGATGGGAACAATGAAGAGACTCCAGCATCCCTGAGCTGGGCCCAGAGCCTCCCTCACTTTTTCTGTAAGGCCAGACTATCTTCCAAGAACAGGAAAGATAGAGTGCTCCTAGATTCCAGGGGGAGGATCAACACCAGGAGGGGGAAAAAAGAAAAAGATGGATTGAGCCATGAGTGGAAAGGGTAAGCAGAGAAGCAAAAGGTCTTTTTAAAATTATTTTTAAATTGTTTGTTTTTCTTGGATTTAAAAAAACCCAAGTCAAAATTTAACATCTTAGGGGAAAAAAAAAAACCACTTTTCAAAAAAAAAAAAACATTTCCCCCTTCCCCAATAAATCAGTGCTGAAACCTAGAAAAATGAAGCAAGCAGCAAAAAAGGAAACAAAGAATGGTTTACTGATTTTCACAAGGCTTGACTTAATCTGACTGTACTCTTCAGATGTCATCCCATTTCTCTCCCTCTTTCAGAGGGCTACACCCATGTCCTCCATTCTCCCCACAACTCCTTGCTTCTATCTTCCACTTCAATGGAAATGCATTTTCCAAAGTCACTGGCCAAACCTCACAGCCTTTCCTCAGTCCTCATTCTTGACTTCTCTGTAGAATGTTCTGCAGTTTACCAACCCCCCCCTGTCTCCCTGAACTCCTTCATCCCATTCCACTGATTTTTCAGTAGTTCTTCCTGTTCCCTGTAAGATGCAACTATCACCTAAAGTTCAGTCCTTGGTCCCTTGCTCTTTTCCCTAGACCCAGTGACTCTGAGAACTCATCATGCCTCTTGGTTTCAACTATTGCCTTTATGTTGATGACTCCCCAAAGACCCTTTCTACTCCAGAACTAAGCTCCAATCCCTCATATCCAGCTTAGAGGGAGAGGATAGCAAACTTCAGGTTTTTAAGGGATGTCCCCTGGAGAAGGATTAGACTTGTCCTGCTTGGCCCCCAAAGGGCAAAGTGAGGGTCGATGGGCAGACCTTCCAAAGAGACATTGTTCAACTTGATGTTAGGAAAAACTTTCCAAGAGGCAGTTACAGCTGACACAAAATGGAATGGTCCACCTTAGAAAAGACGGCATTTTTAGTGCCATCAGGAAAAGAGTAGGTGACTATTTGCAGGGATGTTAAAGAATTATTTTTCAGTTAAGGGATGGACTACAACATCACTGAGATTATCTTCAACTTAAATTCTGTTGTTTCCACTTGAATATCTCAACTTAATGTGTATAAAACTGAACTCAGCATTTTCACTCTAAACTAGGTTCTCTTCCCAACTGCAATTTTCTATCAATGGCACCACCAGTCTACCAACTCTCAAATCTTGCTATAGGCTCTGCCTTTTCCCTCTCCTTAATATCCCACATTGGATCAGTCAACAAGTCCTGTTGATTCTCCTTCAATATGCCTTTCCTCTCCATCATTTTCTCTCCACCTCCACTGACACCAATCTTGTCCTTTATATAAGGACATACATACTTGGATGTTACTCTAAATGGTTCCTGGGTGATTTTTCTGAATCCATTTCTTCTCATCTCCAGTCCATCTGATATTCTACTCCAGATCATTTTTCTTAAAACACTGTTTACACAGCATATCATTCTCTTAGTCAAAAAAAAAAAATCACAATGGTACAGTTTCCTTTTGGAAGAAATCCAAATTCCTCAATTTGGCCTTCATCAGTTGGCCTCAACTCAGCCAGGTAGAAAAGTGGATCATATGCTGGACTTGGAGTCAGGAAGACCTGAGTTCAAATCTGCCTAAGACATTTACTAGCTGTGTGACCTAGGGCAAGTCATTTAATATCTCTGAGTCTCAGTTTCCTCATCTGTAAAATGGGGATAACAATAGCACCTACCTTGAAGGTTATCATGAGGATCAACATGAGATAATATTTGGTACAGTGCTATATACATGCTAGTTATTATTACTAATCAGCTTTCTTTCTCACTGCTCTCCAGCAAAGACCCTTCCTTCCTGCCAGGACAATCTCTTCTCAGGTAGCATACATGCCAGCCTAATTCTTACCTTCATATTTTTTTTGTCATATATTCCTTCTGCAAGGGAATGCATTCTTATCTCCTTTCTCTCTGCCTATGCAAAGAGTTCCCACTCTTCCAGGGGAAGTTTAAAACCCACCTTTTCTACAAAGTCCTCCTTGGCCACCACAGGCCACATAGATCTCTTTCTCTGAACTCACATAGCACTTTTAGCCTAATTCAGAACTTGACAGAAATCTACTTACATTGGGTTTTTTTGTTTGTTTGTTTTGGGCATTTCTGTTTTATCTCTCTGATCATTTACTTAGCTCTTTCAAATTGAGGATCCTGTCTCCTATTTCTTTTAAGATGATAGATTAGGAACTGGAAGGTGCCTTAGAAAACCATCCAGAACAACCTCCCCTCCCCACCCCCCAGCCATCTTACAGAAGAAGAAAGGAAGGCCTAGAGAGGATAAGGGAGATGGCAAAACACAAAAAGATAACAAGTGAAACATCTGGGATTTGAACCTGGGTCTTCTGTCTGTGAATTCAGTTCTCTGCCATGGCACCAAGGAGGAGTTCACTGAATACTTGTTGACTTGAGCCAGATTCCTCAAACTAGTCTTGAGGGGGCCTGCCAAACAGACAGACGTAGTCTGGCTGATAAAGCCCTATTCCAAATACATAGGCCATGCTTTGCATTTCATTAAGACCAGGCTAAGCTAATATAAGCACATAATCTGGGAAACAGGCCCTTAATTGAACAAGTTGTTATTCTTCACAACAGAATTATAAACCAAACAAAAATTTAATAAATCTATTAATGGCTCTTCTTTCCTTACTGCAGCTCTGACACATACATGGATTGACTGATTGATTGATATACTCTCAGTCACAATATCTCAGCAGACAGGATGCAGTATTAACTTTCTCAGAGCCAGGCTTATGTAGACAAGATGGGGTTCATATATTCTTACATACGCCAGGCTTCTCTCTCATAGTTCTCAGTGTTTTGCTACATCTAAGAGAAGGGCAAATATCCAATCAAATTCAACTGTTGTTGTTGAGTTGTTTTATGGTCATGTCTGACTCTTCATAACCCCATTTGGGGTTTTCCTGGCAAAGATACTGGAGTAGTTTGCCATTTCCTTCTCCAGCTCATTTTACAGAGGACAAAATTGAAACAAACAGGGTTAAGTGACTTGCCCAGGGTCACACAGCTATTAAGTGGCTGAGGCCAGATTTTAACTCAGGGAGATGTCTTCCTGACTCCAGGCCCAGCGCTCTATCCACTGTGTCAATTAGCTGCCCAAATCCAACTAGCACTGATTAAACAGTTATTATGTGCAGGGCAGTGGGCTAGGTGCTAGAAATACAAACTCAAAACAAAAAAGTAAAATAAAAAAAATTTTAGCCCCACAAAATTATAAACCTCTGAAATTCTTTCCGTATTCAGCAAAATAAATTGTGTGAGGTTTTTTTTTCTCCACACTCCCTTTTCCTCCTCAGTTTTACCTCCAACCCACCAAATCTAACCAGAGATACTAAACTCGTTTCTCTGAAACAGCTGTCATAAGTCCCAAGTGCTCCCAGATGCCAAGACATGACACAGTACCAGGATCCTCTGAAGATGAGTGAACTGGGTCTAAGTAGATCAGGGAAGGATAGCTGGACAGAGTCACCCTCATCTACTGCCCATATCTACAAGCATGGAAGCTGAAAAAAACTGGACATAAAGGAGAGGACAACCAGAAGTTGGCTATAGATGAGGACAAGCTATGTCTTCTGCTAGGAATATCTGGGCAAGAGAAATTGTAGTGAGTAGGATCTAGAATTTCTTTTTTTAACGAATGTCTGAAAAGATATGTTTCCCACCTCAGTTCCGGAGTATATCATGTGCAATAACAACAAAAAAAAATCCCAACCACGTGTGTACATGCACGTGTACTTACAACTGAAGTCATAACTAGGGAGGGGAGGCCAGGGCTTTGCCCCAAGTGCCAACTCAGGCATCCACTTGCTTTATGCCTCACCAGTCAAGGTCTATCAGCCAGCCTCCCCATAGGGGTAGGGAGGAAGGCTAGCCATGGGAGAGGGAGAGAGAAAGAGCGACAGGAAAAAAAGAAGAGGAAAAGGGAGCAGGATTATGAACCAGCTGAGGAATGAGGAAGGCAATGACAGATCATTCCCTCTTCCGGCAAGACTACATCTTTAATCTGTCCTCTGTGCACTAATGCTCCCTGTCCTGTCCTTTGAGTAAGTCTCGGTTACCCACTTCTCCCAAGTATACTCTGTGCACCACCAGAAGCCCCCAAAATTGTTTTTTCTAGATGTGTATATGATGCACATATAGAAAAAGGTGTAATTTAAGCATATCCATTAATATTCTCCCTCAGGTATTTTTAGTTCTAATGTGGTACACAGGCTTGGTGGATACCAAATAAAACTCTCCCCTCACTAATTTTTTTTCTTAGACAAAATGTTCTTAAGGCAACAATACCTCAGTTATCTGCAATAATGGAAGGCAGCAGGGAACTAGACAGTCCAAAGTAACAAAGAACCAATTACTACTTGCTTTTAATCAATGAAGTATTTGAGGATCCTGTGGTATGCCCAGTCCTAAGCAGAAAATAATCAGCAAATAGTAATTGAAGAGAAGAGTAGACTTGTCTTTCTTTGGAAAATTTTGCAGTTCTTTTAATGACCCAGAGCTTCTCTAAAAACAAAGGTTCATCTTTGTAATAGCAACAGTCTTCTGCTGATGAAGTATGGCTGTGAGTCATGGAATACCACAGTCTCTGAAGAATTTAATTTGAGGATCACCCAAGGGCAAGAAGAGGCACATGGCGGGTAAAATCAAGCTGCAACAAATTAGAAAAGAGGGATTATGCAGGAGAATGGGAATTAAGAATGTCATCTGAGAAATATAGAGTAGGGGAGAAAATGGGCCAGTGATGCAGTATGAGCAAAAGACAGCCTACGGACAGATCAAGTGGTCTCTGCTAGCACCCCTACAACATCAAGAGAACTAGAGGGAAGTCCGTAGAATGTTAAGTGCACCCTCTGTGATGGATATATGAGAGGGCATAGACAAGAGTCACATAGGAGAGGCAAGTATGAATATAGTAGATAGGTTGTGATCTCGGGAAAGAATACCCACATTGATGAGATCATTGATCCAATGATATATAAGATGATAGATAATTAAGGAATAAACTGTGTGTAGTATAGAATCCAAGTGCCGCAAGTAAGAGTTCCAAAAAGGGAAACATCAGTGTGTGTTGGAGTAGGTCCAGAGGATATCTCGAAGGAGGTGGAACCTGGATAGATGAGACGGGAAGGAACTTAGATAAGGGGAACACAGAGCAACGGCATAATTTAAGTAAGAGTAATATGGCTATTTTTAGAGACTATTGATCCTCCTATTCCTGCTTAGCTCAAGCCAATATTAAAATTAATCAGCTGAGGAAACTGCAACAAGGAAGAGCTGAACTAATTGTGATGTATGAATAAGATAGAATATGATGGCATCATAAAAATTGAGAAATTCAGGAAAACATGGGAAGAGTTATATGAATTGCTGCAGAGTGAAGTAAACAGAACCAGGAGTACCATGTGCACAATGACAGAAATGAAGACAACACTAAAATACAACAGGACACAAATCAAGTACAATGATCAACATTGGTACCACTTAACAAATGTTGGAACATACTATCTTCCTCTCAGTAGACAGGTGATGGATCGTAGGTAGAGAATGTTAGGTACTCTGTCAGTATTGGCCAGTTTTGCTTAACTGTTTTGTTTTTCTTTTATAAGACAGGGTACCATTGGAGAGAATTATAAGAATATAGCATGAAAGTAAAAATGCATTCACAAAACATTTTTTAATCAAATAAATTGGCATTTCTCAGGCAAACAGTCATCAAACAGAGAGAAACTATTCAGGATTAAAAATTGCATCAGTAGTACACAAAGTGGATGGGCTAGGAACACTTAATTGAGGGCTGTCTGTATTCACACTAAAACATGAAGCCATTATGGATTGGCACTGGCTAGAACTCCTATCTAGGAGAGGAGAAGAGAGGAGGGTGATTCTCACAGGCCCAATCTATTTACACTGGGAATCCTATACCTACAACTAGAGAAATGTGATTGACAACCTTTCAGGTTCACCCCATCTCCCTCACTCTGGTACAGTATAAACTTTCTTGTGGTTATCTCTGATAGGCCAGAAATAGAAATGCACTGAATGCTGCAGTGAATATTTTGATATCCATAAGACCTCTCTTTCTATCTTTGATCTCCATGGGGTATGTGGCAAAAGTAGAATCTCTCGCTCAATGGGTATGGACATCTCAGTCACCTTTTTTTCCAAGCATAATTCTAAATTGCTTTTCAAATTGATTGGATCAATAGATCACTCTACCAGCAGTGTATCAGTGTGCCTGCCATCTCACATCCCCTCAGACATGATTTACATCCTTCATTATCTTTGTGAATTTGTATCAACCCTTCAATTGGTGGACAAGGAAACTGATGACCATCAGTATTAAGTGACTTGTCCAAGTACACATAGGTATTATGTGGTAGAGTAAGGATTCAAACTTAGGCTCTCTGACTCCAAATCCAGAGCTCTTGCCACCCCTACCAGACTGCCTCATCATTAGGTTTAACACCAAAGGTGATTACATCTTTTTATGGATCAAAGTTTTAGGCCCTTCAGAATATTTAGTCTTGGATCTCACTAGAGGAAGGTATAGAGGGTCTGAAATATGACTAGGAACTTGACAGCTGGGTATCCCCTGATCCACTCACTCACTCACTTACATGATGTTGGACAGCTTGCTTGATTTCTCCATGGTACATTTTCCTTTCCTTAGGGAATGGAAATACTTGCTACCATCCTCATGATGGATGTCACAGCTGTCTACAGAGTCCCCACACAAGAATGATTCCAGATGTAAAGTCTCAAGGCATGGATCCACCTTGGGACAGGCAGGTAGGTCAACCTAGAATCCTAGAATACAGTACTGGAAAACACCTCTGAGGTCATTTAGTCCAGTGCTTCTTAAACGGTGGGTTGCCACTTCGAAAAATTTGGCAACAGTAAAAGGTTTCTGAACATGACCAAAAATTAATTAAAAATCAAATGCATAATGAATCCCAGGTGTTTCTGGCAGCACTTGCCCGTGTTGCATCAAGTGACTTCACTGCAGCCCTCATTCTGAATACAAAGCATGCCCAATTTTCACTGCGTATACCCTCAGGCCACATAACACCAACTAACGCTGCTGAAATGTGAAAAGAGATTTGCAAAAAGAGGTCAAGAGTGGAAAAACTTTAAGAAGCCCTGAGTCTAGTCCAACCTGCACCTGAGCAGGGACCCCATTCAACCCCATCCCTAATAAATGATCATCCAACTGCTTCACCTGAAAACCTCCAGTAACGAGGAACCCTCTCTCTACCTTCTAATTTTCAATTTTTGCAAAGGTGTCCAATATCATGAGGGCATCTCAGGATTCTAAGGAAGGACACTTGATCATGCAGCTAACTCAAACCTTGATTCCCTCCACCTCCCTCAGCCTCTTCTACCCTGTGATTGGAGGGCTAGAGGGCAGAGTACTAAACTCCTTCCAATGCCTTCCTTTATAGAGGGCAGAAACTGGACTCTCAGCTCACTCCACTTTGCATCTGCTGCTCTGCCTGGTTTCAGTTCCACAGAACAATATGACACCAGGCCAGGCACCCCCTGGTATCCTGTTTTCCCCCCTTTCCTGCCTCCTTTTTTGTGTTATCTCCCCCTTTAGATTGTAAGCCCTTGAGGGCAGGGACTCTTTTTGTTAATTGTATCCTCAGTGCTTAGAACACTACCTGGCAGTAGTAGGTGCTTGATAAATGTTGATTAGATTAGAAATTAAAACCTCCTCCTTCTACTCTTAGCCCTCAACAACACCCTTCCACCCCCAGGGTTTCTATGTTTTAAAATATTCTTTAAAGGCTCACATTTGCTAACACTTTGAGTTTTGCAAAGTGTTTTTTGTCACAACTCTATGATGTAGGGCTTGCAAGTATTATTAGCAGAGTTCTACAGATGAGGAAACTGAAGATCATAAAAGCTAATATTTATAATAAGCAAATGCTCATTGATTACCAATTTAATCCAATTAAACAAAGATGTATTAAATATCTACTATGTACAAGGAAGGCACGGTGCTAGGTGTTGGGGATAATGTTGTTGTTGTGCCTTCATTCTCAAAGAGGACCATGACATCAGGAAGGTGATGCCATGACTTGTAAATGAATTGGGTTTAAGTGAGGGAGAGCTATGCAAAATCACCAGCCTCACTTTCTCCTCCAGAGCCATCTGGATCCAGGGGCAAGATATAGATCAGGAGGACTGGAGATGGCCCACTAGGGATAAAACCCCTAATCTTGAAGAGCATATATATAGTCCACTAGAGAGATGGAATAAGTACACAAACAAGTAAACAAAAATTATATGCAAAATACTTTCAAGAAGGAAAAAATGGTAATTATTTGGGGGGAAACAAAAATAACTTCAAGCATGAGGTGACATGAGCTGTGCTTTGAAAAGCTGAGGCACAACTAGAAATTAAGGGGGTGCCCATCATTTGGGGAGTGGCTAAACAAGTTATGATATATGAATGTTCTGGAACACTATTGTGTCATAAGACATGATGAAAAGGACACTTTCAGAAAACCTGGGAAGACTTGTATGAACTTATGCAGAGTGAAGTAAGCAGAACCAGGAGAACCATTTATACAATAACAACATTGCAAAGATAATTTTGAAAGATTTAAGAACTGTGGTCAGTGCAAAGACCTGCCATGATTCCATGGGACTGGTGATGATGCATGTCACTAACTTCATGACAGTGGTGGTGGACTCAAGACGCAGAATGGAACTTATACTTTTGAACATGATCAGTGTGGGAATTTGTTTTACTTGACTACACAAACTCATTTTTGTTTTCTTTTTTTTTTTTCCAATGGAGGGAAAGAAAATAAATATTAACTGAAAAAATGAAGAACTGAGACGCAGAACAGGAGAGGTGAGTTTCCCTCAACCACATAGCTAGTGTCAGAAGTGAAAATTAAATCTTCATAAAGAAACATACCCAGAGGAATCAAATTGAAATTTCCTGTATGAATTTCCAAGGCTTAACAGAGGGTGTTCCCTCCTTCCCCTCCACACCCCAATCCAAAAACCCCAAAGCAATATTTAGTCATGACCATTATGTGTAAACTTTCTTCCCTCTCATCCTTGATTCTAATGCTATGGGTGATGCAACGAAGAAAAAGATATATTCTCTTCACTCAAGAGTTTCCAATCTAGTTGGGAAGAAAAGATATAAATATGTGAAAAGGTAGATTATATCAGAGGGTAATAACAATTTAAAGCAACAATATTTTTGATAGAAGTAATATCACTAGGGACTCGATATCAAATAGTGGTCTACAAAGGAAGAACTATTTGCTCTAAGTCTTCAAGGATAGGTAGGATGTGGATGCTACTTCCTTTCCCAATGTCCAGAAAGTGAAAGTATTTTTCTAGATGCAAAAAACTCGTGGTTATTCACATGCAGCTTGTCCACAACAAACGTTGAGTCCCAGGTCACCTTCCAGTACTCAGAATACTTCCAGGTCACCCGACACCATGATCATTTGTGTTCAAAACATTTAAGCTCATTTTAAATACTGCACTACAATATTTCCATAATGTACATCTGCTCCAAAAGATCACAATTTATTCCAAATCCAAAAATGATGTTTTAGATTATCTGTCTTATCATTACCAGAATTTGGAAATTAGTGGTCCTGAATTCAAATGCTATCTCTGCCACTTACTGCATTTGTGACTCTCTGCAAACTAACCTCTCTGGGCCTCAGTTTCCTCATTTCTAAAACAAAGGGATTAGCCTGAAGCATTGTCAGATTTAAATACAGAGACAGGTCCCTGAAGGCCACATATTGACTTAGAACACCATATATTAACGTTATCTTAAATTAACATTATCTTAAGATATTCTTTAAAGGCTCACATTTGCTAACACTTTGAGTTTTGCAAAGTGTTTTTTGTCACAACTCTATGATGTAGGGCTTGACTACACAAAGTATTTTTATTTATTTTGTTAAACATTTCCTAATTACATTTTAATCTGTTTCAGACCACACTGCAGAGTTTGGGAGATTAGATGTATGCAGCCTGCATACCTGAACTTGACACATCTGGCCTAAAGGACCTTCTTTTCCAGCTCCAAATATAAGCTCCTATGGCCAATAATGGAGAGGTGAGGTATGCAGATTTTTTTTCCTTCTTGGCCTCCTTTTCAGGTAGATGTCCAACTATTTCCTCCTAAGCACTGTCACAATGGTCTATTTTTTTTAACTGTATGTAGCAGTTTTACTCAACATAGTAATTGTTAAGCAAACAACTCAATTTGAGAAGCAAATAATTAGTACATAATAACTATTGAACAATGCATAATAAAATGATGAAAAATATACCAAATAGTGATAAACCTGCCACTCTCCTAAACCCCTGTGCACACCAGATACAAGACTGATCTAGACCCAGGACTCCTAGGGAGTATACAGTTTAAGTTATCTCTCAAGCAGGTAAAGTCGCAGAATAGATAATTCTCAAGAATATTGGACTCATACCTCTGGAGCACTGGTCATTAGACACCAGTGCTGAATCTTGGAGGAATGTTAGAGCTGGGACTCACAACACAAGGAATACACTAGGGATCTGAGTAGACAGTTTGCATTCCTAAGTGACTAGACATGAACAGCGAAACAACCATCCTAACCTTGAAAATAGGGAAGGTGTTAGGAACCAGACAGTTGTTCAAGAGAAGCATTTCAATGATGATTAAAATGGAACCTCCTCAAAACATCTCCTAATTTGTGAAAAGCCAGTTCTGAGCAATCCTAGACAGAATGCTAGATTGGCCTGCTTGGTCCCCTCTCTCCTTCAATTCTACCCAGAAGAAGGACTTGGGAGTTTCCTTCTTTACTATAAGGAAGTTTTAACTTTAGGTGAAACATGGTTCTAAGTTTTCCTTGTTTTAATATGCATCATTTTTGTGCACAGTGAAGCTCAGTTCCACATTTGGCCTGCCCCTACTTCCCATCTAGGAGAGAAATAACAATGTCACTTTTAGAGGGTAAACTACAGAGGATTGCTGGGTCAAAGGGTCCCAAATGATTTTTGTGGGAGTTGAACCCCCTCCCCCTTATCTTTAGGGTGATGCCAAATACATTTCAGATTAGTGATAATGTCTTTGCCATCTCAGTCCCCCAAAAAGGTTCCCCCTCTTCCAAAACCCTTGCAAAATCCCACACATCCATCGCCAAGCCAAGTGAGGAAGGGAGATAGAAATGCAAGATCAGCTGTCAAAGTGTGTATGTTTCTGTTTGGGATTGTATCTAGGACTCTGGGAGAGTTGGGAGGACAGCATAACACTGAGACCAAACATTCTATTGGCTTCCGTGGACCAAGCACAGAACCAGAGTTCAGGCCTACTGCTTAGAGATGATCAGGCCTTACCCACAACTTTTTCTGTCCGTCCTCCACCTCCTTCCCCACCCCCTTGCCTTCCTCTAGGCCCAAAGCCATGGCAACAGCACTGCCAGCGTCTCCAGCCAAAGACCAGTTGGCAAAGAACAGGGAAAAGTGCAGTGAAAGAAGGGGAGAGAGAAGGGCCCCTTGCCCTGGGCCAAGTGGTACAGAGATGGTCCCTGGTACCCAGATCTCCAATCTGCTTGCTCTTTGAAGATTGCTCACAGCTTTCTTATGGGTCTATGCCCCAAAAGACAAGGGGGGAGGGCAATAGCCAGACCCTCCTATCTCCAAGTCAACTGTCTCTCTCAGCAGAAACACTGTAACCTCCTGTTGAAACACTGTGACCTGTCCCAAGACAGCCACTATCTGTCACCTAGGAAGGGTGCCCCACCTCCACGTGAACCCAGAGATCCGGGATGTGCCACTTCCCTCCTGTGTACGCACAACACGGACAGCGCTGGCGGGGGGCGGGGGGGGGGGGGGGGGGGTTGTGGGGGGAGAGGGAGGTCCGCAGGAGCTGGGGATCTGGTGGGAAGTGGAGGAGAGGGCGGTCAAGGGGCTGGAGCAAGACAAGAAGCCGGAGCGAGCGGGGAACGGTTACTCACAGCGAAGTCACGTCGGGAGGGATGGACAGCTCGGGCCCAAGCCCCCGCAAGCCGCGGCCGGAGCAGTTGACGCTGCAGGCACCGCCGGGCCCCGGGGTGCAGTCGCAATCAAGGCCGCAGGGTTGGCAGCCAGGGTCTGGGGCGGCGGAGAGGCCCCCGATGCAGAGACCCAGGCAAAGGCAGAAAGCGAGTCGGGCGGGGGCGGGCGCGGGAGCAGGGGGCGGCCGGGGGCCGCCATGACCGTGCGGGGAGGGGGCTGCGAGCGGCGGCCCCTGTCCCCGCGGCATCGCTCAGTGCACCCTGCGCATGGCCCCGGCCTGGCCCGGCCCGGCCCAGCCCGGCGGCCGCCGCCCCGCAGCCGCAGCAGCAGCCGCGGCCGGAGCCAGAGACGGAGCCGGAGCCAGGCCCGGCCGGAGCGCTCACGCCAGACTCCCGGGCTGCATGGGCGCGCGAAGGCCGGGAGCCGCACGGCTGGGAGAGTGGAGTGGACAGACGGCGGCGGCAGCGACAGCGGCGGCGGGCTCGCGACCTTTCCCTTCCCGGCTCGGCTGCCGCCGTCGCCTGGGCCAGGCCGCGCTCGCTGTCCGTCCCCGGCCGCTTGCTGTGCAGTGCCGGGCCGGGGTCGCTAGGGCTCCTCCCTGAGCCGGGCCCGGAGGAGGGGACCTAGCCAAGCCTCCGCCTCCTGCCGCCGCAGCAGCCGCCGCCGCCGCCTTCGCCTCCGCCTCTCGGGCCAGCGTCGGCTCTGCGCCCAGCCGGGCCCACCCTCGCCGCTCAGGTTGACCCTGCGGTGCATTTCGGGGGCCCGGGCCCAGGCACCGGCCCTCCCTGCTTCCGGGCTCCCACCGTGGGAAGCAGGAGCTTATAGCCTTATCGCCCCTTCTCTTCTAGCAGCTTGTGCTCAGGAGCGTTGCCAAACTACCCCAGTCCCCGAGAATGGGACGGCTAGGGTAACTGCGCCCTCCTTTCTGGGCCAAAGAGATGCAGCCCTACCTGGCAAGGGGACCTAGGGCTCCGAGGGCAGGGATTGGCCAGAGGGCCCTCCTCCTACCCTGACCAAGAGAAGGGGTCTCTAAGTACGACTGCCCCTGGGCTCAGCGACCTCCACACCCTTCCTTGATTTCACCTGGACCCCAAATAAAACCCAAACCTCCTCTCCAGGAACCTCAAAAACCTTTCTTCCCCTTTGTTTGCACAGAGTTCATATCCTCCTCTTACATTCCTTCATTCGACCAACATTTTAAAACACCTACTGTGCACCGTACCAGTCACCCAGAATAGAGAGACAAAAAATAAAATATTCCCTGCCCTCAAGGAGCTAAAGTTCTGGCTCCAGCAAACACTTACAAGATTATATTTATAGTGCTTAACCCTGCAACAAGTAATGTCTTGGAGGCAACTTACGTCTTGAAACTCTAGCTTCAGAATAGTTGGGTTCAAATCCTCGATTCCCCACTCACTACTTGTGTAACCTCTTAAGTCATGGAACCTCTGTGAATTTCAGTTACCTCATCTATAAAAATAGGGGTTGGACCGAATGGCCTCGATCCCTTCCAGCTCTGAATATATGAACCTACAAACACAAAGCACAGTTCCTGCAGAAGTTGGAGTCTCATTAGAGAGTCAGAGACAAACACATATGAAATATTTAAATAGCAATATTCTAATAATGATAATAACTGGCATTTATATAGGGCTTTTAAAGGTTGCAAAGGGCTTACTATACATTCTCATTTGAGCCTCATTTGGACCTTGCCAGTTAGGTCCCGATTAATTGCCCATAGTGTTGTGAGAGTTCAAAAAAGGGAGAGGTCAATAAAAGCTCCCAGAGGGAAGGTACAGATTAGTATTTATCTTTGTATCACTCCCAATTCACTTGCTAGATACGATAAATAGTTGATGAGCTGTTGGCCTTTAGCTGTAGGGGATGTTTCCTAGGGAGATGGAAATGGAAAAGAAGCACTAGATATGACAAACATTTCAAAGAAAGAATCACCAGTACTAGGTGACTACTCGGGAAGGGAGGAGTTAAAGATGACACACTTAACTACATAAATAGTGTTATGCTGCTTCGTGTTTTAAAAAGAAAAAAAAGCGGAGAATCATGGAACTTCAGAGCTAGAAAGTACCTTCTAGAGATCATCTAATTCAATTCCATTTTACAAATGATAAAACTGAGTCTCAGAAGAGGGTGAGTGACTTACTTAAGGACACCCAACTAAACAATTTATGTGAATTAACATTTTACACTGACACAACAAAGATTTCTGGGATCAGTGTTAGCCTGGGAAGAATGAACTAAATGGCACAGGGAGTGGCACAGGGAGCAGCCCTGGGGTAAATGAGCCTAGAGCAGGAAGAGAGGATGTGGGATAGGTAATCTTGTACAAATACCTCATTTTACAAAGGATTCAAACTGAGGCCCAGGGAGGTTCAGAAAAGACTTGCCCATAGTCAGACAGGTAACCAAGCAGAAGTGGGATTCAAACTCAGGTTCTCTGACTCCAAACAAATATCCTTTTTACTTCACGTTCCTTCTGAAGATGTGTTTGGAACAGGACCTGTTCACGAGAGGAAGCACAAATGCTCATTTCCCAAGGGCTAATCTTTATATGTAGCTGGAATAATAGGCATAATTCAAAGGAAAGTTCTCTCTGCACTTTCTGAAATGCCACCCATGAGATAAACTTGATGAGACTATTTCCTCTTAACATCTAAATGAAGTTCTGGCCAGGCAAAAGGAATTGGTTGAGCATTAGAAAAATAGACAAAATTATCCCTAGGGAGGTTTGAGACCTTAGGTAAGTCACACTCTGCTTTCCTCGTGTGCGCGCGCGCGCTTGTGTGTGTGTGTGTGTGTGTGTGTGTGTGTGTGTGTGTGTATGTGTGTGTGTAATCCTTAGAATGAAGAGCAAAACATGCATAACCTATAACAAACTGCTTACTGTCTCAGACAGAGGAGAGGAAAGGAAAAGAGAAAATTTGGAACTCAAAAATTTTTTTAAATTTTTTTAGTAAATAGCATTTTATTTTTTCCAATTACATGCAAAGATAATTTCCAATATTCATTTTTCATAAGATTTTGAGTTCCAAATTTTTCTCCCTCCTTCTCACTCCCCCCTCCCCAAGATGGCAAGTAATCTGATATAGGTTATACATGTACAATCATGTTAAACATATTTTGAAAATCAATATTTTGAAAAATTAGTGTTCAAAATTGTCTTTATATGTAATTGGAAAAAATAAAAAATTATTAAAAAGTAAAAAAGAATGAATAGCAGAGGCATCCTTGAAAGAAAAAGGGCTACAGTAGCTGAGTATATATGTACATATGTATGTGTATATATATTTCATATATACATATATATTTCATATATACATTTATATCTTAAAGCTGCACTAAGGCTTTTTTAGAATACTCTGTGTGTGCCTTGGGCCTTTTTTCTTTCCTTTTTTTTTTTTTTTTTTTTGACACCAGCTAACTAAACAACCTCTTTTCTGCACATGTTGACTCACTGAGTTGCTCAATACCAGCAGCTCAGACCAGCTCTCATCCCCATCACCAAACACCTTTCCTTGACTCTGGTTGGGGAGGGCAGGAAAAAGTTGAAAAAAGAAAGAATGTGGGAGCATGAGACACTTTACATGGGATAGGTCTGGGTGTGAAACTTTGGGCAGCATGAGGGACCTCAGCTGAGAGGGTTGGCATAAAGGAGGGCGGCAGGGGCACTGAGAAATAGATAGGCGCCCAGCTAAATTAAACTAGTCCTGCCCTCTTCAAAAAGGCCATGAAGAACTGCCATTTAACTCTTGAGGTCACTTCATCCAACTATGTTTTGTTACTCCAAGCAGACAAAGCAAAATAGGAGGAGGTTGAGTCAGTCACAATGAGCTGGCTCAGTGATAGTGCTGAGGGATGCCTCTTTCCTCATTCTCCCTGATATTCCTATCCATCCAGCCCAAATGCTTCCTCTTCTAGGAAGCCTTCTTTGATTTCACCAGTGAGTAATGCCCTTCCCTCCACCTCAGCCCTTTGATTGTACCTATCATCTGTTCACATGTATTTTATATCATAGTTATTTATGTGTTTTACTTAACAAGCTATTGGTTTCTCAAAGCTATGAGTTCCATTTAAACTGTTTATCTTAACCAAAGCTGTAATTAAGATGGAGTTACTGGGGTTTTGCTCCAGGGTGAGAAATTTAGAGGGTGCTGACAGCTTCCTCTCCACTCCCCCCCATTCAGGGAGTAACCTCATCCCAAAACAAGTTTCCTCCTGACTGGTCTTATGCCCCCCTTGGTAGTGGCTTGCAGCCTTATCCCAGAACATACTTCTTCCCCCTTCAACAACCTAGAAACTCCAGGGGGTGCTTCCTCCACTGCCCCTTCCCCAGCAATAGCATCTGAAGCCTTCTCTCTAACAGCATCCAGCCCTTTAGCAGGGTAGAAACCTCATGGGTTCCTCCTTCTGCTACATGGTAAGTGAGCCTCCCACTACTCCCACTTACCCCAAGTGGAAAAATGTCGAGTTAGAGCTTTGATCTCACTCACTGGCTCTCTTTCTGGGGTGTCTTAGAGGTCTTCAGACTTTCAGGCTTGGCAGGAATATTCCTGCCCATTGTAATCTAATCAATGGAAACAAGTTAGGGTTAAATACAACTTTTCACTAAAATAAAAGGACTCTCCCTCATTCACTTGGAGAGATGGAAAACTGTGGGTATAGAATGTTACAGATGTTGTCAAATAGTTGACTTTCAGTTGGTTTTGCTTAACTTAAAAAAAAATGTTGGTACAAGGTACAGATAAAGGAGTGGGGGGAGGAATGTATTAATAATGGCTAGTATTTATAAAGTGCTTCAAGGTTCTAAAAGTGCTTTCCATAGATTATCTCATTTGAGCCTCATAACCAAGCTATAGAGTAGATGCTATTATGATTCCCACTTTACAGATGAGGAAACTGAGGCTGAGGAACAGGCTGAGTGACTTGCCGTGGATCATAAAGCTAGTGTCTGAGGCAGGATTTGAACTCAAGTCTTCCTGACTCCAAGTCCAACACTCTAGCCACTGTACACTCAACTGCCTCAGAAATAAATACAGATCTTTCTGACTCAGAGGCTGGCATCTTCTACTTGAAATCGCCTCTCAATTAATTCAACTAAATAAATATGTGCCCAGCACCTGCCACATGCAAGACATCATCCTGGGATCTCTGTGTTAGCCTGAGTTGTTCTTAGTCAACTCTTGTTGACTCCTAGTGATCACTGCTTCCCTTTCTAATTACCCAGACACTATTTAATTCATTAACTTATTAATTTAGTTCATTTAATTGTTCAGCCCCTACAATAGTTCCTTGAATATAGTAGGTTAATACAGGTTTATAGGATTGAATTTTAGAATTTTGCCAAGCATGGACAGGAATAAATGAGTGAATGATTGAATGAACAAATGAATGAAAAAAAGTATTTACTAATTGCTAACTATGAGCACAAATACAAAAGAGAGATAGTCACTGCCTTAGAAGTTTGAATCCTCATAGAGAAGATACATATAAGAGAATGGTGGCTGGGGAAGGATATTTGGGCTTGGGAACAATGAGAAATCAAGCTCCTACTCCCCTACAGACACTTTTTGAAATTCAATACACTTGTCCATCTTCAGTCTTTTGGCCCTTCTCCCACTCTCCTGGAATCCCTCAAATTCATGTGGTTCTGCAATCACATCTGTAAGTTCTTTCCTCTGGGCCGAAAGATTTTAACTCACTTAAAGCAACTGCTCTCTTACTATCCCCTCACTCAAGGTTCCAAAACCTTCTTAACCATGTTTATTTTACCCTTCCTAGTTGTTAAGTCATTCTCCTTGATAGAGAAAAGGAAAGCAAACTAAAAGTTGAGTTAATTCACTTTTTTCTCTGTCATCTGTTAACATTACACCAGCTACCTCAAGCACTGGGCCTAGCCCTTCTCCACTTAGGGCAATTGGACCTTTTTTGTTGACTTGAGCATTCTTTACAAGCTTCAGCTCATTCTGGGTTTTAGCCTTCCCGATATTACCCTCACAGCTACTTACTCATCTTTGTCCTTTTGAAATCTGAGCTTATCAAATATATTTAAGATGAAATTAGTAGATCTATGAAGAGTTCAGCTTAACTCATGCTCCATGGTATATGCTCTAGCCAGAGCACATGGTGGAGAGAGGAACAATGGTTCCCAATAATATACTCTACCCCCAGTTAAATATTTGCCATCCTCAGCAAGTCAACTGCGGTTCATTTGGCACACTTGTCCATATTCCCAATTCTGGAAAAAAAATTGGGAAAGTTGGAAGGCTCAAGCATTTAACAGCCTCCCAAGTGTCTTGCTCTAAGGAGTTTCAATAAAGGGGTGGCTAGGTGATGTAGTGGATAGAACACTGGCCCTGGAGTCAGGAGGACCCGAGTTCAAATCCAGCCTCAGACACTTGACACATTAGCTATGTGACCTTGGGCAAGTCATTTAACCTTGATTTCCTCGAAAAAACAAAATAAAAATGTTTCAATAAAGTCCACATGGCACAGCAATAAATGGCCTCCTAGATGCCATATAAAGTGTCTTAAGCAGGATATTCAACACAGTTCTTGGGTATTCCCAAAATTAATATTGTCTTGTCAGGGCCTAGAGATTACAATCATCACAAAATAAAGGATTATGCAAACTGAACAAACAAATAAAATTTTACAAACTTCATCATGGGTTACTACCTGCTTAATATTTATTGTACTGTCCCAACCCAAGCAAATGGAAGGAAAAATAAAAATTGCACTTGCAATTAAAAAAATAACTAACAAAAGTGAAAAATAGAGAAAAGGAAAAAGGAAAAGTCCCATATGAGCTCCTAGAACACATGAAGGGGGGCTCTCCCCATAGAGATTAGGCACCTGGGGTAGACTGAAAATCACATCACTCTCAGTTGAGAGAATACTGTTTGGGTGAACATTCCTCCATGTATCCTTGCAGTATGTAGGGCAACCCATGTATTTCCCCAACAGATCCTCTGCCAATGCATAGAATAATCAAGATAGAAGTCCAGATTGTTCCAAATTTCTCCAGGTGTTCCTGCAATACATAGAGCAGCCAGACACAAGACCAAAATCACCCGTGATGGGATAAGCAGGTTTATCTCAAAAAGAAAGCAAATTTACATGATCCTTGAACCCACATAGAACTCCCCAAAATGGATTAAGTCATCAAAGTTTATTGAAATCAGCTTCTCAAATCCCAGACAAGTCTCAGAGTGTAACAACGTACTGGTACTGGATCCAGGGGACTGGAGAAACCCTCCCACTAAGGGACCCCAATTCTGGCCTCACTTGTGGACCTTGTTCAGGACCAGAGCAGCCTGACCTCTAAAGAGAAAGGTCAGGTTATTTTTCTTGTCATTTCTGACTCTTTATTCCCCTCCTCCAGATCCCTGGGAAAAATCCACTATGAAAAGCTTAGGTTTGTCTCACACTTAGGCTCTCCTCAAAAAAGAATAAAACAACAGGAAACATAGATCACATATATGACAGTTATTTATTTCCTCCAAGCAAAAGAAATCCTTAAGCCACAAAGACTTTACAAAGACTTCAAATATGAAACAATAACCCATAAGTCTTGTTATACTCTCCTGGGAGGTCAATACTTAAAACATGAGAACATGAGACATTTAGTAGGTTTGCTGAACAACTATTTCACCTTAACTTTGGCTTTGTAGTATCCAAAAAACTCTCTCAAGGTCCATGTCTTCTGGCCAGTCAACCCAGGGCTTGGACTCATCCTTTCTGCCAATAAGCTCCAACTGGAGCTCCCAAACTCTCAAACTGACGAAGGTTCCTCCAAGGCTGGAAACATCTATCTCAGGATCACTGTTTGGCCACCTATAACCAAAGAAAGAAAAACAAAACATAAAGCATCCAGAGCTTTGAAATCCTCACTCAAGCTCAAGCAGATGAGCAGATCTAGGCAACCAGGTGATGCAGTAGATGAAGTCCTGAGGCTGAGATCAGGAAGACCTGAGTTCAAGTCATGCCTCAGATACTTTCTGGGTAGGTCACTTAACCTCTCTCTCTGCCTCAATCTCCTCACAAGTTTCTGTGAGGATCAGATTCGATAATATTTTTAAAGTGCTTAACACAGTGCCTAGCACATAGTAGACATTTTAAAAATGCTTGTTCCCTCCCTTTCCTCTAGGAGTCAGTGGAGATAGGTAGCCCTCGCTCCACATCATGGCAAGTGCAAAGAGAGTCTGTATAGATTCTTCACACACAACACATGAGCAAGAATAGAAGTTGTCTTTAAAATCCCCTGAGTAGGTGGCTCTTCATGGCTCAGTGGTCAGTTCTCTTTTAATGCATCTTCCCCCCCACCACACACACACACACACTCCTCACATGGACCAAGGACAAAGGAATTTGGGGTCATCTCAGTAACTTTAAATGGAATTTCTCTTTCTTTCTCTTGCTGTTGGACTTTGTTGGTAATCTATAGAAATGCCGATGATTTATGTGGTTTTTATTTTATAGCCTGCAACTCTGCTAAGGTTGTTTATTATTTCAAGTAGTTTTTTACTTGATTCTCTAAGTATATCATCATATGATCTGCAGAGTGATAGCTTTGTTTCTTCTTTGCCTATTTTAATACCTTCAATTTCTTTTTCTTCTCTTATTGCTAAAGCTAATGTTTCCAGTACGATATTAAACAACAGTGGTGATAATGGAAATCCTTGTTTCACCCCCGATCTTATTGGAAATGCTTCTAACTTGTCTTGGGGTCATCTCAAAACACCAAATCCTTCATTGATAAGCCAGAGCACATGTGGCCCACTGAAATTGGCCAAGGGAACTCAGCCCCACAAATGCTTTATTCGGTAAACTCTAGCCAGAGTACACAGTTGGGGTGGGGGTGGGGGTGGGGTGAGGGTTGATTACCCCCATTACAAAAACTAAGCAATTTTTTACAAGTGTACATGGATCCTTCACAAAAACTGAGTATCTAATTAGTCACAAAGAAGCTCTCAGTAAATTAAACGGGACAAACATTGAATATACCACCTTTCAGTTAACAAGAACTTACATGATAAATATCGCTAGCATATAAACTCCTTGAAGGCCAGGGCTGTTTTGATTTTGTATCCCTAGCATCTAGCATAATTCCTGGCACAAAGTAGGTGCTTAATAAAGGTTTACTGAATTGAACCGAACAAAAACATAAAGGTACCAGATTGCCTCCTTGACCATACCATTATCTAAAATACTGTTTTATTTTAAAGTTCAAACTAGGAGGAATTTTAAAAGAAAATAATACTTTAAATTATGGTAGAGTCAAGAAGGCAATCTATAAGGCAAACTATTTAAAGGGCAACAAAATTGTAAACACAGTTCCTCCAAATAAAAAACACAGGGCAATAAAACTATGGGGAGAAGGGCAAAAAGACAACAGCTGCTGCCCTGGCATGTTGAGCCCTCATGAGTGTACCAGCCTCTCTCTGTCACTGGGGCTGCCTGCTCTGGGCACAAAAAGTAAGCAGAAGTAGGGCTTCCCTACTGGTGTGGGAAGGCCAGGCAAATCACATATGTTAGGAGTAGGAGAGAGGGTGGAGGACAACAGTGGAAGCCTTGAGTGATGGAGCATCATGGCTCCAGGCGTCTGATGCCTTGGGGTGGCTTTCCCTATATATCTGTAGCTTCTAGAAAGTGTCTTCAGAAGCTTTTGTTCCATATTCTTTCCCCAGTCACTGATGTTCTTGAGTTTATTGAAACACTAGACTGGCATGTATTTTCATTTCTAAATCTTACTTATCTCAGTCAGTCATTCAACAAACATTTGTTACATGTCTGATATGCGCCAGGTACTGTACTGAGCACTGGGGATGCAAAGAAAGGCAAAAGACAGTCCCAGTTTGGGGCAGGTAGGTGGTGCAGTGGGTAGAGCACCAGCCCTGGATTCAGGAGGACTTGAGTTCAAATCTGCCCTCAGACACATAACACTTACTGGCTGTGTGACCCTGGGCAAGTCACTTAACCCCATTGCCTAGCCAAACAAACAAAAAAAAAAAAGACAGTCCTTGTTCTCAAGGAGCACATTGTCTAATAGACTAATCTATTTCTTTAGTTGCTAATCTCAATAGCAAGATATTTTGATTATTATTTCAGTAGATCTCTGGTCTCTTTCCCAAGGAACAATCAATCAACATGCATTTAAAAAGTGCCTCCTACGTGACAGTACAAGTACAACGAATTTTAAAATCCCTACTCCCAAGAAGCTTACTTCTACTGGAGAAGATAAGAAGTGCAAAAGATAAGGGAAGGAAGTAGACTTGTGATTTCATTAGTACAGGGAATGCCCAGATGAGGAAACTCCCTTTACCACTGTAGGTTGGCACCTTCTCAGTAATTTGGAATCTTTTAGAGAGTTGACTAGATCACTGAGAGGTTCAATGACTTGCCTAGAATTGCACAGCCAGTATATACCAAGCTTTTAGGCAAAAGGTGGTACTTGAGCTTTGTCTAAAGGAAGAGATGGATTCTTTGAGGCAAAGGTGAGGAATAAGGGCATTCCATACATGGGGGACACGCAATACAAAGGCACAGATATGGGAGATGTATGCCATGTGTGAGGATAGAGAGAAGGGCAATTTGGCTAGATTGCAAACTGTGGGAATGAGATTGATGAGTGACGAGACTGGGGAGATTGGTGCCAGCATGGAAAGGATTATAAAAGTTAGAGTTTCTATTTTATCCTGGAAGCAATAGGGAGCCACGGGAGTTGTTTTTGTCAGGGAGTTACATGGTCAGATCTGCACTTAAGAATCACTCTGACTGCTAAAGAATGGTTCGGAATGGGGAGAAACAAGTCAGGGAGACCAAGTAGGAAGCCATTGCAAAAGTCTAGGCGAGAGATGAGGGCCTGAATTCAGGTAGTAGTTGTGTGAGTGTGGAGAGGGGGATCACATGTGAGAGGTTTTATGGAGGTAGAAATAGAAAGATTTGGCAATTAATTGGATGTGTAGAGTAAGGCAGAGTGAGGAGTCCAGGTAAGGAAGTGAGAGAGAATGTCACATATAGAGAATAACAAGTAGGGTGATTTCCAGCAAGTTGGCTGGTAAGTCACAGTGCATGAGGGAGTATAACATAAAATCAGTTGAGAAAGATAGGTAGAAGCTAAGTTGGAGAAGGCTTTCAATGTTAGGTTATGATCCTGGGAGACTAGAAGGATTGTGGTACCTTTCACAGACAGAGGAAATTTGGGAGAGGGAAGGTTTTTGGGAAAAGGTAAAGATCTGCCTTTGACAGGTTGAGTTTGAGGTATCTCTGGGACTTCCAGTTTGAATGCCCAATAGGCAGTGTGCAAGAGGTAGTGAATGTAGACTGCTTTTCCTAGGTAATATGGACCTGAAACTCAAGAAAAAACTGGGATGGGGTCTATAAATTTGTAAGTCATTTGCTTAGAGGTGATAGAAAAACCCACAGGACCTGATAAGGTTGACAAAGCAGAGTAGAGAGATGAGGACCTGGGACAGAACCTATGAAGAAGCATGATATGGATGATGAGCCGACAAAGGAGATATAGGAAGATCAGTCAGACAGGGAGGGGAAAACCCAGAGAAAAAAAGACTATCCAGGATAAAGGGATCATCAACAGCGGCAGATGCATCAGATAGGTTAAGGGGAGGACTGAAAAGGCCATGGGACCAGGTAGTGAAGCAATTGTTGGTAATTTTGGAGAGAGCACTCTCAGTGGAGTGAAGATGCCAGAAGCCAGATTGCAAAGGATTGAGGTGTGAGAGGAAAAGATGTAGAGCTAGTGAACATAGATGACTTTTCTGGAAAGTTAAAAGCTTAGGAGGAGAAGAAAAGAGATCAAGGCTTTAGAGAGACTTATCAAGAGCTTAATAGGTAAAGAGAAATTATCTAATAAATGCTGTACACTGTGCTATACCAACCAACTAATTGAATACTTTCTAATCCTGATATAGAAAAGGAAATAGTTAACCACAACATAATAATTTATGTAAATATCTTGATGTATCTTTCAATA
Organism: Vombatus ursinus; assembly: GCF_900497805.2. NCBI lineage: Eukaryota > Metazoa > Chordata > Mammalia > Diprotodontia > Vombatidae > Vombatus > Vombatus ursinus. The sequence goes on along the minus strand of NW_020954548.1, from coordinate 33,587,330 downwards.
ATAATCAATATTGGAACTTACTGAGTAGGGTAGCACTCATTTGGATTATGGCTGAATTTTATCAGTTGTATGTTATCCCATTTTGACCTCGATTTAATACATTGGATTGAACACTGCCCTTTTATTTGATTCATTAAATTGGAAAATTAAATTTTTATTTCTCTTTTATTTGACTCAACTAAATTAGAAAATTAAATTTTTATTTCTCTTTTATTTGATTCAATAAATTAGATTAAACTGGTGCTAGAAATTGATATGGTAGGCATACTCATGATTAGCAACCAATAAAGAAGGGAAGGTTGACAGCAGACTGCTTACTCATAAAAGCATGAAACATATTCATGAAATACATACTAAAGTCATAATAATAGGTCTTTTGGCATATCTAAGTACTGAATCAATCTCAGATTAATTTCACACACACATACACACACACATATACATACACATATGTGGAAAGGAAGGGAAAGTCCTATAGAATGGTATCTAGCACTTTGGGTAGACTCCCATGGAGGTTTAATGGAAAGACATGGATAAGAGTTAACATACGATGGGAAAGGGCGGATACTTTGCAATCTGCACCACTGGAGGGAGTGCCCATATCAATGGACTCATGGTTCCGTTCTATTTCGATTGTCTATTTTTATCTTTCATATGACACTGCCTTATACGTAGCAATCACTCAATAAACCAAACAAGCATCTCCATATACAAAGTAGAACCAAAAAAGAAGATATATCATGAAACTGTGAGTCTCTATTACATACATCTAGTTTTTCCTTTTATTCTTTCAAGTAAATTTTAATTTAATTTTAATTTTTTCTTATTATTTTCCTTTAAATAATAAATGGAACATTCAGTTTTCCAGGTTATTCTGTTTATCTCTCTGTGTGTCTGTGTGTGCATTTATGGGTTCCCTGCCCATAATAAGAAGACTTCCTTCTGATCTCTTCTGTGCTTTTAAAAAAAATATTCAATGACCCTCTTTTCTTTTGTCGCCACCCTCCCCCCCATTCACAAATCTTGGTAATTTATTGGATTGGATATGTCTAAATGAGAGATGATAAAGAGTCAATGCTGGAGATATGGGTAAGAGGAAAGAATGATAGTGCCCTAAACAAAACTAGAGACTGTTAGAAAGAGAGGTAGGTTTAGGAGGAAAAGGATTAAGTTCTGTTTTGAAGTACTGAGTTTTGAGATGCCTGTGGGCCATCTAGGTAGAGATTTCCAACAGGCAGACAGAATCAACTATGGAGCTTGAGGTAGCAGAGAAATGAAGGCTGCACTTGCTGATTTGAGAATCATCTGCATAGAAATGATAATTAATCCCATGGGAGCGGATGAGATCACCTAGGGAGAGTGAAGAGAGAAAGGAGAAGAGGACCTAGGGCAGAGCCCTGGGGCACACCCACACATGGAGGCCAGGATGTGATGATGATCCAGCAAAGGAGACTGACAAAGAGCCATGAGACAGATACCCATGCCTGGCATAGCTACTTTTCTCTTCTTCCTATATTTAAGATCCTGTCTGATTCACTGCCAGACTGCTGCTCAGTCAGCCCATAAACTGCACATGTCCCTTGAGGCACTGGTTAATTGACTTGTGATTAGGAAGCTGCCGGAGGGTGAAACAAGATCTGAGAATTCAGACCTCCAATAGGGTCAAGTGTGTGAATAATAGAATAATATCAAGAGGACAGGAGGACAGTCTTAGGTCAGCTAGGGAAAATTTGGTGGGTAGGTCAGAGAGGTGGATAAAGCATCCAGATCCCTGCAAGGGTAAGAGTAAAGACTCAGACCCATCACCCACAGTCAATAAGCCACTTACAATCTCCTAAATTTTATTTTGTGGTTCTTTGTCCTTCCCCTTGTGTCAATCACCAGCATATGTAATTGGATTAATAAATCTTGTGAAGAAAAAGTGGGACAAAATAGCCTCCGATAAAGTCCTGCTCTGCTGCCTCCTGGTGGCCGAGGTAACCTTGATTCTAAGGCTCTAATAGAGAAGTCCAACGTCCAGCAGGTCCTACCAAGTCAGAAAGGTTCCCAGTAGGGATCCAGTGACAAATGGATAAGTTTAGGTCAAATCAGAGAGGTTCATGGGCGGAAGGTTGGCCACTAGGTGAGAAACATCAAATCATTGGGCATAGCAAATCATTGGCACCAATGGAAAGGGTACCCACGTCAGCAAAAAAAAAAATCAGACCTTTTGAAATACTTAAATGCAAGAGAAGTAACCTGGACAGATGAATAAAGGGCTGACCTTGAAATCAGGAAGATCAGGATTCAAAGCCTGCCTCTGACACTTAGTAGATGTGTGATCCCAAGCAAATTGCCTATCCTCTTCCTGTCTCCAAGCTACTTTCTGAGCCAAGAGTTCTTAACCCAGGATCTGTGAAATTCCATGGTGTCTATGAATAGATTTCATTGGGTCTATGAACCTGGGTAGGAAAAAAATACATCTTTATTTTCAATAATTTCTAACTGAAGTTTGTTATTTTCTTCAATTATTTAAAAATATTATTCTGAGAAAGAGTCCATAAGTTTCACCAGACTGCCAATGGGGTCTCTGACCCCAAAAAGGTTAAGAACCTCTGCTTCAATAAATTACACAGCTGCCCAATCTCCATGGGAGAAAGTTTTTAGTGGGGAGGGAAGTCTCCAACACTAATAAACTCACAGACTTGCAGAATTTCAGAGCCAGAAGAGACCTTGGTGAACATCTATCCCAAGCCAGACCTGAAAAAAAAAAATCCCCTCCACAGCATACCAAATATATCCACCCTTTGCTTGAAAACCTCTGTTGATAGGGAAGGTACTGCATCCCTATAAAATTGGTATTCTAGTAGAATTTCCTAATTAACATTTCAGTTTTGGGGATCTTAATAATAGGCCGTCAATCATAGGCTTGACAAAAAAAGTAGGTAGGAGGAACAGCTAGGTGGTGCAGTGGATAGAGCACCCATTCTGGAGTCAGGAGGACCTGAGTTCAAATCGGGCCTCAGTCACATAACACTAACTAGTTATGTGACTCAGAGCAAGTCACTTAACCCCAATTGCCTTGCAAAAAAAAAAAAAAAAGTAGGTGGCTATAGGGGTGGGAAACCTGATGCCTGGAGGCTACCGCTGGCCTCTAGATGGCCTCCAGGAAGCAGGTTCCCCACCCCTGGTCATTAGTGCTTTAAATTTATAACAAATATGCAAGATAAGTTTTAAGGTCACTGGCCAAAAGGAAACTGCTGGCAGAACTCAATATTCAGACTCATTCATGTTTCCAGTGGCTATAAACTCAATTGGGGCCATGGCAGCTCCTTACCTGGAGTCCCAACTTCTGTCCTCTAATGCATTTCCTGTGTTTAAGGGATAACCAAAGAAAGGGTTTATCAGGCTTCAGCAGGATACCAAAACCATGTCATTTCTATCCCAGCAAGCTTTGAAGGCTGATTAGTCACACACTAATTACAGTGACTCAGCTCTGCCTCCTCATTAGGTCCCACAGGTACCATTCCCTGACTTTGAATTGCCAGGCTGAGTTAGCGACTTATTTAGAAACAAAGAAGGAGCAGCCCTTGGGAAATGATGGAGGTCAGGATTGTGCCCCAGAGGGTTTAGTAGAGATTGACATGAAAATAAGTTTCCATCTCTTGAGTAAACTAAAGAACCCACTACATACAATATAGGATACTGGGGAAGATATTAAACTAAACAGGACAAGGTCCGAGACCTTGAGGAGTTTACCATCTAGATGGAGAGACAAGTACATAGTGGAGATGACAACTCCATAGGTAAATACCATATAACCTATTGACTTAACTGTACACAGAGCAGTTGGGAATGTTGGGGGAGATATGGTTAGACGATATAAGGTTAGGTAAGATGTAGTACTTTTCCTCATGGACTTTATAGTCTAGAAGGAAGAAATGAGGGAGTATTCACCATTTTATGGAACAGGGGTAAAGAAGGCAGTCCAGAAGCATTGAAATCCTGTTACATGGAAACAGTCAATGTTGGGGGTGGGAAGGCGGGTTGTGGGAAGACAGGCACATACTCCACTACTGGTAGAAGAGTGAACTGATTCAGTTATTGTGGAAAGCAATTTGTAATTATTTGAAAAAAGTTTACACCATTCAAATCCTTTGACCCAGAGATACATATAACCCCCAAAGAGGTCAATGTCAGAAAGGTCCTATATATGCCAAACTGTAGCAAAAAACTGGAAACAGTGAGTGGATAATAGCTGAATAAATTGTGGTATGTGTATGTTTTGGAATATTATCTCACCATGATGTGGAGACAATGGGGTGTAGTCGTTAAAAGACCTGCCTTAAAGTCCTGTCTCTGATACATACTAGCTGTGTGACCATAGATAAGTTTACCAGGAAGCTCTCTAAGAGGATCAATTATACACAAGGTGTTGATCTACAGCAATGGAGGGAGTTTCCACACCTGGAGTTCTTTAAACTAATGAAATTATAGATTTGGATACCACCACCCCAAAAAAAAAGAAACGATGACTAGATAAAAGAAAGTCAGGGAAACATGGGAAACTTTTTTGAACTAATACAAAGTAAAGAAAGCAGCACCAGAGGAACAATATACATAATTTTGTCAATAAAGTAAAGGCAAGATCCTTTACTGAAAGGGAGGGGTGATCAGTAGTTTAGAAAGCATGAAGAAGGAAGAAAGACTTTGGAATAGACGCTGTGGGGAATGTGATAAAGAGTGAACCAGGAGAAAATAAAGATCGCCATGTGGCAATGATGGCCTAATTCAGATTAGATGACATCTTTACAGCAGACAGTGGAGTATAGTGGTTAGAGGACTGGCCTCATCATGGTTGCATGACCATCTCCAGCAGCATTCAGCATCTTGAAAGTAGGAGCAGAGAAGGCAGATAGTGGGAATAGCACTCAGGGTTTGGACTTGGCAAGGCATGAATAGTGATAGAACAAGTGGATAAGATTTTCAAGGGTAGAGAATAGAGGTTCAAAGCCAACAAAAATGGTTGAACTGATCAACCAGAAGCCCAAGACTGTGAAGGAAGGAAAGAGAAGCCATATTAGAGGGAATAGACTAAGAGAACATGTAGATCTGTAGAATATGAATGTTGAAGTGAGGAAGTATAAGTTTAGGAACAACAAGGCAGAGAAATAGAAAGCTGTTGTGATCAGAGAGAAGGATTTTGAGTTCAAGATCACAGGGGGCAGCATAATTATGGTGCAAGATGGTAAGAGTTAAGATGGGATCATCCCTGCACATGTTTTATATTGAGTAAAGATGTAGGTTATGGTAATTGAGCAGGTTAATCAACTGTATGGCCAGGGCATCAAGTAGACATCAGAATGTAAACAGAAGTCCCAAGGATGAGGGCAATGGTTGGGGCAAAGAAGAAGAATGTTAGCTAATGATAGACCATGTCAAAGAAGTGAGAATGAGCTGGAGGTTGGCTGGTGACTATAACAAGGATGTGACTATGGGTCAGTTGATATAGAGGGATGGAATGAACTTCAAAGGAAATTGCTGAATGATGGTGACAAGGGAATATTCAGGAAGCATATGTGAGAAGCAAAGAGTACACATACTCCTCCTTCTGATCCATCATTTCAGGGGGTATGAGAGAAGTAGCACCCAAAGAGATAGCACTTTCTGGAACGATCTAGGTTTCTGTTCATACCAGAAGATGAACAAGTGTGAGGAAAATAGATGTAGGATAAACAGAAGTTTGTTGACAAGAGTGTGGGCATTCTAGAACAGAATAAAAAGACAGGGAAAGATGGGGACTGTGCATCTTTTTCCATTTTTTATGTTGCCTTTACTCTTTTGACTCTTTTTTTTTACTTTTTGATTAATCTTTAATTAATGAAGAGAAGGCTTCATTGAAGAAGTGGTATTTGACCTAGGTCTTGAAGAATTGGTAGGATTTTGACAGTTGGTAAAGGAAAGAGGCAGGGCATTCCAGTCCTGGAAAATGGCATACGTAAAGACAGGGAGGCATGAGTCTGTTTGGAATATGTGTGGGATGACAGGGAGCCCAGTTCGGCCAGAACAGAGAATACATGTGTTCCTTGGAAAGTAGGAGATAAAGCTAGAAAGGTAGACTCAGATTATGACCTACTTTTTTTGAGGAGGGAAGAGAGGGGGACCTCGAATACCAGGCAAAGAAGTTTGGATTTCTTTTCAGAAGACAATAAGGAGCCATTGGAGGGTTTTGAGCCCAGAAAAGAGCAGGCTTATCCATAAAGAAGATTAATCTAGAAGCCTGTGCAGGAAGGTATTGAAGAAAAGACTGGAAGCAAAGATACCTATGAAAAGACTATTACAATAGCCTAGAAAAGTGAAATTGAAGGCTCAGGCTAGGGTGGCAGTAGTGGGAATGGAAAAGAGAGAATGGATTTGAGAGATATTGGGAAGGCATTGTTGATGTGACTTGACAACACACTGTTGACATGACAAGCTGGATGTGGGAGAAAACAGAGGAGAATCAATGATTACCCCAATGTTTTTAACCTTTTCAGGTTAAATTTTATCAGCTTCAATTGATTCTTGTTTAAGAGGGTTTCATTCTGCTGGTTGTCCTCCTTCTGATACTTATCAGATTCCCTCCTGAAATGCACAATATTCTAGCTGTGGTCCAACCAGGACAGAGGACCTAGAGGCCTTTTACCTCCCTCGTTATAAACTCTACATATTTGATGCGTGAGAAGTGGCTAACAAAGCTGGGAACCCATGGTTAGAGCTATGGCAATCAGCTGAGGCTCCTTTTCTGTCCTATCCAGTTTAATTCAACACATATTTCTTAAGTGCTTTCTACAAGCAATGCCATTCTGGTATCCTCTGTAAGAGAACATGGACAAAACTTGATGAGCTGGTATAGATGGGTCATGATGAGCTGGTGTAGATTGGTTATGATTTAAACCTGGAAGAAGCACATGCATTAATGAGATCTTGGATCCATTGAAGTTCTGTATCATACTACCTTAATAGCAAGATTTCTGACACTGTCCCACCAACCATGTCCCCCAAGGCAGTAAGGACCTTTTCCAGGTCCTGGGAGAGGGTGTCTTCAATCTGATAACAGGAACATCATGCTCTCTGCAATTGGGAGAGGAAAGTAGGTGCTTGCCTGCCAGTAGAGAGAGATTTGGCACCATCTTTGCTTGGCAGTCGAGGCCCCTGGTCCCTTCTGGAAGCGAACACATGCCATCTGGAAACACTGGAGGGGAGGGAAGGGGTCCAGGATGCAGCCCAAGGTGGGGGAAGGGAGAGGGCACACCAAGGAAACTTATTGGGTCAGGGGTGAGCTCAGCAGGATCAACAGCAACATCTGGGCACCTGGGCCCTGATTCTCAGCTCTAAGACTTCCCTAGTGCCCATCTCATATGGGGCTCACTCATATGCCATGTACATGAGACAGCAATGCCCCTCCCCCAAGAGCCCCCAACCAGCGCTTCTACTTGACTCTGCCCCTTCTCTCCTTGCCTTCCCTCAGTCCAGCTTCTCTCCCTCCTCCCCAGCCAAACCTCCCGGTTTCCCTTCTCCTCTCTTCTCTCTTGGCTCTCTTTCCTGCACCGCCCCCTCAACCCTCCCCCTCCTCCCCAGCAGCAGCCAGGAGCCACTCTTGTGCTGTTGCCCTCAGTGCCTGCCCAGACGTTCCTGTGGCTGCTCCCACAGGCAGCTCTGGAGCTGAGACTGTCAGGAACTCATGGAGAGCCCAGGGACCTGGAGCCAAGGTGACCAGCGATTGTCTGGTGGGGGGCATAGTCCAGACTCCACGATGGACACTCTAAAGGTAGGTGATGCCAGGCAGGGACACAGGGGTGGGGGGTAGGTCCTGAGCCCTGAGGTCTGGACCCCTGTCAGACATCTATCATCACTCCTCTGCCCTTTCTGCTCCCTCCAATTTGCTCAAGTCGGGAAGACTGAAAGTGGGGGACTGGGGAGATATGGCAACCCCCTGAGTCCTCAATGACAATCATTCTCAAGTGGGGAGGGGGAGCCAGGCTGAAGTCCAGTAACCTCGGGGGTTCCAAGGCAAGGGAGAAAGGAGAGGCCTGAGGGAGGTGCAGAGGCCCCAGATCCAAAGCCAGCAGAATCAAACTTTGGTGTGTTCAAGTTTCCAAGAATCCATGAACATGACCCCTGTCTGGTGGTCACTTATCTGAACTCTCTTCAGCGTTCATTGTCTCTTCCTTCTCTGCTGGTTGCTCTGCATGGCCTTTCTTCACTGATCACTTTTGGAAGAAATAAAGCTGGGGAAGTGGTTAATTAGTGTTGACCGAGGTCTAAGGGAGGGGATTGTGTAGATCCACCCCATCACCCACCACCCCACCACCACCACAGGCTTAGGGACTGTGTCCTACATCAAGGGCAAGTGGGCTTTTAATGTGCTCTGTGATCTCAAAGGCATCAATTTAATTATTTAAATTAACATCTATCAAGAGTACTATATATGAAGCACTGTGCTATGGCTCAAGGACACAAAAGTAAAACACAAAATGAAAAAACTAAGAAATTGTCCCTTCCTTCAAGGAGCTCACTGGGGAAAGAACGAAGGAAATAAACATTTATTAAGCACCTACTATGTGCTTCACAAATATTAATTCATTTGATCCTCACAGCAACCCTGTAAGGTAGGGGCTATTATTATCCCCATTTTATAGTTGAGAAAACTGAGACAGGCAGAAGTTAAATGATTTGCCCAGGGTCACACAACTAATAAGTGAGGCTGGATTTGAACTCAGATCTTCCTGACTCCTACTTAGCTGCCTCTAGGGGATGAAGCCTGTACAGAGATTAAATAAATAGTAATTTAAAGAGGAAAATGACACTATCACCTTGGGGGGGGGGGATAAGAAAAATCAATGAATAAGAGATGAAGATGAGAAGGGCATGGTGCCTGGCAGATAGAATGGTGAATCCAGGGAACAGCATAGGGAACCAGTTTGGCAGGAACATGGAGTACACAAAGGGGAGTAATTAAAAATGTCTGGAAAGGTAGGTAGGAGCCATACCATGGAAGCTTTAAATGCCAGGCCAAAATATTTGTATTTTATCCTAGAAGTAATAGGGAGCCATTGAATATCTCTGAGCTGGAGATTGACATGGTCAGAACTGTGTTTCAGAAATATTATTTTGGTAGCAGTGTGGAGGATGAATTGGAGAGGAGAGACTGGAATCAGAGAGACCAATAAGGCAGCTATTATGGTAGCCCAGCTAAGATGTGATGAAGGACAGAAGTGGAGAAAGAGGGACAGATACAATTGTTGTAGAGGTAGAAATGAAAGGACTTTTTCTTTTTTTAGGCAATTGGGGTTAAGCAACTTGCCCAGGGTCACACAGCTAGTAAGTGTCAAGTGTTTGGTCTGAGGTTGGATTTGAACTCAGGTCCTCCTGACTTCAGGGCCAGCGCTCTATCCACTGCACCACCTAGCTGCCCCAAAAGGGCTTTTCAAATGATTGCACGTGTCAAGGGGGAGAAACGACTAGGTTATGCTAGAGCCAGCTCTAACCAATTTGTAAAAGAGTTAATTGTTAAATTTTCAGTGTGAGCATTTACATCTTGGAAATTGGAAAATGTTATAAATCAGGGCTTGATTTATTGTTTTGTTGATTGTCTAGACTTAAGTGAGGGATAAAACAGTAATAATGCAGATTAAACTTAAAAGTGTGTCCTGTGTACTTTTTTTTTTTTGGAGAGCTGGTTGTTAAACATTTACCAGCATACCCCTATGTGAGGGAGAGGGAAGAGTTAAGGATGGTGCTGAGGTTATGACTGGATGACTAGAAGAATGATGGTACCCTGTACAGAAAAAGGGAAGTTTAGAGAAAGGGTGGGTTAAGGGGAGAAGAATTATCTCTATAAGTTTCATGTTAGATATGTTGGTGATATGGCATTGGAAGTTAGGAGCTTGATTAGGGAATGAACAGAGATGTTAATTGAAGTGCCAGGAGTTGATGAAATCATTGAAAGTATAGAAAGTCCAGGACAAAGCATTGGAAAACTACCATGTTTAGTGGCAAAAGTTAGATGATAATCCAGACAGAGACTGAGAAGGAGCAGTCAGACAAGAGAAGATGTGAGAGAGTATTGTCACAGAAATCAAAAGGAGAAGAGAGAGAAGAACAAGAACAAGAACAAGGAAGGAAGGAAGGAAGGAAGAAAGAAAGAGAAAGAAAGAAAGGAGGAGGAGGAGGAGAAAAGAAGAAGAAAAGGAGGAGGGGGAGAGGGAGAGAGGGAGAGGGAGAGAGAGAGAGAAAGAGAGAGAGTGAGAGAGAGAGAGATCTGGAAGGGAGGGAGGGGGAGAAGGAGGAGGGGGGTGTTTAACAGTGGAAACAGCTACAGAGAGGTCAAGAGGACTGAGAAAAGGCCATTGATTTAACTCATTGGTAATGCTGGAAAGAGCAGTTTCAGAAGAGTGGCAGGGTTGGAAGCCAGATTGCAAGACATTGAAAAGTGAGTAGGAAGTAAGGAAATGGAGGCAACAGGGGCAGACAGAGGATGGGCTCCTTCTAGGAATTTTTCTGTGAAAGGGAGAGAAACTATAGGATGGCAGCCTCAGGGGATGGCAGGGTCTTGTGGATGTTTGTAGGCAGCCTAGAATGAGCCAGTGGATTAGGAGAGGTTAAAGATGAGAGAAGAGAAAGATGACAAGAAGAAGAAATGATTGGGGCCAAAATCTTGGAGGAGACAGAGAAGGTCACATGTCAGTTATTGACCCTGATGAGATCAAAAGATAGTCCTTCCTCAGAGACTGGAAGGCATGTTGTGAGGAGGGGAGCATAGCTAAATTTTGTACCTGAAAGAAAATGGAGTCAGAAATGAGCTTCTGAGGGGGTGAATGAAGAGGTGGGAAAGCTGACCCTGGCCAGACCTAGAGGGTTCCCACTGGTTTTGATGAAGGAAGACCATGGCCACACCTGGGGGTGGTCTCTCATTAAGAACCAGAAGATGAAAATCTTGTGAGATGAAGAAATGGGAGGGGATCCATTGTTAAACCAGACAGATAAGAATTCTGACTGTGACCACAGATCCAGTGGTGAAATCTGGAGCCAGTGACATATTAGCTACTTGGTGCCATCGTGTGGCTATGGGCTTCAGTGTGACCTAGGCTCCCAATGAGTTTGGGGAAGCCAGCTGGTCCAGCCTGACTGGCATCTCTTCTTCCATGGAGATGTTAGGGAGACTGGTTACACCCAACAGTGAATAGTGAGGGAGAGCTGTAAAATACAATCCACTGTTCCTCTCCCAAGAGCAAAGGGAACAGATGGGTAGGACCTAAGGCATCAGCAGGAACTTTTCCCCCAGTGGCTGAGCCAATATTGAGGAGTGAATGATTGGTCCCATTTAGAGCTGTCTCGTCCCTGGCCTCTCAGAGATTCTTAACTGCACCTCTCATAGGGAAGGCTGAGGTACAGTCTTCAGAATGGAACATTGAGCCCAAGGAGGTAAGAAGCTCAGCATCAATTGCCATAGGCATTTCATTAAAACGCCCATTCTGGAATATCCATCAGAGTAGATACTTTTTTTCTTTCTTGAATACCTGGATTATCCAAAGCCAGCTCTGGAAGTAGAGCTTCTAGTAGGAATTCCTGCCTCATGCCTACGTCTTGCTTCAAGAAAGCCAGATCTCTCCTATGAAAATTGCAAACATCTCTTTCTCTACACACATCCACCAGGAAGCTGGCCTGTGCAAAAATGTCTGCCCCGAGCCTCAGTATCTGCAAACAATTCCACTCTCTGTCTGCCTCTGTGGAGACTGTATGTCTGTGATTGTGTGTATTTGTGAGACCATATACAGTTATATATGTATTTGTATGTTGTATGAGGACATATGGTGTTTATAGCTACATGCAATTGTATGTATTTATATATGTGTGTTCTGATGAGGGAAGACCATGGCCACACCTGGGGGTCGTCTCTCAGTATGAACCAGAAGATGGAAATCATGTGAGATGAGGAAATGAGAGGGGGTCCATTGTTAAGCCAGATAGATATGAATTCTGACTGTGACTGCACATCTGTGATAACATATGTAACTATTCATGTATATAGTTGTGTGATTGTGTGCTTGAATGTCACTACATATGTATGGAGATGTTTGACCATGTATATGTATGTGACTACATAGGCTAATAGGATCTCAGTTTTAGAGATGGAAAGGACAGCAGACATCATCTAGTCCAATCTCTCATTTTATAGTTGAGGAAACTGAGGACCAGAGAAATTAAGTGACCTGCTAAGGGATGAGATTCAAACCTAAGTCTTCTGCCTCTTTTCCATGCTCATAAGTATGTATATTGGGGGGCAGCTAGGTGGTGCAGTGGATAGAGCTCCAGCCTTGGAGTCAGGAGGACCTGAGTTCAAATCTAGCCTCAGACACTTGATACTTACTAGCTGTGTGACCCTGGGCAAGTCACTTAACCCCAAATGCCTCACCAAAAAGCAAAAAAAAAAAAAAAGTATGTATATGATTATATATGGCCAGGTGTATTTCTCAGTATATGACTACCTACATATAGGTAACTACCTACCTGTGACTACACATGACTATGTGTATATAGAGATGTGAGTGCATGTGTGTATATATGCACACGTATACACATATAATATGTTCGTATGTGTGGATGCATCAGACGGGATGAACAGACCAGTGGCCAGTGGTGAAGGAGAGGCCAGTGACGGATGAGCGCAGACTAACAGTCTAACTCCAGGGGGCAGCCTTCTACTATAGGAAGAGTTCAAAACCTGTAGGACTCTCCTTGTCCCACAGTCGTCCCTCCCTCCATCACTTTCCCCCTGAAAATAATGAGAGTGAAGATCTCAATAAAACCATCACACAGGCAGCCCAGCATATAACCCAGGTCCAGGAGCCTAAAGGGAAATCTTCCACCTCATTTTCAAAGTCCTCCCTTCCACACCTTTACTAGCCACAGACTCCCTGAAGGATCCTCATTCAAGAGCCCTATGGTCCTCTTGTAGAGTGGAATTGCAGGAAGCACAGAGCAATTAGGGATAGCTGGAGATATGGCCAACTGTAGGAATTCCTCCTCTTAGTAAAGAGGTGGGAGTCTATGGATGTGGCATGTGGTATACCCAGTGAGACTAGGGCATTGTGTCTGCTGGTTCTGTTCAAATGTTTTTTTTTGTTATAAGACAGGGTTCAGTTGCACGGAGAATGAAGTTTGAGGGGAAATAACTATGATGTCAAAACTAAAAGCAACAATAAAATTTTTAAGTTAAAGAATAAATAAGATAAGGAAGTTAGAATAGATGATATCTAAGATTGCTTCCAGCTGTATGATTCCATGAATCTAGGATTTATAAAGCTAGAAATATTCATAAATACAGATTCTAAATATATATGTTATGTGTGTATGTATAAATGCATATATGTACATAATATAACATACGTGTACGTGTATATGCTATTCCAAAAGTCTTAAGCTTTAAAGTTTAAAATTATACTAAGACTTTTTGGATATCCTGTATATAGAGAATAGAATGTATTTGAGGGGGTGAGGGGAATGAGGAGGAGGAGGTGGAGGAAGAGGAAGGAGAGCCTTTTTCATGGATAAAGCTTGTTCTAGCTGGGGGTGAGGAGCAGGGGAAGCTAGCTTCATTATGAAAGTCTTAGTCCTGTGAGGACTGAGCCTCCCTGTGTACTCTCTAATACCCTGTGGAGAAAGGTCAAGTACCAGTGGGAACAGGCCCTTCCTTCATGTCAGGCCTCAGAATCCAACTTTTGAGGTCTTGGAACCCTCATGAGCATGGATGAGGGTTCTGTCCATCCGTTCCTTCCTTCCATTTGTCTGGCCATTGATAGTTGTCCCTGCCATCCTCAGGGACGTTGATGGAGAGATCCATTTCCCAAGTTAGAGCCTGAGCTTAGGGGTAGAGGTGAGGAGAGGGCTAGTTTCCCTGGCTTAGCCTGAAATAGGACAAGGGATAAGGAGAAAATATGAGGAAGGCCTGGAGACAACAACCTTTGCAACAAAGGCAGGGTTTGGTCAGTTTGAGTAGTGACTGGTAGGTCTTTGCCATGGCCTTCCTTCTCTCTTTCAGTTTACAGTCCCTAGCCTTCTTCTCCCTTGGGGGCTCTTCTCTAATAACCCTGGTGGTATATTAATTCTGTCCCCCTCTATTGTTTTCTTCTCCAGAAACCTATTTGACCTCCTTTAGCCCAATAACCTTGAGATCTCCCCTTGACCTTGATGCCCCTTTGAGTGTAGGATGGTATCCTATCCCTCCCTTTTCCCTTACTATCAGATTTCTTGAAAAACTCATCTGCACCTGACTCCACTTTCTCATTACTCCCTCACTCCTCAACGCCCTGCAGTCTAGCCTTGGTCCCAATCACTCCACCAGCTGCTCTCCCTGAGTCATTAATGACTGCCTATTGCCAAATCCAATGTCCTTTCTTCTAATTCTACTAAAGCAGGATCATGTAGAGAAAGATCATTGGATCTGGACTTGTGTGTTCAATTTCTTCCTCTGTAAAATGAGAACTTTGGACTATATTGTTTTTGTGGTTCCTTCCAATTCTAAAATCTTCTGATCCTGCTTGCTCCTTCTGTGACATTTGACATTTTTACCATCCCCTAGATTTTATATCAGATGAACCTGGATTCAAATCCCACTTTGGCTTGTGTGACCCTGGGCAAGTCATTTAATCTTTCTGGGCCTCAGTTTCTTCATCTGTAAAATAAGGGGGTTGGACTGGGTGCCCTCTGAGGTCCCTAAATCTATGGTCCTCTTCTTCTTTCCCCTCCCTTGGCATCTATGACACTGCCCTCTTTTAATCACTTTCTTAACTCTCTTGTTCCTACTTTGTCTCGCTATTTTCCATCATTCTTCTACCTCCTAAATTAGAGAATTTTCTAAGACTCTTCTTTAACCTTCCCTTCCTTCCCATCCAATTCTCTTCTTTTCCCTCCCTTCCTTTCTCTCTACAACAGTTCTCTTACTGAAGTCACCAACTCCCATGGCTTCAATTTAACACCTCTATACAAATGTGAAAATCTGTATTTCCAGCCTTGACCCCAGAGCTCCATGCCTGTCTTTCCAATTGCCCACAGGATATCTCCATCTGTGTATTCCTCTGGTGCCTCAAACCCCAATGTATGCAAAACCAAACTTTTCATTTTCTCTTAAAACCTGCCCCTATGCCCAACTTTTCTTTCTCTTTTTTTTTTAATTTATGATAGGTACCACCCTCCATCCAGTTAACAACCAAGGCTCAAAACCTTTGTGAAGCCTGACTCATCCTTTTTCTCTTTCCCTCAAACATTCAACCAGTTTCCAAGTCCTATAAATTCTGCCTGCACAGTACCTATTGAATCTTTCATCTCCTTTCCATTCAAACAGCCATCACACTAGGTCAGGCCCTTATCATTTCTTGACTCTTGTAACAAACTCCTTTGCCTCCAGTCTCCTCCTCCAATCCATCCTTTACAGAGCAACCAGATTAATCTTCCTAATGTATAATGCTGATCACGCTCAAAAGGTCTCCATTGCCTGTGGAATACAGACTCCTCATCCTGACATTCAAGGCCTTCCATAGTTTGACTCCAACCTACCTTTCCAAGCATTATTCATACAATTTTTTTTTTCACAAATTCTACTTTCCAGCAAAACTGGAATGTTTGCCTTACTCTTATCTTATTCTGAACCTTTTCCCCAATAGCGGGAAATGTGCCTACAATGTTTTTGGCATCTCCCCTCCCCCATACCCACAAACATCTTTCCACCTGTTGAAATCTTTCCATTACTTTAAGACCCATCTCAGGTGCTATTTCTACAGTCAAGCTTCCCCTCGAGCTATAAGTGAATTCTCCCTTTTTCTTAATCTCTCAAAATATCCTGTTTAGGCCTCTCCTACACACTTATCCTAGTGAATCGTTCATTCCTATACAAATATTATTCACTCTCATTTGCATTATAGTATCTTATCTCTTCTACTAAATCATAAGCTCCACATGATCAAGAATTACGTTCCTCACAATAGAATATAAACTCCTTTGTCTTGGTATCCCCACCACCTAGCATGGTGGGTGCCTTGCATATAGTAGGTGCCTAATAAATGCTGGTTGAATTGAATTGTTTCATACCTCTCACCTAGGAAAATGGCTTCCACATCGGAGGTATTTAATACTTGTTCAACCGAATTAAATGTGTTTATGTGTGCCTGTCTGTACCTGTGTTCGTGTCTGTGGCTGTGTGCTACTTTTTCTTGGTATATGTCTGTCTACGTATATCTACATATGTATATGTTCCTTCCCTCTCCCCGCAAAAGATCAGGTGGGGATGGAGGGGGAGGAAGAGGAGGTCTGGACGCCGAGTGGACAGCAGGAGGGACTCCCCTTTCCACAACATTTCCCCAACTCCCCCAACTCTGGGATCCTTCTCCCCAGGGCATCTCCCAGAGACTGGTCCAATGTTGTTTGCATGGGCTCAGCCCTCTCCTTACTTCCACTGGTAGAGGTGGTGAAGCTCAGGGGTTGAGTAGCTGCCAGGCTTGTCTGTCAGAGGCAGGGTGAGCCAGGGGGCGTGCCGGGAGAGGGGCTTTGGCAGGGTTGGGCCGGGCTGGGCCAGGCTCAGCTGGGCTCTGGGCGGGGCCGGGCTGGGGATGCGCTGTGCTGCGCGGGGCACTGCGCCGCCGCCGGGCTGAGGATGCTGGCGCTGCCGCGGGGCGCTCGCCGCCGTCTGGGGAACAGAGCAGCCAGAGCCCGAGTCCGAGCGCAGTGAACGTCGTGCCTCGGGACCCCTAGGATCCCCAGACCCCTGACCCACGATGTCCAGGAAAAAGACCCCTAAGAGTAAGGCGGGGAGTACGCCCGCTTCTTCTCTGCCCACAGCCAAGGAGAATGGGCCGGTGGGCTCCGGAGGGGGCGGCTCTAGCCCGGGCCCTGGCCCTGCCCCCAAGGCACCGAGGAACGGGCTTCTGCTGCCAGGCCGCCCGTCCCTTAGCTGCAGCGGTGATTTCTACGACGTTGCTTTCAAGGTAAGCGCTGGGATCCTAAGGGAAACAGCGGAGGAGGGGGGAGGTGAAGAACCGATCCTTAGAGGTTGGTGGACAGACGAAGCATAGACCCACCGTGGCTGACAGTGATAGGCACAGACATAGGCTAGGAGTGGTTGGCAGAGGGCACAGACCTTGGGCTGCAGGTTGGCACAGGAGCACAGGCAGTGGCTGGCACAGGGACACAAACCCTAAAGGACTGAGGGCAGTTGGCCCAGAGTCACAGACCATAAAGGGCTGGGAAGGGGGGAAGAGGGGTGACGATACCAGGGGTGGGATGGGCAGACTTTATGAGCAAAGGGTGCAGCAGCAGGTGGCCGAGGGCACGACTTCGCTCGTAGGGCCCTGGAACAGTGTGGGACTTGGAAGCTGGGATGGCCTGGTGTGACTTTTCCTCAGCAAATACATGCATCCCCTTCCTAAGCTCTGGTTTTGCTTCAAGCCCTGCAGGGCCACGGTTTGTAGTGGGGGATCTAGAAGACTAGAAAGGGACTTGCAAGCCCTTTTCTACTGATGTTCCCCTTTGTTTTTGACCACTGGAGCCGGGTATAGACAAAAGAACCTTTCTGTGTTCCTTAACTCTTCAGATTTTCTATGATGGCTCTGGAAATGAAAGAAGTAGACCCTCCCCATAGAGCCGATAGACAAGTAGCCCAAGGATCTCTCCATTTCCCCTTCAGCAAGTCTGGCAGTGACCTCTCCTGGAAGTTAACTCCAAAAGATTTTATTGATCTCGGAGTTACTGCTTTCAGGCTTTTTTGGGGTCTCCTCTTTTGACATTTCCTTAAAGGATGTCTTCAGTGATTCTCTATTTTTAATATAATCTACAAACTCCTTAGCTTGGTATTTGAAGTCTGGCTCCAGCCTACCTCTCCAATTTATTTCACAAAATCCCCTTCTTTCATTGTATTTCAGCCAGACTGGCCTACTAGCTGTTTCCCCAACTCCAAGTCCCATCTCCTTCCTCACCTCTACCTTTTAGAATCCTTAGCTTCCTTCAAGACTCAACTCAGATGCTATCTCCTACAGGAAGCCCTTCCTGATTATTAGTACTCTTCCTTGATTATTAGCCTTGCTTATTACTACTCTCTCCCTCCTCAGATTATCCTGTGGTTAGTTACTTAGCTGTGTGAATGTCGTATTCCCCTTGTAGAATGTGTCTTTGTATCCCTGTTGCCTACCGTTACACTTTGTACATCATAGGCACTTAATAAATGCTTGTTAAGTTGCCATATTGAATTGAAATTGGGGAGTTGGGTTGTAACCCCTCTAATGTGTCAGTAGTTTCCGTATATCACCCATTACCGGGACTTGCCCGTTACAAGTGTTGGCCCACATTACTGAGTGCTCAAGATGGGGACCTTTGCCAGCAATGAAAGGCCCTTGCCCATTTGGGAGTAGTCAAGCAATCGTGGGTACCAATTGGGCTCTTAGTCCTGTGACTTCCCAAGAAGTTCAGGCTGGTGCAGCCTCTCCATCAGTCCCCCTACGCAGACTTGTAAATGAGTTGGAGAGTGGGTGGTGGTAGCAGGGTTTAGCTATTTCTTAATCTTGACCCCTGGGGCAGCCAGCACATCCAGAATCTGAGAAGCTGACATCAACTTGAGTAAGGAAGGGTCAGCACCCTATGAGGCCCTTCTGCCTTCACTGGCTAAAAACTACAGCAAGTAGAGGGAAAATGGGAGTTTCTGAGTGGATACTTGGTCAGCATTGCTGTGGAGGTCTCCATAGTCTAGAGCCAAGGAAAAGGATTCCTTAATTCAGAGGACCTCTAGGATCTGGCACAGATATCAGCTGAGACCTTTAGTCAGGGGAAAGCATTGATTCATCCTACATGGAGTTACCCCTACCACACATAAAAACATATGTAGTCATTCCCTCTCTTCAATTCCTTGACCTCCCAAGGGGAAAAGATAAACTCAAGAGAGAGATTCTCCCTAGCCATATTTCATGTTCAGCTTTCATATTTTCATGAGCTCCCCAAGCTCATAGTGGGGTATCAGTTTATATCTGAGAGTGTCAGACTGTGTGTGTGTGTGGGGAGTATGCTCAGATCATACCTCTTAAGGCTAGAGTTTTGTTGGGGAGTCAAATTACAGCTCCTGAAGATGAAGGTAGGATGGGGTTCAGATCACACATAATGGGTATAGGGGGTGCAGCTCAAATCTCACCTCCTTAAAGGGAAGATGTTAGGTTGGCAAAGGGGAATCAGATCGTGCCTCTTGAAGGCAAAGGTGTTAGGTTGGGGGGTGGCGGGTGTCAGATCATCCTCTTGAAAGTGGGGGATAAACTAATACTCTTGAAGTTTAGGAGTTCCAGTTTGGGGGGAGTAGGGTTCTGCTCAGATAAACTCCTAGAAGGACCTGTGGTATGTAGGAAAGAATCTTGAGTTGGGGGTCAAGAGGCCAATCTTAGCTCTGCCACTTAATAGTTGGGTAACCTTGGATAAGCATTTAGCTTCTTTGGGCTTTGGTTTTCTCTATTGTAAAATGGGGGTACACATGCTCCCTACCACACAGGGCTGTTGTGAAGATGAAGTTGTTTTTTAAAAAAAGGATATAAATCCTTTGTAACCTATAAAGTATAACATAAATATTAGCAATCATTATCACACTTTGGAGGTAGACTGAATAGGAGGTGACTGGGGTGTTTGGTCATGGCTCTGACAAAAGGCATGTCAACTTGGACAGATTACTTACCTTCCTTGATCCTCAGTCTCCTCTTCCGTAAAATGGAGATAAAAATATTTGTGTTGCCTACTTCATGGGGCTGTTGGGAAGAAAGTGCTTTGTAAACCTTAAGGCACTATAGGAATGTGAGTTTTATTACTACTGTTGTTATTTTTGAGAGGTAGCAAAGCATGTTTTAGATAGAGAGGTAGCTTTAGAGTCAGGAAGACTTAGGTTCAGATCTTGACCTTGAAATGTACTGACTTGTGTGACCTTGGGTAAGTCATTTAATCTGCAAAGGCAACTCGAGGCGATTAGTCAGTTAGCAAGAACTTATTAAGTGCTTGGTTTGTGCCAGTCACTGTGCTAAAATTCATAGATAAATCAACAATCAGCATTAATGAAAGGAGTTCCCACTCTGGGAGCTCCCTATGCCAATGAAACACCCCCCCACCCCACAAAAAATTAGTATTATATCCATGGGAAATGGAGACAGGTTACAGGATTCCCTGGAGAAGGACAGAGGGTAGCCATTCAGGGACAGTTCATAACAGGGAGAGGCTGTTAGACTTTCTATGCCTCCATCATCCCAGGACAGTCCTTCACCTGGGATCCTGGGGGTAGAGCATTGTGGGATAAGAATCACTGCCAAGCTAACTCTTTATTAGCCCTTTCTGTTTTCCTGTTCACTGCTCAGTGTTTGGGGATGCTATGGCGGAGATGGGAGAAGAAACTGAGGAACCCAGAAGTATGTGGCAGCTCAGGACAGAGTGGGTGGGCTTTGTTATACTCACTGTAATCTGCTGAGGATAAAGCACACTTGCTTATCCAGGCTATGGACCAAGTGACCCAAGGCTGGGTCTACAGATGCTGCCAACACTCTTGACACCCCTTCCAGGGCTGACAGGGTGCTGCCCTGAGGTCCCATCTCCTAGATGGTCCCTCTTTCCTAATAAGCTCCCTGGCCTCCAGAGCTAGGGAAATTCTTCTTGCTTTCCTAGGCCTGACTATCTGCCCTACCCTCTCCTCAGGTGATGCTGGTAGGAGACTCTGGCGTAGGGAAGACCTGTCTGCTGGTTCGATTCAAGGATGGCGCCTTCCTGGCTGGGACCTTCATTTCTACCGTGGGCATAGACTTCAGGGTAAGACCTCCAAGCACTTTGCTAGCTCCTTAGTCAATGCCCTGCTGATAAGGAAAGAGATTACCAAGATTAGAAGTTGAGGGGAAGGAGGCTGATAGGCTCAAAGGGTAGGGAGCTATAGGGGTCTTCCTGACTCTGTGGCAACCTCTGGCCAGAGCAGCTAAAAATCCCTGGAGAATGGTGTTGTATGGGAAATGTCGTGGGTGAAAGCCCCCCCCCCATCTCTCTCTCTCATCGCTCTTTCCCTGTTTTTATGTATGTGGGTGTATGTGTCTTTCTTAATGGGGGTGGGGTGGGAATCTGCCTCCTCATGTCACCATGTGAGGGGCTCAGTGATTCCCTGCAAGCCTATCTGTATTTGCTTTTTGCTACGTATCCCTGTTTGTGTGTCTTGTCTGTGTGTCTATGCATGTGTCTGCCTGTTTGTATGTATGTGAGCCCTTTTCTCTGGAGAAGCCTGAGTTCAGTCCTTAACTCTGTGTGTGTGTGTGTGTATATGTGTATGTGTTTGTTGTACATGTCTCTAGATGTGACTTGTGTATGTGAAGGCCTCTATATCTCACAACTCTGTCTCCATCCCTCAGTCTCATTGTCTGCATCTATTTCTCTGGTTGCCATTCTGAGAGTCAGACGTGGAGAGCAAGGGGCTCATCTCCATGTTCCTGAGGAAGGCATGTGTCCTGAGATCCTGGGTCCCAATGGGGAGTGAGAAAAACCCCTTTCCTTTAGTCCTGAATCCCCTCAACTTGCTTGCTCTGAAATCCCAGGATCCAGAATTTGGTTCTAATTTCCTGGTAAAGACCTTGTGTCTTTGTCAAGTGACATGTGGACTGTCTTTCTTACAACCTAATTACTGACATGTTTTATCAGAGGCTGTGGCCATGTGCACCATGCAGACAGACTTGGGCCTCTTTTACCCTGGGGGGAAGCATGGTGGGGAGGGTGGGATTTGTCTGATCCTGTCCAGGGCCCCTGACACTCCTTGCCTCTGGACCAGAATAATTCTTCCAGAGACTAGGCTGAGTATCATTGAAACGCTTCCTCAGGGGAGGGCTCTATGCTCAGCTCATCATGGGCCCCTACAACCAGAGGAAGACACCTGACTTTCCAATGTCTGGGCCAAAGTGGCTAAATTCAATTCGACTTAATTATTTACTGGTAATTCAAAAGTTGTATCTTCTGGGCTTCTAATTAGGGGGAGGAAGGCCTGTGGGGAGACTAAAAGGCTCTCTGGAGGCTCACAGGCATAAAGCCACTTGGCAAACCCCTCTACTGGTACAGGGAGATTGTGGCTCCTAGGCAAAGCTCCCTTCCATTGCTCTTCAGGCCCCCTGATGCCTACTTCTGACAGGATGGATAGGGCAGTAGTGGAGGGGTTTGGGAGAACTGGAAAGGGTAGAGGGGCTGAAACAGTAATGGAAAGGGTTAGAAAAGTAGAGTATAAAAAGATGGGGACAAGAGAAAATCTCCCTATAATCATACATCCCTGGGCTATACATGCCTCCCAGCCCTACCCCATCCAAGTCAGCCAGCCCAAGAGGGAACAAGTGGACAAGTGAATGGAGCTCCAGGCCCATTCTCTCTTGAGCCACTCTGGGGGCAGGGACTGCAGGCTACTGTGGGGTGGCCCAAATGTCTGCTAGGGCTTGAGAGAACTAAAGGCAGAACATCTGCTCTTTGGTCCAGACTCCCAGCGGGTGCCGCTTGGTTCCTCCCCACTCCATCCCCTACAGATGGCTGGCCTTGGCTCAGTTCCCTGGGGCACCAGGATGGGTCTGAGGCTGGAGGAACAGCTCAGTAAATAGAGGCTTGGGTTGGGGTGAATTGGCTGCCATTTCAAGGGCTTCTCTTTTTCTGCCTCCTTTCCCCGCCAAGCTTTATCACCCCCTCCCTAGTCTGTGAACCCCTTCCCCACCTTACTCTCCGGCTTAAGACTGACTCTAGAAGAGTGGACAGCCAAGACAAGGTACTTTGAGGTTGCCTGACGCTATGTGAGGGCAGAGGTCATGACCTCTCCTGACCACCAAATCAGGCTCCTTGTCCAGTACAACCCAAGCCCTTCCTGGGCTTTGCCAGCTTTGCACCTCTCTTTATGTATATGGAATTTCTCAAGTGGGGCTATTCTCTTTTGGGGGGCTGACTGACCTGGGATACCACCGTGGAACTCTGAGTGTGCGCTCATGTGAATCTAACCAGCAGAGCCAGCAGAGTACGAGCTGTTGCTCTAGCAACACCCCCCCACCCCCACCCCACCCCAGTCCCACCTCCTCTCCCAGGTCTGGGCCTCTTGTGAAAAAATGACTCACTGGAAACACAGGTGCCACGTCTGCCCTCCCCCAAAGTCCACACCTTCCCTCCTGCTCCAGTTGGCTGGGAGCTGAAAGAGGTGCACACCTGAGAAATATGTTCAGTGTTCTCAAGGTCACTAGGAACGTCCTCATGGGCCATTTTAATCTGAGACTCCGTGGCACCCTGTTTGGGCGTCTGCTACTGGGCAGCCTTACTGTGGCAGCAGGGGGGCTGGGCGTGGTGTTGCCACTACCGCCTGCTCCCCGAACACTCTGTTCCCTCCAATGTGCACATTAATATTCAAACCATAATGGCATTAATCTCACTTGGCTCATCCTTAGTCCCATAAGGTGCTGACGTGATCGACCATAATAGCCTGGGATGAACCCAGGCACCTCTCAAATGAAGAGCATTAACGGACTAAATAAATAGCGTTATTTGTAACAAACAAAACAAAATCCAACTTGTCAACAGCGCAGAGCAGGGCATGGCAGCTTGTCCTATTTTTCCATCTGTAGGATGGAAACAGTGGAAAGAGTACTAGATTTTGAGTCAGAAGTCCTAGGTTCAAATTCTGGCTCTGTGACTCACTGCCTGTGCAACTTTGAGCACGAAGGTTCATGTCTCTGACTGAGTCTGGGTTCATAAATTTGGAGCTGGAAGGATCTCAGAAGCCCTCTATTCCAATCCTCTTACTTTACAAATCAGGAAACTGAGGCTCAGGGCACTTAAGTGACTTGCCTGAGGTTATATAAGTAAGGGTTAAGGAAAAGATTTGAACCTGGGTCCTTCCAGCTCAGGAACCAGGATTTGCATTGTACCACACCATTTCTTCCTCTGTAACATAAGGGAGTTGGGCTGGATGGCCGCCAAGATCCCTTCCTGCTCGAAACTGTGATCCTGTGATTTTTATTTTCCTGGGAATTCTAGAAATTCGTGGTTGGGCTGATGCCCCCCAGGCATTTAAGAGAATTTAGCTTCTGATTCCTAGGGAGTCCTGGAGTTTTGTCAGTTATTACACTTATGGAGAAGGGTCTCCATAAGGAGGTAGGAGAGTCCGATGGATAGAGGGCTCGACTTGGCGTTAGCAAAACTTAGGTTTGAATCCGACCTCAGATGCTTCCTAAACTGTGAAATGTGGATAATGACAGAACCTGCTTCACCCAGTTGTTATGAGGACTTGGAGTTGGGAAGATCTGAGTTCAAATACTGCCTCAGACATTTACTAGCTGTGTGACCCTGGCCAAATCATTTTACTTATCTGAGCTTCAGTCTCCTCATCAGTAAACTGGGGATTGAGAATAGTACCTACCTTGAAGTGTCTTACTAACTAACTAAATGTATATA
>NW_020954548.1:33532454-33562855 GCF_900497805.2 Vombatus ursinus | reverse complement strand
CATATCCTTTAACAGCTTCTAATGTGATAAAGACTCGAGACCCTTCCCCCTCCTGATGCCTCTTCTATCCCTTAATTGCCAAACCTTAACCAGGTGGCAGGGTGTGTACATCCCCGGGTCTAGTCAAGCTTCAGGGGAAGGGGAAACCCAGACCTGGGCCTCGGAGGAGCTCCACAGTGGTTGGAAGATGAGACTTCCCCACAGGAAACAATTAGAGGAGAATTAAAGGGCAGACTCTAAGTGTCCTGAGACCTCAGAGGAGAAAGAGCTCCGAGGGACCTGGAGTACACAGGAAAAGATCCTTCAGCTGAGCTTTGAAGGAGGGTAGTGAGAACTTTGAGACCAGGTGTTGAGATCCATCAAACAGAGGTCAGGGCCCAGGGCAGAACAAGGTTGTCCAGGTGTCAGAAGCTGGCTAGGACTGGTTGGTTTTCAGCACTTTAGTTAGTTACTAAGTTCTATATTCTGTCTTCATTTGGGGGTTTCACCTTCCTCAGGAGTGGGCAGGGGCTTGCAGACTGTTGTTCAGTTGTTTCAGTCATGTCTGACTCTTTCTGACTCCATTTGGGGTTTTCTTGGCAGAGATACTGGAGTTGTTCGCCATTTCCTTCTCTAGCTCATTTTACAGATGAGGAAACTGAGGTGAACAGTGTTAAGTGACTTGCCTAGGGTTACACAGCTAGTAAGTATCTGAGGCCAGATTTGAACTTAGGAAGATGAGTCTTCCTGGCTCTAGGCCCAGCCCTCTGTGCACTATGGCACCACCTAGTTGCCCTGGCTTTCAGACAGAAGGTGCCCAATCAATGTCAGTTGAGTTAAGGGGCTATACTGAGCCATCTGTGTCCATTCAATCTCCTCTCAACTGGCCTTTTGATCAATATTGGTCAGGTTTATGAGGTAGCTGAAATAAGGGTCAGAGTTCAACTTGTTGTACCAGGATGGAACTTGTAATCTTGACCTATCATTAGTTGGGTCTATTATGTGTTCTAACTAGTGAGCTCACCAAGCATGGACACCTAATCCACTCGGGGCAAACTTCTCTCACATCCCAGGCCCACAACAGCCTCCTCTTTCATGTGTCTTAACCCACCTCATCCACTCCCCCTATATTCAATAGTCAGTCAATAAACATTTATTAAGCACTAAGTATCAGGGATTCAAAGAAATACAGAAAACAGTCCCTGTCCTCAAGTAGCTCATAACCTAATCTTTTTTTAAAATTAATTTTTAAATATTTTCTTTTCTCCCAATTACATGTAAAAACAATTTTTAACATTCATTTTCTACAATTTGGAGTTCAAAATCCTCTCCCTCCCTCCCCTTTCCCCTCTAAGATGGTGAGCAATCTGATGTAGATTATATGTGTGCAATCATGTAAAACTATTAGTCATTTCTCACAATCTAATCTTATTAATTAATTAAACAATAATAAGGAACTTTACTATGTACCAGGCACTGTGCTACAAAGATCAAACCTAAAACAGACCCTGCCCTTGAGGAACTTAGATTCTTCTGGGGAGTATAATATGTACACAGATAAGTAAATACAAAGTGATTTCAAGAGGGAGAGAGAGCTAATAGCTAGGAGAGTCAGGAGAGGCCTTGTATAGGACATAACACTTGAGCTGTGCTTTGAAGAAAGTTAGGGAAATGTTCAGTGTAAGGTGGAGATAAGGAGGGAATGCATTGTTGACATGGAGGCTGCTTGGATGGAAATGGAAGCTGGAGATGAAGCAGCGTGTGCGTGGAAGAGCCAGCAGGCTAGTTTGTCTAAAACAAAGAGCACCATGAAATAAGAGGGGAAAGGTGGTGAGAGTCTGACTGTGGAGAAGTTTAAATGCCAGGCTGAGGAATTTGGATGTTACCCTGGAGGCAGTAGGGAGCCAGTGATGATTTCTGAGTAGGGCAGTGGTGTGATCGGTCTGGTGTTTTAGAGATATTAGTTTGGCAGCTGTGTGTGCGACGGATGGGAGAGAGGAGAATAGTGGAGACAAGGAGAACAGTTATGAGTTTATCGCAATAGTCCATCAGCCTAAAGGTGGTAAGAGCCAGCTAGGGCATTTCCATTGG
This sequence comes from Vombatus ursinus, assembly GCF_900497805.2. Lineage (NCBI taxonomy): Eukaryota > Metazoa > Chordata > Mammalia > Diprotodontia > Vombatidae > Vombatus > Vombatus ursinus. Next base: position 33,560,785 of record NW_020954548.1, on the reverse strand, counting down.
GAAGTCTAAAGCATGAGGTAGGGGGAGGAGGAAGCTGGCTGTTGTCAAGCTATGTGTAGGATACTCTGAGAAGAGAGCCTGGCTGGTGGGAATGATATGTATGGCTCTACAACTCCCCTGCTCCCTTAAATGCTCTTAAACGAACATCGATGAAGCACCTATGACGTGCCAGGCCTGTGCTAAGCACTTTACAGATATTATCTCATTTGATAGAAGGAGAATGCCCCAGAATTGTGGGCAGCTCTGGGGAAATCTGGAGGAGAATTGGGACAAATCAGAAGGTGAGGGCGAGGCTCAGCTGGTTCCTTGGAAGGGAGGAAGCCGCAATCAGGAGTTCTTTTAAATGGCAGTATATAACAGTATAAATTTTCATTTCTGTTAATTGACCCCCAGTTATCCAGGGACCAACGATGGATTATGGGATTGTCCAGTCTGGGTATCTGCTTCTCCTGTCCCTTACCCTGGTATATTAGCTTGGCAGCAGAGAAGGCCCAAGGCCCAGCATCCTTGTGTGTTTCTGGAGGTGGGAGTGGGAGTGGGTGGGGAAAGGGTGGCACTATATATACAGAGCCCTGCCTGACCACGTGTCAGCTGCTAGGTTATGTGGGAGGATGGGGTTCTTTTGTTAGAGATTGAGGTGCAGTACGACAGATCTGTGGAGGGGAAGGGTTAGAGACAGGCAAGCTAGCTGGGATGTTTAGGGAGCCTTCAGCTCAGACAAAAGTAGAAGTGATGGGGGTGCAGTATCTAAACGTTATCATTTCCAGAGCCCCAAAATGTGCCTCCCCCAATACAGGGAATGGTATCTGTATCTCTCAGTGTGCATGGGGTTTGTCTGTCATTAGCAAGTTAAAGTTCCCTTACAGTCTCTAAGCCCTTGGACGTCCCTACTCAATTAAGACCCACTGGCCTTTTCTCTATCCTTAGCAAGTTCTGCCCCGAGGGAAAATTGGAATAATATTAGTGCCTGAAGTTTCAATCAGTTCTTCACCCACTAATTACCCATAATGAAGTCTAATCAGTTAAATTATAATTGGGTTTGTAACTTTTGTTCCTACCTCTGACTCCATGACTTCTGAGGATGGATTTTAGAGGCAGGAGATGGACGAGATAACCAGGACCACCCCTTCTAAAGGAAGGGTAGGATTCATAGCTGGTCATTGACAATGCCTTCCCCCTCCCAATTCCAGATGCAGGCTATTCCAGGCCCTTTACCCTTCAATGTCCATAGTGATAGTGTCTGCAGTGATCACAGTGTTTTCAATATTCATAGGGACTTCAATGATCCCAGGACCCTTAATAGGCAAGATCTGTTGATGCTGCCTAACAGATTCCCATTCCCTGCCCCCCATACACATACCCCAGTTCCCTATGCCCTGGAAACCCATTCTCCCACGATGAGGCTAGTCAACACTCAATAAATGTTGATTGGGTTCAATTTTTAATTGACTTGAATGGATTAACAAAAGTTTTCTTCTGGTGATTATGTATGGCTTCAAATCATGAAATGCCACAATCTCTAAGCAATCAAAATTATCCATCAACCGAAGGGCAATGGAGATCTAGGTTGTGGGCAGAAATAGGGTTAGAGGATGTTTAACAGTATTTAGGCCAATTTTGGGGTAAGAAGTCTATAAAACATTGGTGTCAAACTCAAATAGAGATATATGCCTGCCCATATTGACTTAGAAAACCACAAATTAACATTATCTATGTTGTGTTGTATTTTTATTTTGTTAAATGTGTCTCCATTACATTTTGATCTGGTTTGGGGTTTTGATCTGGTTTGGGGTTTTGATCTGGTTTGACTCAGGATGAGCTGATCATGCTGCCAGAACTAGGGATAACAGATGGGGAACCCGTTGGTACCCCTTAATAATAAGATACTTCTATCTCCCCCCCCAATGCTGAGTGGACCTTTTGTGGGAGACTTATGGGGGGATGCAGCCTGGTTGCAATCTGTATGACTAGAGAGAATACCCACACTATGAGATCACAGATCCATTGAAGAAGAATGAAATAGCTACCATATGGATTATCTTAAGAGTGGCAAAATGTTAATAGTAGAAGGAACCTCAGAGGTTTCATTGCATGTACAGGCCCATGGGGGTAAGTGACTAGCTGAAGGTCACATTGTGAGTTAAGAGATGGAACAGGGATTAGAACTTAGATTTCTTAACTCATAGGGGAACAGGAAGGGAATAAGCATTTCTACAGTACCTACTATGTGTCAGGCACTGTGCTAAGTGCTTCACAAATATCTCATTTGATCATAAGTCTGGGATTCTTTCACTTCGCCACACACCTGTTAGGTTTTTTCTGTGTAATATAAATAACAATCTCCCATGGAACATCTGACCTGCGTGTGGCGTGAATATAAAATATTTCGATATCTGGGATCTGGACCATTCTGGCTTCAGAGAGACTGCGATTTCTATCATTTGTGGAGAGTTAGGAGTGGAGAGCTGTGGCTAAGCTGACAGTGGCCTTGGAAGAAGGGAGTGAGGGCTACATAGGCAAGACCTTTAGGCAGTGACTCACTCCTATGCTATTGGGTTAGAATCATATCTACCTATTACTTCAGATGTTTGTGGTAGAGAAGTAAAATGCTCTTTTAGGATTTTGGAATTCAAAAAAACAAAAAACAAACAAAAACACTTTCTCTGCTGGTTCCTAAGAGGAAGGTAACAGTCAGCTTACTCTTTGCCAGCTTAGCTCCCTCCCACCCAACACTAGTCACACAAAAGATAGTTTTTGATAGCAAGCAAACACATTTATGCAAGCAAATAGCAAACAGAAATCAGGGAAGTAATACAAATTAGAGGAGAGAATAGAATACACAAAAGTAAATGAGTTCTTCCACTCAAGAATGAGATAAAATCTCAGCTCAGTCAAGGACAGAATGAGCTCACTAGGGCAGTCTATTCTGAGCAGTCTGGGTGCAAGTGCTGGGTCTCAAGGGATATGTTGGGGGGCCAGACTCCTCATATGTGTGGCTTTGGGGGCTTCCACCATTCAAAAGTTCATGCAAGTCTTCCCACACTTACAGAGGCTTCTCGGTCAATCAGGAGTCATATATCTACAGCTATACAATATACGTGTCACGGAATTGTCCATCATGCAATTGCTTCACCCACCTGGGGGGTAAGGTGGTGTTACATCTAGAACCTGACTCTTAACACTACCCACCCTGTCCCAACCTTCCTCTCCTCATTAGATGAGATTTCCTCATTTACATTTAGCACTAATGATTCTGACTTCTCACCTCCTCATGAGATCCAAAGCTGAGGCAGGAATCAGTCAATTACCAAGTATCTGTGAAGCTCCCTGAGTGCCTAGTCCTGTGTTATAAGGAGAGGAAGAAAAAGAGGAGGAACTGACCCAGGCCCTGTCCTTGGGGAACCTGAAGATTGGGTAGGGAGAGGAGAAGAAAAGAGAGGAGAGGAAGTTTGAAGGGTGAAGTGAGAACACTAAATGCCCAGGTGTGTGGCTATGGGTCTTCAGAGACAGGGGAATCAGCGTGGGCCGATGAAGTCATGGAAGCTTCTCTAAAGAAGGTGAGACTTTTAGCCAGGCCTTGAAGGATGGGTAGAAAAGAGGGAAGGGAGGGGAGGAAGGGAAGGAGAAGAGAAGCAACTTAGTAGGCTTCTCTCCCAGCTCCTTCCCTGAGTGAGGTCTCAATTTAGACACCTTTGGGAAACAGGGCAAACGTGAGCTGGCATGAGTCTGAACAGGAGCCCATCTGTTGGATCCCTATATTTTCCCATCCCCCTATCCACTCTCTTTCCAAAGGAAAAGGGAGAGGAGCATTGGCATCAGAACTCTGGGCCTGATGGCTTTGGGAGTTTAGGATGAACCTTCTTCTACCTGACACTCTGAGGGGATCTTCCTTCCTGCCCGGAGGAAGCCTCCAGCCCTGTGAGACTAGAGAGAGAGCTGTAGGTGAAAGTGAAGACATGTGAGGCTGGCTTAAGACTCTTGTGTTCCCAGGCTGAGTTGGGTTGAGGAGTGCTCCCTGGAGGCAAGTGGGTAGATGAGACTGCAGGCTCCTTGTAGCGGGGGCCAGGAGTCAGGCTTGAGCAAGGTCAGGGAACCTGCTGCCTCGAGGCCACATGTGGCCCTCTAGATCCTCCAGTGCGGCCCTTGGACTGAGTCTAAGTTTTACAGAACAAATCCTTTTACTAAGGGGATTTGTCCTGTGAAGTTTGGATTCAGTCCAAGGGCCGCACGTGAGGACCCAGAGGGCCACATGTGGCCTCGAGGCTGTAGGTTCCTCCTAGGACCTCTTCAGATTGTGTTGGCTTTGCCTCTAGGCCTGAGCCCAGTAGCTCCCCCTGGGGGGCAGTGACAGGACTTTCTCCCTTTTTTCTAATCTTTCAGAATAAAGTCTTGAATGTGGATGGAGTGAAAGTGAAGCTGCAGGTGAGTAAACACAAAGAGATGGCTCCAGGGGTCAGTGGGAGCTGGGGCTGGGAGTGGGGCCGAGTGGAGACTCTTCAGTGTTTGTCGAGGGTTCGGGGAGGTGGGATCGTAGCTCTGGCTTGATGGCCTCTCTGGGTTTCAGATCTGGGACACTGCTGGGCAGGAGCGGTTCAGAAGTGTGACCCACGCCTATTACCGGGATGCCCATGGTGAGCTCTGGGCCCAGGGAGCCTCTGAGTCCATCCCCAGAGGACGGTCATGCCCAAGTAGGAGAGCAGAGTGAGAGGGCTGGTTTGGATACCCATACACAACTGTATACAGCGGCCCTTATTCTTACAAAGGATTGGGGGGGAGGAAGGAAGTGAGGAAAAGGACGGAGTGGGGTCCTGGGGCACCTGGGGAAAAGGGAAGGGTTGATACTGGGCTCCCACGTCTCAGTCCGTGAGCCCTGATGCCCTTGCTGTTGCTGAGGTATGTGAACAGGCTAGGATGAGGTAGGCGTCATGTGAGAGAGGTGTGATGGGGGACTGACTATGTGATGCTCACATGCCCTCCCTTCTCTTCTTTCTGTCCACAGCTCTCCTTCTGCTTTATGATGTCACTAACAGAGCATCCTTCGACAACATCCGAGTAAGTGATATAAGATGGTGTTATATATACACCAGAAGCTCCTACCCTAAGGCAGGGGGAGGGGCGACAGAACCTGTGAGTCCCTTCATCCTAATTGATATTAGTGTGGCTTGGGCCAAGGGCCAGGCCCGTGCTTGCAGAACTGGATGTCCCCTTCCCTTCCTACCCAGATGTGGCCAGCGCACAGCTCTGAGCAGAAGCTGTGATGGGGGTGGACTCTGCCCCCTTCCTTGCCACACCCAGGTGTCCCACCAAAGACTAGTCAAGCAAACAGTACTTCAGTGTTTGCCAGGAAAGCATATGAACATATGGAGGGTAGAGTCCTGGAAACCGGGACATTAGCAATAGGAAACAAACCTCCTAGGCAGCAGATGGACGATCGCCGATGGGGTCAGCCCTTGACTCCTCCTCTCAGGAGGCCCAGCACCAGGCTGAAACCCTCCAGACGGGCTGGGAATCCAACCTTGTTCCTCAACCCCTGTTCCCCACAGACTCCTCATTCTAAGTCCTGTGACTTCTTCTCCACCTGCTTCTATGTCCCCACCACCACATCCCACCTGTGGTGACCCTGCCTACCCACTGACGTCATGGCCCCCAGTCCCCATGCCTCCCTTTGCCCTCACGTTCTCTGTCTCTCTAACCCCCACACCAGGTCCTCTCTCACCCAAACCTCAGCCTAGGCCCGGTGAGCTTCTTCTAACCACCCTCTAGATGCTTTGGGGTGCTCACCCTACTTTGGCTGTCAGAGAGAGGGGAGATGTTAAACCCCCAATACCCTGCTCAGAAATCTCTCCCCTCATTCTCATACAGGGAGAGGAACTGGGCAGGCTCAAGACTGAGGAGCAGGTACTTAGACTCAGACAGAGTTGTCAATGGGAGGAGATAGGGTCAGATGACTTCCTTTCTGCTCGTGTTTCTAATCCCCGTCTCACTTGTGTAGGGATCTGATGAGAGGTGACAGGATGGGGACATAGAGGATCTGAGAAGGACAGGTTGCAGTGAGTCTGACAAGAAACTGGGGATGTGGTGGGTCTGATTGACCAGTCTGGAAGGGTCAGTTCCTGCCTTCCCATTTTAGGGAAAGCTGGAGAATGTCTTGAAGAGGCTTACCAGGAGGGTGAACATACTGGAAACCATGCCAGATATTGATTTCTTGGAGGAATTAGGGATGTTTCGATTAGGGGAGGGGGAGAAGAAGGGAGAGAGGACCTGCAACCATAGTTCCTGAGGGGCAGTCAGGTGAAAGAGAGACTGATTAGACTTGTTTTTACTTAGTCCCACAGGGTAGAATCAGGAATCATGAAGGGGTGGAAGATGCACAGGGGCAGGCAGATTTCAGTTCTATAAATTTACTAACCATCAGATCTGTTAGAAGTGACACTGGCCAGCTGCCTGCCTCAGGAAATAATGAGCTCTCTATCACTGGAAGTATTCAAAGAGAGGCTGGTGGGTAACTGGTCAGGGATGTTGTTGAGGGGATTCTTGTTCACAGAGGTTGGGCTAAATGACCTCTGAGGTCCCTTTAAATGGCCATCTGTGGGGAAAGAGGCTACTTCAGCATCTATCTTCTTCAGATGTGGATTGGGGAACAAATTCATTTCAACATTTATCAAGAGCCTAGTGTGTGCCCTGAGCGTGACATTAGGGACTTGGGGAAATAGAAACTTTTGGATGAGACGTGGAGCTTATTTTTATGCTAGTAAGAGGATAAAGAGACAGATAGAGCGCTTGATTTGGAGTCAGAGGACCTGTGTTCAAATTCAAGGGCTTGGCTACTTACTTCTTGTGTGTGAGACTTTGGACAAACCTCAGTTTCCTTAACTGTAAGATAAAGGACCACGACTGGATCAAGGATTCTTAACATTTTTTGTGTCCTGGACCTCTCCAGCAGTCTAACGAAGCCTACGGACCTCTTCTTGGGATATTTTTAAATGCATAAAATAAAATTTATAGGATTATAGAAGAAATCAATTATATTCAAATACTGTTATCTATACATATATCAACAATAATCATAATATATATAGATATATATAGATAAAAAAGTCAAGTTGATAGACCCCAGTTAAGATCCTCTGACTAGACAATCTGTAAGGTCTCTCGTAGGTCTATAATCCTATGAACCTATGATGTAACTAACTATACTATGATGGGATTTTGACCTGATCTATGATTTCAACTGCCCTGGGAGCTCCCAGTGAGAAGCTTCTCCTAGATAAGATCAGTGGTCTCTGAGGAATTTATAATCTTAGGGAGTTTTCTGGGGCACTGGATTTGCTGAGGATCACACATCTCAAGGTAAGACTTGAATCCAGATTTTCTAGCCTATTCTACTCTGCCTCTCAAGGAGAATCAAGGGGTTGACTAGATGTCCTCATTAATGCTCCTTCCAGTTTTAAAATCCTACATTTTATCGTAATAGAATTATAGGATGTCTTCTCTAACAGTATAAGCTTGTAAATAAGTAAGTTGAGCTGAGCCCTGAGCAGTCTGTGCAGACAGAGGTCTGCTGGTTTCCATGCTTGGCCCTGGGTGAGCTCTCTATCCTGTTCCCATGGTGGCGGTTGGGGGTAAGAGTAGGTAGCCCGGCCTGAGCCCAACCTACCCACCCAAGGCCTGCAGGATTAGTAGGACTTAGCCTTCTTTTCTGCCCTCCCTCTAGCTTATGGCAGAGAACTGATCTGAAGAAAGATGGAAGCCAGACCTGACTCACATTGGCCAGGGTGGGGAAGAGGAGGGGAGGGGCAGTGACATCTGGACACTTGGACAGGGTACATATTCCCTCCCCTCCCCAACTCCTTCACTGAGGAGCAGGGGACATGGTAGCTTTGTGCCAATGCCTCTTTACCTCCATCTAGTGGTGATTTCAAGTCTAGGCTTCTGCTTGTAACCCACAGTAAACATGTTAAGAGGTAAAATAATAATATCACAAACAATAATCATAATAGCTACCATTTATATAGCACTTACCATGTGCCAGGGACTGTGCTAAGTGCTTTACAATTATAATCTCACATGATCCTCACAACAACCAGGGGAGGTAGGTGCTATTATTATCCCCGTTTTTACAGATGAGGAATCTGAGGCAATCAGAGGTTACATGACTTGCCCAGGGTCACACAGCTAACTGTTTGAACATGGATTTGAACTCAGGTTTTCCTGACTCCAGGCCCTGTGCTCTAGCCACCAGACCATCTAGCTGTCCATAGAAGTCCTCCCTCTTAAGTCCCATTCCCCCTAAACCTTCCCAGAATTCCCACCTACTCCCTAACCCTCAGTTTCACCAGGGGCACCTGGTCATCCTTTGAGTTGGATATGTATCTCTCACCTCCTCAGGGCATAAATAAAGGGGTGGGGTGGGGGGGAGGGCACTGAAAGGATAATCACCTGTAGACTTACATATGCAGGGAATGTTGTGCGTGGAGGCTGGAAGCTGATGCCCCCTATCTTGGTCCCAGATGATAAAACTTACTTCCCTCCCCTTAAATGCTGATGCCTCAATAGAGCAGAAGAGTGTGATCAGAGGCCTGGGGAACTGGGTGTAGAGTCAGAGCATCTGGGTAGGCTTGAGTGCCAGCACAGTCACTAACTGGGAAAGTCATTTATCCTTCTGAGCCTCAGTTCTCTCATCTGTCAAATGGGGACAGTAGCTTTGGCATTGCCAATAGATACCACCACCACGGAGAGGTTGTGAGAACTGAATGAGACATCTCTAAAATGCCTTATAAATCATAAAAATGCTATATGAGGGTGTCCAAGCAAGCATTTATTAAGTATCTATTGTGTCCAGAACACTATGCTAAGCACTGAAGAAGATATTGAGGATTTTTTCTTTAATTTTTAAATTTGATTTTATTTTCTGTTCTGAATTCTCTCCCTCCTAGCCCAGCCCTCACCCCTCACCTCTCACCCCTCACCCACTGAGAAAGCAGGAAAAACAAAACTGTTATGGCCTTGGACTGCATGTGGAGAGAGAGTTTAGACACAATAGCTGCCCTCATGGGGCTTTCAGGCTAGTAGGAAGATATATCACAACACACAAAGGCATATTAGAGAAATACAAAATAAGGGCTATGAGTCTGAGGGAAGGTTGTTATAAGGGGTGGGGGAGATTAGGCACATAGTACATTGTGGGGGGAGTATCTCGGTTTGTGAGAGTACACACTTAACCATTTGCTGAATGGAAGATAAGAGGCAGTCTGGGGAAGTGGTTAGAGTTGACCAGGGAGCCACAGAGAACTGGCTCCAGGTCTAGGGTCCAGACTCTCAGGATATTGGGGGTGGGGGAGACAAGCAGGACATAAGTTTTCCTCCTTTCCTTTCCTCCTGTAGGCCTGGCTGACTGAGATCCATGAATATGCACAAAAAGATGTGGTGCTCATGCTGTTGGGAAACAAGGTAGGTTGTGATAGGGGCCTCTCAGCTTCACCTCACCCGTAGCAGAAGCAGAGTTGGGCTGTTGGGGGGCCCTGGCACTAACCTCCCTGATCATTAGACTCTTTAGTGACTATCTATTGGCTGGTGGTTGCCATTCAGACTCAGCTGAGCCAGACTCCCTGCATTGCCTCCTTGGTGGCTGGAAGGCTCCTCTTTCCCCCTCAAGAAGCCCAGAAGGCCTTACTATGCTCCCATTCTTTGCACCCCATCTTAGGTGGACTCTACCCAGGAGCGAGTGGTAAAAAGGGAAGATGGGGAGAAGCTGGCCAAGGTGAGTACACTAAGTGTGCATGTGTTTGATTAGGAGTGGAGAGATGGAAATAGATCAATTACTATAGGTACTCAAGAGCAGCAGTGAAGGCCCCAGATAGGGCCAAGAGCAGCTCTGGTTCATGTTCAGCCTTGTGATTTGGTGCTCTTTGGGAAGTGGGACTCATTGTCAGAAGCACATATACAAGCACCTAGTGGGCTGCTGGCCAGACTCTAATTGCAGTGACCTATCTTGATCCCAGATGATAAAACTTACTTCCCTCATATAAAAGAGGTGAGGGCTATGGCTATGGAATGTTGATGCACTGTGTGTTGGTAGGTTTTTACTTGTCTTTCTTTGTTACAGGTGGACTTTATCCAGGGTTGAGGTGGATATGTAGGGAAATAATAGCAGTATAAAAAAGCAAAAGGCACTAATGAAACCTTTTTTAAAAATGAGACCCTTGAAGCCTGCTATAATAGCCCTATGATTGTAGCCAAGCCCACTGGCTTTGGAGTCCAAAGGTCCCTTTTCTCTTGCCTCAGCTAAGGCCAAGGAGGGAATTAAGAGATGAAAGAAGCAAGCTCTTTAGACCCTTGCTGCAGGATTGTAACATAAGAACTGGGTAGGGAGATCGCTGGTCAGCACATTCCCCTCCCCCAAACTAGGCCAACAGAACTTCCTGGGACAGCAACTCAACACCCCTGGGGAAGGCAGATGTTGGGGGTGAGGAATGACCTTGGAGACCCCTGGGCTTTTGGTGGTGAACCTTCCCCTACCCTAAAGATGCAGGAGGGCCTGCCAGATGCTCTGCTCCCTTACCTTCCCTCCAGCTGGCAAGCATGTTTTACAGGAGTATGGGGTGCCCTTCATGGAAACCAGTGCGAAGACAGGCCTGAATGTGGATTTGGCCTTTAAGGCCATTGCAAAGTAAGTCCCCCTTTTTTCCTTCCCCTCTCTATTTTTCAAGATCTTCTGGGATTGGGTAGTTGTTTTTGACTTGGACATGTGCATGGGAATGTGTTTGTGGGGGCATGCACCAGTTTTTATGTGGTTTGCCATCAAAGGCTCCCTGTCCTTGGTAGCCTGGACCCACTGCTCATTCATTCAGATAGGTTTTCAAGCTTTAGCCCCCTGCAGGGCACGGAGGAAGTTTGGGGCGACCCCTCCTCCCCATGGCCCACTGCCCAGCTGGACTTTCTCCATACACACATCATTTGCAAAATTTTGGGAGAAGGGTCAACACTACCACCCGCATACCTGCCAAGTATCTTATATAGCTTTCTAGCTTGATCTCCTGTTCTCAAGCAAACTGGTACGTGAGTCCGAAAATGAATAACCAGGAACATTCTAGCTGGCTCCATCTCTCCTTGCAGGGAGCTGAAGCACAGGTCCATGAAGCTGCCAAGTGAACCCAAATTCAAGCTGCATGACTATGTGAAGAGAGAAGTCCGAGGCTCAGGCTGCTGCCGCCCCTGACCTGGAGCTCCCAGAGCCTGCTAGCCCTGCCTAGGGACTGTGCTCCAGTGCTTGTGAGCCACCTTTCTTGTGGACAGTATGTGCATGTCTGTTGTGTGTCACTCTTTGTAAAGGTGAAAGAAGGGAGGTGCAGAGAAAAGGACAGCAAACTGGGTGGGAGGAACAATTCTCCTCGGGAGAAGATAACAGTGATGGGAGTTTACTTTGAACCAGCAAGGTTCCAGACCTGCCTGGAAGCATGGTGCTGGGACAGCCAGCTCCATAAGGTTCAGTAACTTCTTTTTGGCTGGTCAGGACACTCATTCCCTGGCTCTGTAAAGTTATGATGGCAAGGGTACTGAACCTCATCAGCCCTGGATATTCAACATGGCATGTTCCCTTCACAAAGCATCTCACTTGCCAAGTTTTGCCAAAGCTGTTTACAGACAGTAAGAAAAAAGGGTCAGACCCTTAAAAAGGACATGCCTTTGTCCTTGTCTGGCTGCTCACTGTAGGTGACCTGCCTCTCCAGTAAGAAAATGCAAATTTTATCGTAACTTCAACCAATCTGTTGGTTTTCCCACATGCTAACTCACTGGGCTTTCCACATGCAGAAAACCAACCTGACAAATCATTTGTATAGTGACAGGGGCTCTGGCTCCATGTTTTTGCTCCTTTCTCTTCCTCAATACCCTTAAATGTATGGTTCATATCCTCTTGGTTTATTTCTCAAGGTTTCTTTGGAGATCCCTCCTTTACATAAAGCTATTTTTTGCCCAAATCTAGAATATAGAGAAAAGTTGTGGTTTCCCCAAATTTCAGTTGGAAAGGGCAATCACAGAAGAGTCTTAAGAGTTGTGCTCTCATTAAGATACCAGAAAACAAAAAGCTACAGATGGACTTCAGATATATCTACTCCATAACTATTCCAAAAAGGCAGGGTTACATTTCAGCACTACCAGGGTACCCAGGATTAAAATTCAAGTGGAACCTCCAAGAAAGCTGGTCACCCATAAGGAAGGCCTTTAGCATTTCGATGTTACCAATCAAATGATAAGGACTATAGAAACTATTCCAAGGACTACTTTGTAACCTGCCCAGGGTGGAGAAAGAAAGGTAATAATTCCTCTCCTCTCATCAAAGTAAACTGGGCTTACTTCTGTCCCAAGAGTAATTGGGAAGCATTGCAGTGTTATTTCCCTTCTTCCCTCCCTTCAACAGGTCAGTTTGGAGCCCTACTCTGCTGACCAAATGGGACTCTAGCTTTTTATTTAGAAGGCCTGTTAGTCTCTTGGACCTGAATCCTTTGGACCACTAGATTGTGAGCTCATTGAGGGCAGTGACCATCTTTTGCCTTTTTGTATCCCCAGTGCTTAACACAGTGCCTGGCACATCATAGGCACTTAAAAAACAATTATTAACCAACAAAAACGTGGGCTGTCCTGGATTCTACTGGCAGGCTGAAAGCTGGAACAGAAAGGTAGAAGTCCAGTCTGAGCATGCCAGCCTCCAGTCTTGCTTTCTAAGAGCATAAAGGCACACAAGGTTTGCATTCATCCTCTTCATTCCTTGGAGGGTGATAAAACTTTAAAAATAATTCTAAAACCAGGTATAGTTTATGAAGATAACTCACATGGTAATACTTTAAGGTCTTTTCCTATTACAAATCGGGAAATAGCATCTTTTTTTGTAGTCTTCTCATATAGGATAAGGTCATGAATAGTGACCATAAAACTAATCCCTAACAAAATCTACAGCTTTTTACAGTCTCCAAGTGCATTCCTGTCATCCTAGTCAAACCTCAATAACCTTGAAGTAGGCAGGGTTGCCCATTTTATGGGTGATAAAAGATTGCTATTTACCCAAAATGGTTACACAGCTGGCCCTTAAACCAAGCCTCCCAATTCCTCTTAACATAAAACCTCTTTCAACTAGCCTCTGCCACAAAGCTATTTTTCCCCTTAACAAATATCCCCTCCTTCAGAGTGCACTCCAGTTGAAATAAGCTGAAAAAACAAAATCCCATTTCCATGGACTTAAACCATGTATCATTTCAAACCACTGGTGGGGCTTGGAAATGAATGATACCAGGAAGGCCCTCATACACCAGCGAACTCCATGTGTGGAGACAGAATAGAATATTTTACAGGTAATTATGAAACAATTCTATAATTTACCAAGTCTTATTTGGCATACTGGCTGAAAATGTGGGCTCTGATCAGCAAGTTTCAGGTGCTCACCAAAAAGGGTCCAGAACAGTAAGGGTAACAAGGTCTTGAATTATTTAATCAATTTGTCATCTTGATGGTAGCAGTATAACTACTGAATTCCACACAGGAGCTTTAAAAGTATATAAAATACAGTGTTCCCAATCAGGAAAGTAGATTTAAAGAGTGATGAAGCAAACCAAGCTTCTGTCTTGTATCCAATGAGGTTCATAGATTCTGTAGCCCTGAATTCAGTGGTCATACTGTATTATGTCTGATGATAGCTTTTTATATCATGAAGTGCTGCTGAAACAAGACTCAGTTACTCTGACCTTGTACAAACATCTTCCGTATTGGCCCTTCTGTTCATGGCTGTTATGTTCCACGATGCTGTCAATAAAGTTTGTTGGTTTTTAAAAAAAGCAATGTTGTGTTTTGTGCTTGGCTCTTGTCACTGGAAGGAATCTGAAAAATTACCCAACCATGTCAAACCGAGATAATTCCTGGTACTAGAGTGGGACTCTACCAAGGTCACACTTTCAGCCCAGGGCAGGCAGTAAGAGGGAGATATCCATTCCAAACCTAGCTCGTACACTGCTGTGCCTTCTGCTTGCCAGCAATCTAACTGGCAGCTTCCCAAAAAACAATTCCGAAAAGGGGATGACCATAAACTTGGCTCCGTTTGTTGTTTCAGGTTGGCACTCAATTTGGGAAGATTTGAAGGGCCCAACTCATAAGGGACTGCTGTTTTTAAAAAACAAAACAAAACAAAAACCACTACCTATTTCTAGGACTATCCAGGAAATAAAGATATCAAAAGAAAGGCATTAATGTGTTTAAAAGAAAAAAAATACTGAATTGGGGGCAGCTAGGTGGTGCAGTGCTTAGAGCACCAGCCCTGGATTCAGGAGGACCTGAGTTCAAATCCGGCCTCAGACACATAACACTTACTACCTGTGTGACCTTGGGCAAGTCACTTAACCACACTGCCTAGCCAAAATAAAATAAAATAAAATAAATTAAAAAAAATAAAAAAAAAAAAAAACAACACTGAATTTATGGGGCAGCTAGGTGGCGCATTGGATAGAGCTCCAGCCTTGAAGGCAGGAGGACCTGAGTTCAAATCTAACCTCAGACACTTGATACTTACTAGCTGTGTGACCCCAGGCAAGTCACTTAACCTGGACTGCCTCACCAAAAAAAAAATAAAAATACTGAATTTAGAGTGGATACTGGGTCTACTAGATGACCCCTGGCAAATCAACTGAAGGAACTGAGAATGTTGGCTTGAAAAAGGAGGGAGAAGAAAGATATAAAAGGCTTTCAAATCTTTTTTAAAAATAGGATTAGACTTGGAAAGTAGAAGTTTTCATTTCTCAAAGTCTTAAAGCCATTTGTCAGGTATACATACTATAGAGGGGACTCTTGTTCAAGTATAGTCACTGAGGTCCTTTAGATGGTCTAACTTGTCCTTTCCAATTCTAAATCCTTTGAGAATATTGGTACCAATGGCCCACCTAGTGACAGATGTAAGAAAATTAAGTCACAATTTACCAATTTTCAGTTTATTCAGAAGAACTTTAATAGACAATTGCAATTAATGACATAATGACAAGAAACACCAATCAAGGGCCAATACAAACTAAGGGTGCTATTTGTCTAAACTTGTGCACAGACACCAGCTCCCTGACAACTCAAGCATGCTCAGATATCTGCACTAGGCACAACATAATTGGAAGTGGTGATTGGGCAGGTATGAGTGATAATGCCTTCATACTCTCTGCTCCAAATGTAACATCAGGAAGGAAGGAAAACAGACAGCAATCTCATAATAGGCCTGGGAACCTAGGTCTGGCATCAGTGGCTTTTCCTGTACATGTCCTGAGACATTTGGTAGCCAAGTTAGGCTGCATTCCTGAGGTTCAGATCTAGCAAAAGGAGCTTTGCTCTAAAAAATTAGTTTGGACAATTTACACTAAGACCTAGGGCAACAGATTGTTGGGGAGAGATTAGAGAAACAGTCCAGAAAAGAACCATCTTCAGCTCTGCTAATGGCTGCCTTGAATTTACTTACCTTGGAAGGACTTTACGAGTGATAGGCTCCATTTTATGGCATCACTCCTGCAAAGGCTGCAATTCCACCCCTTGGCACCTTTCTTTTTCATATGTTGAGGCAGGTTCACACTGGACGCCAGAGACAGCAATCTATTTTTCCTGGTCATTTTCAGCTTTTGTCAGGAGTAAACCTCTGACAAGTACCTCTTTTATGGCAGGTGCTCCCTACAGCTACTATGGAGTAGCTTTTTTTGCAAGCTCATCTATATGTATTGTCAAAATATGTTCTGGCGTAGGGATACACATACAAAAATCACTGAATGGTACTGGGAAATGGGTCATCTCTACACTATGTTGTCTCCCTCCTTCCCCAACCACAGCAAAGCTGCCATGGTAGAGGTGATCCAAAGGAAGGATGTACCCTGGAGCCAGGAGAAGCTATGGACACTGAGAAAGCCCCTGAGCACCAGGTGATGCTGTGTTCTAGCTCTATACTTCCATCTCCTTGGCACTTAAAGACCTGGAACAATGGGGAAGGGGGAGGTGAGGAGGAGGAATATGGGGAACAGGGATGAGGCATAAACACCAGGAAATAGAAAGCTGCCTCAGCATGTAGCTATGCCATGTTTTTCATTTTTAGATATAAAGGTTTGAGAATTTTATACAGTGAATGGCTATTCAGCTGTTGTCCGCTACTGGTTAGACCCCCTCCCCCCACCATCCACAACCAAAGTGCCTTTTTTATTGTGAACATAATGGATTTTATCTTAAAGTTTCCCCCCCACAAGCTCTAAATTTTTAACTTACCCACAACACAAACAGAAATTCATGAAGAAATTGTTGTAGCTTGCTATCATTGTGGAATCTAAAAATAAAAAAAACCAACCATATACTTAGAAGGAACAATTCTTGAGAGACTGGTGATTTCCTGCCACTCATTTTTCAATTCATGTCCAATTAATTATAATCTTTGAGCCTCAGCCTTGCTATATAATCAAACTGCATATGCAGGTTTCATACGAGGTGTCAGAAATGGAAATGTCTCATCACTGGCTCAGACTATCTTAAAAATAAAAGCATGTACAAATCTCACCTTTTTGGTGGTTCAGTTCATCCACAGCATGGGGCACACCTAAAAGTTTAAACAGTACATTTATTATCTAAAATTCAACTGAATAAAATGCAGTTCCCGAGTAGAAGACAATAAATTGCAGCCTCAGATCTTAAGCATAATCAAGTATTGGCACTGGCAATACTCATACGAGGTGTCAGAAATGTGGATTTCATCACTGGCTACTGAAGTTGTGGCAAATGGCCCAACGTAATTAAAAGTCAGGTCTACTATAATCCAGACGCCCATTTTGGAGAGGGAGAATGCTTTCACTAGCACCTATGGAACTTTCAGGACCTACCTGAGATCAGATTAGCTTATAATTTAGAACAGGTAAAGAATTCCTCCTGTGCTCTCCCACTAGGTGGCAGCAAATAAGCTGTAGACTAACTGCCTTCTAAGAGCGAAGTCAACCACCGGACCAATTGAAGTCGGACTCACGATTACTGTCCCAGAGTCGTCATTTCCCTCAACTAGGCACGCGTTCCCTGGATTAACTACTTCATTACTCATTACCTGAGTACCAAGGGTATCTGGTCATAGCAGTCAATACACATTTACTAAAGCGCCTACTATGCGCCAAGCATTATGCTAGAGCACCAAGACACAAAGACTAGCCAAAGACCGTGCATGGTGTATCCAGTTCTAGGCTAGAGCCAATTTGGGGGTGGTGTTTATGTTGGGGCCCATGACCATGAACTCTTTGCTTACAAGTAACGCAAGCTAATTCATGCCCACAACCTAAGGCGGAGGTGTGAGGCAGAGGGGCTCTCGTCTACCCCTTAGGAGCGGGATACGGGGATAAGTCAACTGGTCGCGGGCTCCCCAATCAGTAGCAAACCTTAATCTCCCAAGTTATGAGACCAGGCCTTCCGGAGAGCGGACAAATAAAAGTTCTACATCAATTAAAACACCCTTAGCAGGGGTGGGCCAAGTTTCAGTTCCTTTCCTCAAATTTCACACGCCGCCCAAAAGCCAAGGTTGGCTCTACCTAACTTTGACCTTGCACAGGTCTTGTACCCTTCTCCAAATCTCAATTTCCCCTTTTGTAAAAGGAACAGAGCAGACTGGATCATCTCTTTAAGATTCGTTCGAGCTCCTATTGGAGAGGGGCCCACCCACGTGATTCGGCTAATTCAGTCTGCACGCGGAGCACGGAGATAGTAAGTGAAGGCCGGCCCTACCAGGCCAGGGCCAGAGATCCAGCTCACCTCGATCGTCCGGCGGCGCCGCAGGAAAGCTCCACGTGCCGGAGGATGAGCCCTTTCGGTTGCCGTTCCCAGGTGCTACAGCAGGGTGGGAGAGGAAGGGTGAGGCCAGCAGGCAGGGCTGGCCAGGTCCCTGCCTGGAACTCGGAGCTAGCAGTGCCCAACCAAGCTGAGAGTCACAGGAGTACTTCACGAGTCTCACCTCCGACAAGAAAGCGCGCAAGCCAGAGAAAGAACGGGAAGCCCGCCTCTTCGGGTTTTTATAGGGCACTAGGTCTCTGGCTCTGCGATTGGACTACCTCTACCGGAAGTACCCGCCCCCTGATGCCTCTTGGCCCTCTGCCCCGTAGTTTCCGCAGCTCGCAGTCGCGCGGGCAGTCATGTCGACTCTAGTTCATAGATGTGACGATAGCTAGCGTGCCTTCTCAGCGGGGCCACTTCCAGCCACGAGAACCGAAACTTCGCCCTACTATTGGGTCTGATCGGGATGGCCGGTGAACCAAAGCCAATAAAAATCCAAACTGTAACATAGAGTGATTTTGCTGTCTCCAATCAGCACTGGCTGGGCCTGAGCCGCCGGGAATTGTAGTTTTCTTCAAGGAATCCCCTCCCGTGGCTGCGGAGATCGATGAGGCGGAAGGACTACAAGGTCCAGGGAGCGCGGTTCCCGCGCGGTTCCGGCTTCGCGCACCCCGCCCCCTTCCCGGCAAGAGGAGGAGGAGGACTACGGGGGTCACTATGTGCCCGGAGGAAGGGGCTTATTCCGCCGCCTCCGCTTTCGGGCAGCAGCTGACCGGTGAGTCCCCGCGGGGCAGCACATGCAAGGACAGAGAGCTTTGGCGTTTAATGGGCTGAACGATCCCCAAGGACCTGGCGGCCGCCCTTAACTGTCACAGATTATGAGAAAGGGATTTGGGGGTGGTCGGGGCCGCCCCGGGACGGGAACGGGGCGTCTGGCATCCTCTCGCTGGGTTGGTGGGGCCCGGTCGTCCCAGCCTGGGGGGAGGTGGGCGCTGTCACGTCCGTCAAGATGGGATGGGAGTGGTCAAGATCTCCTGGGCCATCACTCATAGAAAAGAAGGAACTGGGCTGTATGGGCTGGAGTCTGGAGGGAGGGTCAACGCTGCCCCTGGGGTGTCAGGGTCATCACAGACAGAGACTTGGGGAAGGCCCGAGGCTGGCAGGACCCTCGCAGGCTGGGGGGTGGGTTAGGGTTCTCTCAGACCAGGTGAGGGGAATCAGGCAGTGGGGTCAAGACCGTTCAGGGCTGGGGATGGGATGCTGTTGTAGTCACAGGCTGGAAGGGAGAGGTTCAGTGACATTTCAGGCTGGGGTGGCACAGGGTCGGGGACGTTACTGAATAAAGAAAGGGGGGTGGTTATTGCCTTCACCTAGTGGGAGGGATGGGGCAGGGACTGGAAAGGGAAGGATAAATGCTGCTGTGTTATTGGCTGGGTGGGTAAGGCCCATTTCTGAGCTGGGGAGGAAGATGAAGCCCGGCCACTACAGATCTGGCTGGGAGGGGTGGTGGTTAGAGCTTACTATAGTGTTAGAAGGGGGTAAATAGGTAAAGATCCTTACAGGCTGAAGGCTGAACTGCCAGGGCAGTGACAAGATGGAAGTTAGGAAAGTCACTCCCCTACCTGGGAATGGGGAGAAGAAATCTTTTCTGTCTTATCTTAAGGTTACCTGGTTTTTGTGAGGAGTTTTGTGATCTGGGCTGTTTCTGGATAAAGAATCAGAGCCCTTAAGCTATGGACTATATTACTGCTGTTAAATTGACTGTGGTCCAAGCTATTGCCAAAGTATGTGTGAATTGGTGGCTATGGGAACATGCCTGGCACATGCTGAGGCTATCTCTCTAGGGACCTGATGTTGACGCTTTTCCAAAGGCCTAGGTGATATCAGTCTTCTGACTTTCAAACTTGAATGCTGCCTCCTGTGTAAGGGTCATTTGGGGGTTGGGGAATGTTTCTCTATTCTGAGGTTGCCCTCATAACTCTCTGTACCCTTAACTTCACTGTAGTGCAATAATTGTGTTGGGAATTAATGGTCTGTGATTTTCTCTCTCTATTGATATGCTGAAGTTTCTGTGAAATTTTACTTCCTCTCCCATTTGTACAGATTCCAAAGGCTGTGATGATCCTTCTGTGTAGGCCTTTCAGCAGATGTTTCTAAGCTCCCAGGCCAATGTTCCTTCCTGAGTTTTGCCTTCCTTTTTCTGGCTGTGTGGCACTCACTCTTCTGACTTCTCTCTTCCTGTCCTCCTCCATAGGGAATCTCTGTTGCCTGTGGTTGTTCCTTCCTAGCTCGAATAGAAGATGACTCTTCAATAAACATTTCAGCTTCTCAAATGCTCTATAATTCAGTCCTGACATCCATTTGGCTGCTTTCTGGTCCTGAGCATCTATCCAATAAAATCTTCTTTTCCATCAAGGAGAAGACTTCCTACTTCCTACTATTCTCTTTGAATATCTTTCTGCCAAAAACGACTGACTCTTAAACATTGCCTCTGAAACTCTGATATACTTTTAATTCTAACTACTTAGGGGTTTTGGAGGCTGAAAATAGTATCAAATAAGAAGTATGCAAGTGTAACTTTTCTAGAAAAGACAGCTTACCCTACAATGTAATAAAGGCTGGTGAAGTACAGAAAAATGCCTGGAAACTTGAAGGGAGTCCTTAGTCTTACAGTTATTTAGGATAACCCTCTGCTATTTTTGTTGCATTTTAAAAGAAGTTTTGCAGGACAGTGCTGAGGATACTTAGTCACATTTATGCTGAACGTCTATTGAAGGTGGGACTTCACTTAAAAGGAGCACCC
This sequence comes from Vombatus ursinus, assembly GCF_900497805.2. Taxonomy (NCBI): domain Eukaryota; kingdom Metazoa; phylum Chordata; class Mammalia; order Diprotodontia; family Vombatidae; genus Vombatus; species Vombatus ursinus. Next base: position 33,540,183 of record NW_020954548.1, on the reverse strand, counting down.
AAATTTGGAGCTGTTCTTAGGGTAGTGCTTTTTCTGTAATTAGAGATGAATTTATCTCCTCCCTCCCACAATTCCCTCACTACCTTTATTTCAGAACCAGATGTTTTATAGAATCAGTTAAATGGGGGAGAGTGGAGGGGAGAGGGGGCAGCTAGGTGGCGCAGTGGATAGAGTGCCTGCCTTGGAGTAAGGAGGACCTGAGTTCAAATCCAGCCTCAGACACATAACACTCACTAGCTGTGTGACCCTGGGCAAATCACTTAACCTCAGTTGCCTCACCAAAAAAAAAAAAATCAGTTAAATCATTTTCTTCCCAAATATGCAGAGGGTTTGGCAACTGAGACTGTGACCACCAGTCACCTGTTGTAATATCTTAGAATGTGAGTTCCTTTTGGACCAGGGCTGTGTTTTTGCCTTTCTTTGTAGCACAGTGCATAACACAGTGCCTGGCATATAATAAGTGCTTAATAAATGCTTGTCAATTGACATCTTCTCTTTCCATTACCACTGTGACTCAGGGTTACAAAAGCTGATGATGACTGAGCTGGTCTATGAGCTTCTGCCCGTTTGGTCTTCCCCTGCCTTATAGCTGGCAAGTCCTTCTTGAAACTTTCTCAGTATCCAGTTCCCCTAATGCTTAATTGCTTAAGCCTTCTCCCCAGCTCCTTTGCCCCTTGCTTTTGTAACAATAAAAACTCATGTTTGTATAGGGCTTTAAGATCTACAAAGTGCTTTCCTCCCAACAGCATAGTGAGGTAGGTAGCACAAATATTATTGTCTTATCTCATCGTTTTCACCAAATATTATTACCCCAATTTTTTCAGATGAAGAAACTAAGACTCAAAGATATAAAATGACCAGCCCAGATCACCCAGCTAATGAGTGTCAGAACTGTGATACCCCCGACCCAGGCCTCTCCTGTTTATAAGTCTAGCATTCTTTCTGTTGCCCTATGATGCCTCTAATTGCTGTATAACTCAGCCATAATTCTCCCCAGTTTCATGCTTCTCTGCTAGCCTCTTTCACCATATCTTTGGAACCTCATTCTTTTGTAAACACACTCCATTTCATCCTCTCAGTGTCACTTGGAATTAAAGGAAACCTGGTTTTCCTCTGAGGTCACATCACTTACTTCTCAAGTGTTGGTCATGTCTGTCATGTTCTCAGACCCCTAGGGCCTGGAGGAAGAGTTGGCATATTTCTTGTTTACTGATGAAACCTTTGGGCCTTTATTTTGTCACAGTCACCTAACAGTTTCTTTAAGTGCTTACTTTATCATTTACCACCTATGTGACCTTTACATCCCCTCTGGGCCTCAGACTCTCCTGTCAAATGATCTTAGAGGCCCTTTTCAGCTGTAAGTCTTATCATTTCTCCTCCTCTCTGTTACTATTATCTAACTGTGGGAGACTTTCTACCTTCCTGTTATGATCTCAGTACCCACTTTAGTCCTTCTCTTCAGTCTATATCTGCTGGCTTCCTTAGTGACAGCTCTCAAATCCAGTGGGACTTAAAGGAAGCCAGGGAAGCCAATAGGTGGAGATGAGGAGGGAGAGCATTCTAGGCATGGAGCTAGCCAGGGAAAATGCCTCCAGTGGAGAGTTGGAGTATCTTGTTCATGGAACAGCCAGGAGACCAGTGTCCCTGGGTCAGAGTACCTGGCAGGGAACAAGGTGTAAGAAGATTGGAAAGGTGGCAGGGGACTAGGTTATGAAGGGCTTGGAATACCAAATAGAGGCTTTGTTTTTGATCCTGAAGGTAATAGGAAGCTGCTGGAATTTAATGAGTAGGAAGGTGTTGGGTAGGAGAACAATGATCTCCTATGACCATAGGCACCTAGATCTAAATCAGTGAATCTGTGTTGTTATAATGTATGTAAAATGCTTTGCAAACTTTAAAGTCCTTTATCAATATTATTGTTAATAATAATATTTCAGTATTTAAAACCCTTCTCAGACTGGCTCCCACCTACCTTACCAGCCTTATTTTAAACTGACTGGGTAACAAGTAAACTATACTACTGTGACATTTAAAAAATTTGAGACATAGTTTCTGGGTAACTAATTATTTTATTAATAATGCAATCATTTTATTAATAAAAGGGTTTCAACTGGACCAAACCGGCCTCTAATCTGTAGATGTCCAGAGCCAAACAGAGCAGACTAGAGACAGGAGAGTCAGGCATCAAACAGAAGTTTAATTTAAAAGTGAAGGAAACTGGCTTGCCTGCAAGGAGACAGATTAGATACATGTGCCAGGGCCCTGCCCCTCTTGGGGGGACCTGCTTTAGTGTGGCTGAACCTTGATTTATATACTTGTGGCTAGACAAAGAGTCAAACAATGTAGTGTAGCAACAGTAGTAAGGTACAACAGTAACAGTGAGGCAAGTTTGTCTGGTGGCATAAAGTCTGTTCATAGCAGGGCTTCATGTCTGGGCCTGTTGGTGCTTGCCTGAGCTCAGAGACCATCAATTCATCCAGAGGGTGAGCGCGAAGGATTGTTGTTATGCCAAGTTCAGGGCACAGCTTGCTTGCTGGGCCTTAGCTCTGGAAAGCAGGGTCTCTCCTAATATCTTGACAAGAGTCAGTGATACTCTTGAATGCCAAAGATCCCTCATGGAGTTGGTTTCACGGTATATATGCCCTTGGAAGAGTGGGTGTTTCTAAGAGTAGCAGTCAACTCTGATTTGTTAACAAATTGTGTGTGTGTGTGTGTGTGTGGAGAGAAAATACGAATATTACAATAGGAGGTGGACCCATTTTAGTAAGAGGCTAGGGGATGTAACTTTATGTCATTTGCTTCTAAATTGCCCAGCCTTGGGCAATCTATTCAAAGAATTTATCCTCCCCCTCCCCCAAGCCTGTGCAAAATGCTGTGGGCCTGAATTTCACCTTAGATTAAATTCCCTGTAAGTTTGGTTGGGGTCTGAACAAGATTGAGGAGAGAAATGATTCTATCTCATGATCAGTAATGTCCTTTGGAGACTGAACTTTGAAATAAGGACTTTAGAAACAGGGGGAATTCTGAATCTCCCCAAATGATTGGTTATTAATAATAATTTCTCTCCCTACCCAGCTTTTCCTTGACTTCACCCTGCCCTAATCTGACTTTATGCATTGATGTGTTGTCATTCCCATGCCTGGAATAGCTAAAATCTTTCTCGTCCTTCAGGATCCAGTTTCGGTGCCACCTCTTCCATGAAGCCTTCCTTCTTCTCTCAGCTAGTAATGATCCCTCCCTCCCTGCAAACAGCTAGTACATTCTAATGCATAATTATTTGTGTACATGTCTTAGATCCTTACTGAATTATTAATTCTTTGGGGATTATGTTGTTTTTGACTTTTGTATAACCAGACATACGCACAGTGCACTGCACACAGCAGGCATTCAGAATTTATTGAACTGGTCAGTAGATTAGAATATCAGCCACATGGCCCGGTGAATGAAGCCTTGCAGATAATTGGGGAATGTGAATGAAAGTTGTTGGTATCAGGAGAGGCCCCTTTGTAGTATTTGCTGAAATGCTACTCTTCCTTTTTTTTTTTGGTGAAGCAGTTGGGATTAAGTGACTTGCCCAGGGTCACACAGCTAGTAAATTTCAAGTGTCTGAGGCCAGATTTGAACTCAGGTCCTCCTGAACTCAAGTCCAGAGCTCTATCTACTTCGCCACCTAGCTGTCCCTGAAATGCTACTCTTCTTGAACAATGAATAGAGCCTGAAGTGACATTAACTGCTATAGAATGAGGAAAGGTTGTCCCATTTTGATGCTGAATGGAACTCTGGGCCTGGACTCCCTGCCTCTGTTGTACCCTTAGCCTGCCCTAGAGAAAATCTTTAGAAGCCACTAAAGGAGGCCCTCAGCCTCCGGGTACAGCTGAGCAAGCTGCTTTGTTCAGCTTGGCCTGATCCTGACAGGCCCATTGCTTGAATTCCATAGTCCCAAGCATGGCTTCTCCTCCAGGAGAGCTGGGGAGCCAGACAAGCCATTCTTCTGTCAGCTCTTGAGTGCAAAGTGTGCTTTATTTGGAAGGAGCAAAGTGAAGGTTCAGCTGATGGGGATTGAGTGTGACAAGGGCTTATTTGGAAACAGGGAAAACAGCCAGGGAGCAAGCCCCTCACTGACCTCTGGGGGCATCACAGCCCAGCACAATAATTGATACTCATCATGAGAGTGGCAGCAGCTCATATTTATGTAGTGATTTAAGGTACTTTACTCACAACAACCCTGTGGGGTAGGTAGGAACAATGACCCTGCATCATCGAGGCAAGATTAACTTATGCTCAACATTCTCCGTTTAGGAATAATAATAGCTAACATTTATATAGTGCTTATTTGATCTCACAAAAATCCTGGGAGATAGGTACTATTGTTATCCCCACTTTACAGATGAGGAAACTAAGGCAAATGGAGGTTAAGTGACTTGCCCAGGGTCACACACACAGCTAGCAAATGTCTGAGGCTGGATTTGAACTCAGGTCTTCCTGACTGCAGGCCCAGCGCTTTATCCACTGTGCTACCTAAGCTGTCCCAGTGGCATGTATTTCCCAAAAGATTTCCATTCAGGCTGGTGAAAATTAAAACACATTTTGGCATTTAAAGCGGTAAGCTTTATTTATATGGAGAATTAGGTGTTTGATCACCTTCCCCAATGAGGAAATGCTGCTTCAATAAACTGATCTAGGCCAAAGTGTACAATGTAGACCATAAATGCAGACATTGGTTAGAGAGATGAGAAATCCCTCTAGGCTGGAAGAAGAAGGACTTAGAGGACCTTGAACTGTGGGTAGAGAAAAGAATGTCCTGGGGCAACTAGGTGGCACAGTAGATAGAGCTCCGGCCTTGGAGTCAGGAGGACCTAAGCTCTAATCCAACCTTAGATGCTTGACACTTACTAGCTGTGCAACCCTGGGCAAGTCACTTAATCCCAATTGCCTTTCCCCCAAAAAAAAAAAAAGTGAAAAGAATGTCCTTTCACCCATTCATAAGCAAAGGTAGCAATGAAAAGAGAAAGGAGCGTGGTATATGTGGAGGAGAGTGAAATTAATCTGGCTAGAGTTGAAGCTACATGGTATAGAAATGGGACAAAGTGGGGAATAAAGTTGAATCGATAGGGAATGGCCAGATTGGAGTGGACCTTGAATGCCAGGCCATGAGGTTTGGGTTTGATCTGGAGGCTTTTGGCCTGGAGAAGGACAGCATTAAAGTTGGGCAGACTGAAGGGGGGAGGCTAAATCCAGTCAACAACATTTATTTAGGGCTTACTGTGGTGCTCCATACCAAGCATTGTGTTAAGCCCTGGAGATACAAATACAAGCAAAAAGAAAAATCATTTCTGTCCTCAAGGAGCTTACATTCTAATGGGGGAAGGGGAAGGCACGACATGAAAGGGAACTGAAATGCAGAAGGGATGAGCAGGGAAGGGACTATAGTGAGGTGGTGAAGTCCAAAGATTCAGAAGCTTCCCTGGGAGAGGAAGGAAGGAAAGCTGACCTGGGACCTTCTCCACAATGGAGGTTCTGGGGGGAACTCACCAGTGGGAGCAGGGGACCATAGGGGAGAGGAGACCAGTTGCAATAAGACCTGGTCCAGATTTGGGGGTGATGGGAATAGAGAAGGAACTAATCTGAAGTTGTATGCAAGGAATAATCCATGGGAGTTGATGTAGGGAAAGGAGAGGGAGCACTCGAGGGTGAGGTTGGAAGAAGGGTGACATGGTGCCATTGACAAGATTTAAAGTTGAGTTGAGGGGATACCCCTAAGGTACCTGCCTCCTCCAGGCCAGTTTGCGGTAAACTGGGCCTTATGCTGTTCCAGTAGAGATGACTCACTGGAGCCTGGCAGAATGAATGAAAGACAGAGATTCCTGTTGCCATTCAGTTGAATTGCCTTCAGGGTATTTGGGCAGTGGGCCAGAGAAGTGCCTAGATACAGCTGCCCAGACACACACTGCATGTTCTAGGGAAGAATGTTGGGGTGAGAGGGATCTAGTGGCACATCTGGGAGAAAGTTTATGTTTATGTTGCTATGGGAAATCCATGTTTCTATAGTATTTGGAGCCTTTGCTCATAGGCCCCATTGACACACAGTGGCCCCTGGGGTGTGGGGGTGGCAGCCAGCACACAGCTTCATAGAAGGTGAGGAACGTCTTGGCCAGGATACCAGGTCAGACTGTTCATTCCAGTGGAAAGGACCCTCTGGGATCATCGTCAGGTCCCACGTGCAGCTCGTGGGGCTTCTGGAAGGAATCCAACAAGCACAGCCTCCCACCTGGAGCTCTGTTTAACTGTCTCTGAAGTCAGACCAGAGTCCACCCAGCTGGGAGCTGATGTTTTCACCAGTCCAGCTCTCCACCCTTCAGGCTTATTACTGCCAAACGTGCAGCTTAATTATGGTTCCAGGTCTCAGCATGTGCTGTTCTCTGGAAAATGTCAAACCACGAGGACCCGCCTGCATGCAAGCTGGACGCGTGGAAGATCTGGGCCAAGAAGCACATGCTAAAGCCCCTTGTCTTTCTCATACTCTGGCAGACCAGGCAGCCTGTGACCCTAATAGCAGGCAGCTCTGTTCTGAATACCCAGCCTCAAGAAGAATGTTGAGAGTCTTCTCTTTAAGAGTCATTTGACCCCTGAGGCCCAAGCCTGAAAATATACATTCCAGCCAAGGTGAACCATGAACTGTTGGTTTCCCTGGGAGCTGGCAAACTATCTCAGGCCCTGGGTAGTTCTAATGACCCAGGACTAAAAGAGATCTCAAAGTAGACCCAGATCCCCAGATTCTAATAAGGATAGTCAATCAATCAACAAGCATTTATTAAGTGCCTACTATGTGCCAGGCACCATACTAAGCACTGGAGATACAAAAAGAGGTAGAAAACAGTCTGCCCTCAAGGAGCTCAAATTCTAATGATAGGGACTGTGTCTGTGACTTCATTGGTATAGAAAACTACCAGATGAGAAATCTCCCTCCAGCAATGGAGGTTACACCTTCTCCTGTAGTCTTTGAGCCTAGAGTACTAAGAGGGTAAGTGATTTGTCCAGGGTTATACAGCCAGAATGTATCAGAGGTGTGACCTGAAGGCAGGTCTTCCTGGCTTCTAAGCCAGCTCTTTGTCCCTTATACCATGTTGCCTTGTAATACACAAAATAAATGCAAAAGAAGTAGTGCATGGTGTAGTGGCCTGGTACCGGAAGACCTGGGGTTCTAATCCTCATTCTGCCACTAACTTATGTGCAAATTCTTGGACCTCTCTGACCCTCAGTTTTCTGACCTGTAAAATGGTTGGTCTCTAAGCACCACACGCACCCCTCTTCCAGGTCTAACATTCCATGAGTTAGAGAAGAATTTGATTGGTGAGTTAGAATGGTGTTGTGTGAACACTTTGTTCATAGAAAACGTGAGCCTTGAAAAATGGATTGAACATGGAAGGCTTGAGGTGTGGGCTGGTGGGCCAGCTTTCCAAGTGATGGAAATGCTTTTCATCTGGATGACCTAAACAAGACAATGGAGTTCTCCAATTGTTTCCCTAGAAGACACCTCAGAGCCCAAAGGTATTAGTTAGGCAGGAAGCTTGGAGAGAAAAGGAAAGGACATCTTTTTCTTCATACATACCATATAGGTTCTCAACAAATTACATTATTTAGACCTGTTCCCTAAACTTGTCATTCCATTTCTTGCTGTTTTCATACAAGGCATCTCCCATGGCTGAAATACATTCCCTTTTCTTTGCCT
>NW_020954548.1:33497710-33532354 GCF_900497805.2 Vombatus ursinus | reverse complement strand
TCTCTCTCTCTCTCCCTCTCTCTCTCTCTCTCTCTGTCTCTCTCACACACACACTCTTTGCTAGGGCTCTCATTTCTCAAGTTCTCTTGTATTATATCTATGTTCATGTTGTGTCCTCTCACTAGACTGTAAACTTCTTGAGAGCAGGTACTATTTTCTTTCCCCTTTTACCTTTCTGTCCTTGTGCCTTTCATCCCTTTAGTACACTGTACACAGAAGGCACATAATAAATGTTTGTTGAATTGAATTGAATCAAAGGATAGGTGGGACTGTGTGAAAAGAGTTACAGAGAATCCAAGGGTGGGTATTTTCTGAGGGAAGAAGGAAAAAAGAGCACAGGCGAAGGAGACAGTGATGGAGGGGTGAAGAATAATAGTGCTAATTGAGGGAATTGTACTCCTATGGAATGAAAGCATCTGCTCGTAAGCATCATTAGCCAGAGGTAGCTATTAATCTTGGCTGAGAAAAGGGCAAGAAACCTTTTTTCAGCTAATAACACACAAGCCAAGTTTGAATGGAAGGACCCTCCGGTATGCATCACTGAGCCAGCAATAAAGGAATGTTTCATGAGATGCCTGGTTGAAAGTAGATGGAGTTTAAGTAGTTTCTGTCTGGCAGCATGAATAAGATGGGACCCCTGCCTGCAGCAGTTATTACATATAAATCCAAAGAGAGGTTAGGATGAGGGGCGGGGAGGGAAAAGACATTGTTGTAACTAAAGGTGATGTGAAAAAAGAGATATCGGTAAGAAAGAAAATGTTTTGAAACGTAACGGTAGGGTCCCTCCCAACCAGGAACAGCAGCATCTTCATCCTTTTGCCTTTGGGGATGAACTGTGGTCACAGTAGCAAAGGAGGTTGGGGGCACAGGGTAAGTTGAGGATGAAGGGGTGATATCTGGAGAAAAAAATTAAGGGGTGAAAGGGGATTATACTGGGAGAAGGAGAAAGGGAGAAGGAGAATGGGGTAATTTATCTCACAAAAAAAAAACAGAAAAGAAAAGGCTCGTACAGTGGAGGGGAAACGGGGGAAGGTGAGAGGGAATGAGTGAATCTTATTCTCATAGGATTTGATTTAAGGAGGGAATAACATACACACTCAAATGGGTGTGGAAATCTGTCTTACACTACAGGAAAATAGGGGGGAAAGGGGCAAGAGAGTAGGGGAATGATAGAGAGGAGGGCAGATTGGGAAAGGGGGTAATCAGAAGCAAATACTTCTGAGGAGGGACTTGGCCAAAAGAAAGACTAGAATAAATGGGGGGGCAGGGTAAGATTAAGGGAAATAGAGTTAGTTTTTCACAGCATGTCTACTATGGAAGTGTTTTGCATAACTGCACATGTATAGCCTATATTGAGTTGCTTGCCTTTTTCAATGAGGGTAGATGGGGAGGGAGGAAGGGAGAAAATTTGGAACCCAAAGTTTTAAAAACACATATTTAAAAAAAATGTTTTCACATGCAACTGGGAAATAAGAAATACAGGAAATGGGATACAGAAATCTATCCTGCCCTACAGGAAAATAGAAGGGGGAGGGGATAAGAGACGGGGGAGAGATAGAAGGGAAGGCAGTCTAGGGGAAGGGGTATTCAGAATGCATGCCATCTTGGGGTGGGGGGAGGGGTGAGATGGGGTGAAAATTTGGAATTCAAAATCTTGTGGAAATAAATTTATTAATATAAAAAAACCTAAAAAAAAGAAAGGAGGTTGGATTTGGATATGGGAGAGGAAGGATTCTGTTGCATTTATTTCATCTGGATCAAATCCCACTTCTTACACATACTGTCTTTGTGACTTAGGGCAAGTCATTTCACCTCCTTGGGCCTCAGTTTCCTTTTCAGTAAAATATGGAGGTTGGACAAGATGGTTTCTGAGGTTCCTTCCAGTTCTTTCTGAATCAAAACCTCTGGGTGTTGTTGCTGCATCCTCTTCCTAATGTCCAGTCAGAACATAAACTGTGTTCTAGGGAATTGTTCCTATGCTGAGAAATTCATGAAGTATTTATGAATACATAATCTTTTATTATTTGACCTTTGGTCAAGGCATAGAAGACTGTGTTCCAAATCAAAATTCAGTGATACTTTAATGATGGAGAAAGGGACCCTGCCAGAGACCATAGGGACCCTCTATAGAGGTACAAAGTTTCCAGTATGAGAATTATTCAGATCCAGACGTTTCTAGTGCATTATCACTATCAGATTTGGGTTATTTACACATTTTTAAATAGAGACAATCAATTCAGGTCAGGGCAGTAGTCGCTTTGTAATTTAATACAATATTCCTATTTGTATCCCTCCAATGATACACATACTCACTCAGGATCCTTTAAGGTTTTAAACAGTTTCCTTTGGGGACTGAAATATTCCTTTTGATGTGTGGGTTTTTCTCTCTCTGTCTCTTTGTCTCTCTCTCTCCCCCCCTCCCTCCCTCCCTCTCCCTCTCTCGTCCTCCTCCCTCTCTCTCTCTCTTTTCCCTATTCACTCTCCATCTCCCTTTCTGTCTCCTTCTCTGTCTCCCTCTCTATCCCCTCTTCTCTCCCTCCCTCTTCCTTTCTTCCTCTCCTTGTGGCACCCATAACTGAGTTCCACAGTGCATGCCCTGTCTACCCTTTTTCCTTAACCAAGCTTTAGGAGAGCTTTTTTTGAGCATTGATCTCCTGAGACATCTCAGCACTAGTTGGGGTGAAGTTGTTCTGCATGCCCTCTGCCAAAAAGCCAGGGCTGATTCTGGGGAAGAAAACACAGCAAGGACAAAGAGGTTTTGGAGTCTCCTCCTCTCAGTTTCCTGTTCTTCGAGGAGCTTCTAGGATGACTGGGCAACTTCCTAGTCTGGAGAAGAATTGGTTCTAAAGGCTATTTGGCCCAGATATTGCCATAGGATATTTTAGGAGTAGACAGGCAGGTTTTCTGGTGTGAGTTTGGAACTTTTTTTTTCTTATGGAGAGCTAGTAAATGTGGCTTTGACCTGCATTACAGGCCAGGCACACAAGATTTCTGACAGAGATACTCCAAATCAAGTGAGGTAGGAGTCCAGACAGACACTTTTCAAATGGCACTTTCCTTTTCCTGAAGGTCAAATAAGGAAACTCTGAGCAGTTGGAGGTGAGTGTCACTTGGGAGCCTTTCCTGGTGCTGTTTCCCGATTTTGTGTTTCAGGCTGGAAACTTTGTTAATGGAAAACTAACTTCCTCTGGGGTTCTGTGAATTTATCTAAGTGGCTTCCCAGCCTGGGCCCCATAGACAGTCCTTTCTTAAAGTGAAGGAGGCACAGTTGGAAATATAATCCCATGATGATAATACTGAGACTCTGAGGGTTTCTTTTTGGATTTAGCAACTTCTGCCCAGCCTGTTAGTACATTTATTCAGTCAGCAAATATCAACTGCGTACTATGTTCTAGGCACAGTGTCAAACAAGTCTGGTGATACAAAGACAAAAAGCAAATAGGCCCCAGTCCTCTAGGAGTTTGAAATCTGTCAGAGCTATCATATACACATATATTTATGTCCAAAATTTATACCAAATCGACATGTGTAAGTATATACAGGATAATGGGGGGGAGAGGTGAAGCTAGGAAGATCAGGAAAGGCCTTGTGTAGGAGATGGTACTGAGCTGAGCTTTAAAGGAAGTTAGGGCTTCTGAGAGCTAGAGGTGAGGAGAGAATGCATTTCAGACCCCTGGGCAGCCAGTGAAAAGTCGTGCAGATAGGAGCTAGAATGTCATATATGAGGAACAGTAAGAAAGACAGTTTGGGTGAGGAGCAGAGTGCGTGAAGGGAAGTAACATGAAGTTAGAAATGTTAACATATTACGTAGTCATATAAAGTCAGAAAAGTTTGGACCAGATTGTGAAGGGCTTTATATGTCAAAGAGAGAAGTTTGCATTTGATCCTAGGGAACCCCTGTAGTTTGAGGGGGGAAGTGACACAATGAGACCTGTGTCTCAGGAGAGTCACGTTGGCAGCTGTGCCGTGCTGAGGATGATTGGAGAGGGTAGAGCTTTGTCTTTGGGAGACAGCACAGTTGGGGTCGTATCAGAGGCGGATCATTGTTTAGGCATACTTTTGCAGCAGAAGGAGCACGCTGGATTAGGAGTCAGTCAGTCAAGCATTTACTAAATACTTCCTGTGTTCCAGGCACAGTGCTAAACACAAGGGATACAAGAAAAGGCAAAAATAGTCCCGGCTTCAGGGAGCTCATATTCTAAGGAAGGAGGGTCCATGTAAATAACTAGATACTTGGAAGACGGACAGAGTAGGTGGAAGGTAATCTTTGAAGAGAAGGCAGGTTGTAAGCTGAGTCTTGAAAGAAGCTAGGGCTACTAGGAGGCAGAGGTGAGGAGGGACAGTATTTCAGTCATGAGGACAGGTAGTACAGAAGGCAAGGAGTCTGGGGGTGCACCATGTGCAAGGAACAGCAAGGACAGCAGCATAGCTGTATAGGAGGGGAGGAGTAACGTAGAAGAAGACTGGAAGGGCCAGGCTGCAAAGAGCTTTCAGTGCCCAACAGAGGAGTGTCTATTTGACCCTGGAGGCAATAGAGGGCCATAAGAGTTTACTGAGTGTGTATCTGTGGAGCTAGCATGGGGGGAGCATTGAGTGACATGGTCAGACCTGTGCTCTAGAAAAATGGTTCTCACAGCTGAGTGGAGAATGGATTGGCATGGACAAAGATGAGGCAGGGAGAACAATTAGAAGAGATTTGCAGTAGTCCAGGAGAGAGGTGATGAGGACCTGAGTTAAAGTTAGCAGAGAGAAGAGAGAAAGGGATATATGTGAGAGAAGTTGTGAAGGTAGAAAGGACAAGATTTGGCAAGAGATTTGGATATGTGGGGTGAGTGAAAGTGAGGAGGTGAGGATGATGCCAAGACTGTATACCTGGATGACTAAGTGGGGATTGGTGGCACCCTCAACAGTAATAAGGAAATTTAGAAGAGGGAGGATCTGAGAGGAAAGATGTATTTTGAACATGTTGAGTTTGAGAGGCCTATGGGACATCCAGTTTGAGATGTTCAAAAGTCAGTTGATGATATGGCACTGTGGCTTAGGAAAGAGACTAGGGCTAGATATGTGGACCTGGGAATCACCTATGTAGGAGATGATAATTGAATCCAAAGGAGGTGATGAGATCACTAAGTGAGAAGGTATAGAAGGAAAAGAGGAAAAGGACCTAGGCCAGAGCCTCGGGGATACCCTTAGTTAATGAATATAAAAGATGGATAATGAACCAGCAAAAGAGATTGAGGAGTACTTAAACAGTTGAACCAGGAGAGAGCAGTACCACATAAACCCAGAGAGAAGATGGTACTCCTGAGGAGATGGTGTTACAGGGAGGTCGCCAAAGATGAGGACTGAGAAAAAGGCCACTGGATCTGGCAGTTATGAGATTATTGGTAATTTTGGAGAGAATAGTTTCTTTTGAATGATGAGACCAGAAGCCAGATTGCTGAGGGCTTAGAAGAAAGTGAGAGAAGAGGAAGTGAAGGCAGAAGAACTGGGTTCTAGTCCTGGCTCTGTCTAGTTGTGTAACCTTAAGTAAATTTCATAATCTCTGTGCCTTAGAGAGTTTCACCTGTAAAATGAGGATAACTCAATCCTCTCTACATCCCAGGGCTCTTGTAGATTAATAATGATAGCAATAATGATGATAAAGATGATGATAGCTAGCATTTATATAGTGGCTACTATGTGCCAGGCACTTTGCTAAACACTTTACAAACATCTCATTTGAGTCTCACAACAACCCAGCATGGTAAGTGCTGTTATTGTTATTTTACAGTTGAGGAAACTGAGGCAAACAGAGGTTAAGTGACTTGCCCAAGAGCAGTATCTTGGGCCAGATTTGAACTCAGGTCGGCCATGACTTTGTGGCACTTTCTCTACTCTAGGCTTTATCTACTTACCTGCCTATTTACCTCCATTAGATCAGATTACATTAGATTAAAGCTACAAGGAACATTCAAGACCAACCAGCATAGGGCTTCATAACCTGGGATCTGTGGATAGATTTTAGAGGGTCTGTCAACTTGGATAGGGAGAAAAATTTACATCTGTATTTCAGTATAATTGGTTCCCTTTGTAATCCTATGTATTTTGTTTTGTGCACTGAAAATTTGAGCCCCTAGACTTCACTACACTGCCAAAGGGGTCCAGGACACAAAAAGGTGAAGAACTCCCCTGATTAGTACAACCACTTCTTTGTGCAGATGAGGAAGTAAGGCTGTTAGTATTTAGAGTCACCAAGAGCCTCGCACACCGCTCCGCCCTTCCCCCTCCCCCCCAGCCAAAAGCAGTCGCTGCCAATGCTAGAGGCAGAGTAGCCCTGAGCTGTTCTGTGCTGTGCTGTATGGTCACCCCACAGGATTCGTTTGCATTCATCCATGAGAGTTTGGGATCACTCTGCCCTGTCAGTCTATATAAGAAGCAGTGCAGTGTAGTGGAGAACTTTCAGAATCAGAGGCATCCAGGCCCAAACTCTGCCACTTACTGTTTCTGGACTCCTGGGCAAGTTACTGCTTCTCTCTGGGTCTCAGATTTCTCGTATGTAAAATGAAAGAGATTGAACTAGATCAGAGATGTCAAACAGAAACAATCCTACTGGCGAATAGTGACTTAGAAAAATCACAAATGAACATTATCTGGGGTGTATTGTATTTTTTTTTTCTTCATTAAATTACTTTTTAATCCAGTTCTTGAGATTAACCCTGCTAAACTAGATGATTTCTTCTAGGGTCCCTTCCAGTTTTAAATCCATATTCCTCTGATCAAGGCTTGAGGCTGTGTTAAGAGGGAACATCTGGATAACTGGGGGAGGAGAGAAGTCATGGATTGCAAAATCAAATCCTATTTGTGCTCAGCTTTTTAAAAACTTGAAATATCTTAGTATTGAGATTCAAAATACAAAAAAAAAAAAAGCCAATCGGCTTAGTTGGGAAAGCTGCTTCTCATTTCACAACTTAAATCTAGCCAGTGCCTTTCCATTGAGGATTCTTTCTGTGTAACTGAACATGTGAATAGAAACCTTTCCCCACCTTTCCCCCATATTCTTACTGCCCCTCCAAAGCTCAGGGCCTTTAAGATGAATCTGTTCCTGCTAATGAAGATGATGGGGGATAGTTTGCCTTCTTAAAATCATTCAGTTTGGGACAAACTCAACCCAGCTGCAGCAGGAGTTGTGATTGGCCGAGGCCTGGGGTTTTCCAGGGTGATTTGCATATTGTCCAGTTCTCTGCATGCCTTTCTGTTTACATCACTTCAGAGAGACACATAGAGGCACCCACGCAGATTGAGCAAGAGACATTTTGAAAGAGGATGAGTGTTCAGGACCAGCAAGACTTTCCTAGGAGGTAAAGTGTTTGTCCTTCTAGGCTTGGGGATAACAGTTGGGTCTATTTCAGCAGAGCTGCTGATGCTGCCACCACCCCCACCATCACTACAGGTTGGATATGTTGCTGATGAAATTGTCATTTTGCACTTTTCCTGTGGCAAACTATGATTCCTGGTAGCATATGGATATTAAAATTCAGGTTGGTTTATAATCAGCAAACTCTTACTGATCCAGCAGCTTAATTGTTTTTTGTTCTGTGATTGAAGTGGTAACCTAGGCTAAGGGGGATTTTGAGATGAAAGTAATTTCCAGTCTCTAACTCTGCATCTCTCACGGAACAATTCATTTCATGTTTCTGTAATGTGACTGCTGGTTGGCTAATTTGCTGCTAACTTGTTTTCTCAGCAAAATCTTGCCTTAGACATTTCTATACTTCCTTGATTTCTTTGCTCTAGACTTTGGACCCCTGGCTGAGAAGCCATTAAGACTGTACCTTAGCCCAAACTTGCTCAGATATTCTGCTGTTTGTCTTAACCTCCTGGATATAAAATAGTAGTTTGAGGTTGTTGCATCCTGTTTGAAATCCTTGTCAAAAACATGCTTGTGAGATCCTTTGAGTTTTGGGTTTTCTTTTGTGTGGAGGAAGTAAATACCTGTTTCATACCTGAGGCTGGGGGGGGGGGGGGGACTGCGCCTTTAAACTGGCAATTTTCCCTATGTGAAGAACTTCTCGATCTGCCCTAGAAGCAAAGCTGTAGTTTTCATGTTTGTGCCAGCTGCAGTGTCCTAGTTAGAGCCGTGCGGTCCAGGGTTTCCAGGGTTTCGAGGCACAGCTAGCAGAGAACAGAAGGGAGACCCTGAGGGCTGTCCTAGTTTTGTTTTGTGTGTGAACCAGACAGCACGCAGGCGAGGAATTGAAGTCACATGTTTTCCTGAACAGAGACTGCTAATGATTGTCCTCAGCTTGTAGAAGCTGGCTGGCCTTTTGACCCTTGGCCTCTCACCTTTTGTAGTACCTTTTCTTTCCCCTAATAGATTTTTGGAGACTCTAGAGGATGCCAGGCATACTGCTTAATGCTTCATCTACCATGCTAACAGCCCGGTAGAATTTTTACAGTGCTACCAAGAGCCTGCATCCACCCCTGAGCTAGTGTGACTTAGGTTTGGATTCAGCCTCAAGAGTAGATTCAGAATCCCTAACACTGGAAGGGACTCTAAAAATCATCCAGTCTAACCTTCCCATTTTGTAGGTGGAGAAACTAAGATCCAGAGAGAGTTAATGACCTGAATCCCAGTTATGTGGAGAGCTGGGGTCCAGGGCTGCATTTCTTTTATTCCACCCACTTGGGGATGAAGTCATACTTTGGGTTGGAATGGGTCATACAACCATGTAGCCATTCTGGTTGGAAGTGAAGGCTCTCATCTTTCCTTCTAGCCCTAGGAATGAACAGTACAGGGGGTGGGGGTGGGGGTGGGGAGGTGTGCGTCATTGTCTTGGAGCTCTGCCTCAGGTTTCTTCTCATTTCAGATTATTTGAAAAGGCTGCAGGTAAGCCCCATGTACCTTCATTCCGAGTGGCTCTTCCCAACGGTGAGCACTCATCTTCTGTAAGCCTCTCTTTGCCCATACGGCACTGTCCTGTTCCATTTATCTGAGGAGCTGTAACACATAATGCTCATCCCACAGGACTGTCACTTCCTTGCCCCCTTTAAGACTGTGGATGGTTTGTGTTTATAGGCCTATTTGGGATGTTTCAACCAGTCAATCAGTCACCATTTCCTGGATGCAAGGTATTAATCTGTTTGCTCGTGTAATCTCTGGTACAGTGGAAAGAACACTGGCTTTGGAGTCAGAGGACCTTAGGTTTGAATTCTTTCTCCGACACTCTCTGACCTTGGCAAGTCACTTAACTGCCCTGGGTCTCATCTGTGAATTGAGGGGACTGGACTCTATGGCCTTTGAGGTCTCTTTCAGCTCTACGATCTGTGACTGTGTAGAAAAGCAAACACTTGGACCTTGCCTTCACAGAGCTGCCAAATTAATTAGGGAAGTGAGACATATGCAAAGGTGAACTAATATTATCAAGTGAGATATGACAAGTGCCAAATGAGTGGAAGAGACTCCAAGCCATTTGTTCAGAGGAGGGAGAGATCACTGTGAGCCTAGAAGGCTTCCTGGCGGGGGTAGAGTTTGAGTGAGAAACCGTATTTATTGTGGAGGGGAGGGATGGGAGCAAGCATTCCAAGGGGAATTCTGTGAGTACAGGTGCAGAGACAGGCATACACTTAGGAGTGTTTAGGGAACAGTTAAGAGACTGGATGGAGTGAGGTTTTATGTGGGGAGATGTAGCTGTGTTCATGTTAATACCATCCACGTGGTCCCAGTCAACTGTAGACTAGAATTCAGAGATGTGGGTCTGAGTCCCAAGTTTGTTGTATACTTTGGATCAGTCACTTTCAGAGGCTCTGTTTCTTCACCTGTAAAATGAAAATGATAGCCCCTGCCCTGCCCTGCCCTGCCTACCTCACGGGGATGTTTTGAGCATCAAGTAAGATAACGGGAAAGCACCTTCTAAGCTGTGAAGTCAACACAAAGAGGGGCTGGTGGTGTTCTTACATAGATCTTTATTAGAGAGATCATAGGCCTCTAACAGGTATCCTCTTCACCTTCATACCTTCAAATAAGGAACTTTGGAGAATTAGCTCATGATCCTAGCAAACATTAACTGGCTCATTTTAGTTTTCCTATTGAAAGTGAAAGATCTGTAACAGTTGGGATTTAGTGTGATCACCTTTCAGCCTCTCTTAAAAGCCCCCTTCCTCATGCTGACTCAGCTTCATTTCTGGAACATTTGTAGTCCCTGCCCTCAAGGAACTCTTATCACAAATACATAAAAAGGGCACACACACACACACACACACACACACACACACACACTCACAAAATAAGTTGGCATTTGAAACTTCAGTCCATAGTACAGTAACATCTTCCTTAAGACACAAAATTGTGTTGTGTATTAGAGCCCTCTATGTTAGTATGTAGCACTAGGAACCATGAAATGTCAGAACTGGGAAGTAAGTTGGGGATCATGTAATTTGACCCCCTCGTTCTACTGATGAGGAAACTAAAGCCCAGATGGATACAGGGACTTGCCAAAGATCATACAATGAGTTAGCGAAAAGAGCACTGGACATAATAAGAGCAGAAGAGCTAAATCTGACTCCTAACACTCCTATGTCAATAAATGTTTCTCAGTTAACTATATGCAAGGCACTTGGGAAACAAAGGCAAATATTAAACAGTCTTTCCCTTCAAGGCATTTATTTTCCACATTGGTGTGACCAATCAGTTTAGGTTTTGCAGTGACCAAGAAGAGCCAGATGGCTGTGGTTGCTTAGCTTGGGCTATGGGACAAGAGCTCTATACCCGGAAAGGGTCCCATCTGAGAAGGAAGCAGTGTTTGAAGGCAGATATGTGGTAGGGGTGAAGGGGTCAGACAGAATCTGCTACAAAAGCTATTTAGCCCAAGACATTCTTATCCCTTAATAGTTTATGTCTGAAGGGAACAATACTTTTCAGTCCCATTGGTTTATGGAATTGTCAGGCTTTTTCCTCTCCAATCCCAGGCAGGAATTGCTGCTGGTCTCCTTGCCAGGCTAATGGCCTTCACCCCACCACCCCACCACCACCATTATCACCCACCAGCTTGAGAAAAATTCTGGCACCTAGGGATCTCCCACTCTTAGACTTAGTGCTGTGGTTCCAGTATAACACTATCCCCACCCACTCCTCCATCTCATGTCTCATTAGCCGCTTCTCTTCTAAGGCCTCTGTCACTGAAGGGACCAAGGCTCCCTGGCCTGGACACAAGACAGGCTGAACTACTAATGGTCATCAGATTTGTTGGAATCAAAAAGCTTCCCTGGCTCTGGTGGTCTGCTGGTCAGACAAGATATGAAGATGGGTGAGAAAAGTCTCTGAGGAGAGTGGATGGCCCTGGACACAGACTGGGCGGTGGTGGTCAGTGCCTCAGAGCACTGGGTGCTCTGATGAGCCTGTCAGTAATAATGACAATGATAGAATTTATGTAATGCTTTAAGGTTTTATATATATTATCTCATTTTATCTCCACAATTCTGTTAAGTAGGTACTATTATTACCTCCATTTTACAGATGAGGAAACAGAGGTTGAAAGCAGTTGAGTGATTTGCCCAGGGGTCACCTAACTACACATAATTAAGTATCTGAGATGGAATTTGAACTCACTCAGGTCCTCTGACTCCAAGTCCTGTCTCCTTTATGCCTAATTCTTAGGAACTCCTTGGTCATCCCAGCTTGCTTGGGAACTCTTCTTGGGAAGCCCTACATACAGGCTTGCTACTCTCTCCCTACTGCTTCCCTTTTCTTTTTTTTTGTCAGAAACTGGGAAGTCACGTTCAAAGTCAGCTGAGAAGTTGTGGGCCTTGGCCATGGACCTGTAGAGTCTCATGCTTGCTTTCAAGTATAATTCTTACACTTAGGAAAAGATATAACAGTGATGAGACTAGATTGGGGAACATAGCCACTTAGCCCTCTTGTGCTATTGTAGGCCATTCAGAAGGAAATCTGGCGTAGTGTCATGGAAAGATCACTGTATTTGAAATCGAGACCTAGATTCGGGTCCAGTTCTACTCCTTACTACTCATGTGACCTTACCTCTCCAGGTTTCAGTTTCTCCATCTGTGCAATGAGAAAGCCACTCTGAAATCCTGTGATACTAGACTTGGGGGAGCTGTGGGCTTAGCAATGAGGTACAGTTTTCTTTCCTAAGAGATGACAAGGTGGGTTGTTTTTTGTAACAGAATGTCAATGATTCAAGTTCTAGTGTAACCCATAAACAGACCTTTGGTGGTAGAGCCATGGGGAGCCATACCCTCATGACTCATAGAGTTCCTGATGCTGCCCATGGGACAAGGGAAATTGGCTAGAAGCCCAGCAGGATTGGCCTACCCCCCCTCCCCCAACCCGTGCTTTCTATGTGGCTCAGTAGAGTAGCCACTAGGGTTCACCAGTGGCCTCATCATGGATCAGGGACACAAGGGACACTTTTTAGTAGCACTTTTTATAATGCATCTGGTGCCATGAGGACATGGAGACTTGCACTCCTCACAATCCCTCCTGTTTCTTTTTTTGCCACCAGCAAATCCAAGTCCTCACTTACTGGAGCTGCTCAAATCTCAGATCACCTGATAGGAAGAAGCCACCCAATTCACACAATTTTCTCTGTCTCTGCATTTTCCCTGGAGAAGTAAGGACTAGTCCTGTGATTTCAAGTATAGAGAATTTCCATAAGAAGCAGTTCCTTCTACCAGTGCAGGCAATTTATCATCTTAGAGAATTGCCTAGTTCTCCATGGCGGGGTCAAACTCATGTAGAAACTGATCCCTTTGGATTATTTATTGACTTAGAAAACCAGAAATTAACATTATCTATGTTGTATTTTTATTTATTTTACTATTTCCCAATTGCATTTTAATCTAGTTGAGGCTGTACTGTGGCCTTCAAGCACTGAGAGGTTTAGTGACTTGCCTAGAGTCACACAGCAAATATTTGTCAGAGATAGGACTGGAACTCAGATGTCCTGGCTTCAAGGCTAGCTCTACCAGACTGCCTTTGTGTTTCCTAGTAACAGCACAAATAAATACACTCAGCTATTTAAAGAAGATTACCATAAGATACCACATGAGGGTTGTCTACACTGGGGGAGAAGGCATCATAACAAATCAAAAGAGCAATAGTTTTACAATTTACAAAACTTCTTATGATTAATTCTGACCCTTAGTAGCATGACAAAACATATGGTCTATTCTCCTTAGTTCCTACCTGCCTTTTTTCTTGGCCTGGGCCCTGATAGTAACTCATTTCTAGTTCTTCCCCTGTGGATTTGGTTGGGCAAGGGAAGCCCTCTGGAATCTGGTCATCCAACCCTCACTATGTCGTGGGAACCTAGGACCTAGAAGAGACCTTTCTTCTACAGCTTCCTCTCACCATTACTCTTAGAATTTGTAACCCATTGCTTACCTGCAAAATGTGGGGGGTGGGAGTGGGGATTGAACTAGATTATAAGGTCCCTTACAGCCCTGTGACCTGTGGATATTTTGAAAGAGCAGAACCAGACAGAAGATTCAGTTTGTAGAATCTGTTTCAAGATACTTGGTGTAGCAGGTAGAGTCCTGGGCCTAAAGTCAGGAAGGCTTATCTTTCTGAGTTCAAATCTGGCCTCAGATACATACTCCTGTGTGACCCTGGGTGAATCACTTAACCCTGTCTGCCTTGGTTTCCTCTTCTGTAAAATAAGCTAGAGAAGGAAATGGCAAACCACTCCAGTATCTTTGCCAAGAAAATCCAAAATGGGGTCACAAAGAATTGGACACAACTCAAACAACTGAACAACAATAACACCAGTAAGAACAGAGTTGAGGCAAAGGGAAAAGTAACCCATTGGCCGTGGCCTGGGGAGGCCTATTCTGTTCTCAGCACTCCCAGAAAAAAAAAAAAAAAAAAGAGAGACCCCATCAAGTCTCAGTCTAGTGCCACCTCCTTCTTCCCTGGAGGCATCTCCATGCTCTGGCCCTGTCAGAAACTACTCTTCCCCTTGCCTCAGCTCGATTCTTGCCAAAGAATATTCCCCAAGCCGGATCTTCTGTCTGGTTCTTTTCTTTCGCAAACTTCAGAGAATTACAGCATTCTAAAGGGACCTTATCATCTGATTCAAAACCTTCATTTTCCAGAGAAGTGGAATCTCGTACCCAAAATAGCGAGTAGTGAGTCCAGGATCTGAATTCAGGCTTTCCGACACCAAGTTCTAAACTTGCCACTACACCATAAATGGCCTCTTCCATCTAAGCCTGTGGCCTTAGCCCTTTGGACTAGGCCCATGTCAGACTCCTCTAATTCTCATCATCCATTTCTTTACTATGTGTCTGCTCATTCCAAATTAACTTGTTTTCTGGCTCTCACCCTGTGCTCCTAAATAAATTCCTAATTCCCAAATATTGGCCTACCAAAGTTCATGGACGTACCTAGGGACCAAATGAGATTCTTCTCTTTTCCAGCTACCTTATGCTGCCTCAGAAGCACAAGGCTCTCATGTGGGCCTGTGGATCCTGAAGGCGACATGGTATTGTAATACAGGACTACATGACATTATCCAGAATCATCAGCATATTGTCTCTCCCTCACCTTCCCCAGCAATTTGACCAAAGTCATGTCACCACAGAGTATTATCAGTGCCAAAAAATTCATATCTCTCTGGTATAGAGATTTATTTTTTAATAAGTCAAATGACCTATTTAAAAGTGAGAGTTTAAGACTTTAAACTTTTAAACTTTGAAAAAGGCTTTTACAATGGAGAGGAAGTGGGGGAAGGTGAGAGGGAATGAGTGAATCTTATTCTCATTGGATTTGGCTTAAGGAGGGAATATCCTACACACTCAATTGGGTGTGGAAATCTATCTTACCCTACAGGAAAATAGGGGGGAAGGGGATAAGAGACTGGGGGGATGATAAAGGGGAGGGCAGATTGGGGGAAGAGGTAAGCAGAAACAAACAATTCTGAGGAGGGACAGGGTCAAAAGAGAGAATAGAATAAATGGGGAGCAGGATAGGATGAAGGGAAATATAGTTAGTTTTCCACAACATGACTACTATGGAAGTGTTTTGCATGACTACACATATATAATCTGTATGCATGTATACTCCCATGTATAACCATTTTGAAGTTGCTTGCTTTCTCAATGAAGGTGGGTGGGGAGGGAGGAAGGGAGAAAATTTGGAACCCAAAATTTTATAAGCAAACATTAAAAATTGTTTTCACATGCAACTGGGAAATAAGATATATAGGCGCTGGGCTATAGAAATCTATCCTGCCCTACAGGAAAATAGAAGGGGAAGGGGATAAGAGAAGGGGGTGGAATACAAAGGGAGGGCAGATTAGGGGAAGGAGTATTCAGAATGCATGCCATCTTGGGGTGGGGGGAGGGATGGGATGGAGAGAAAATTTGGAACTCAAAATCTTGTGGAAGTGAATGTTGAATAAATTAATAAAATTAAATTAACCAGTGGAAAAAATTAAAATATTAAAATTAAAAAATAATAAGAGAAAAAAGTTAAAGTTTAAGTGAATATTAGCACAGAGGGCACAATTTTCAAATGTGGAAGGTGTACAATTAAGTTTTTAGCCCTTGTTCAGGACACACAGATGCCTTCTGGCTTAGGTTTGGGGTTTGAGCCACTGTACATAGAAGTGAGGCAAGAAGACCCAAGTGTGTTCAGGAGCAGCAGCGGCCTGGATTGTTTCTAGTTGTTTATTTAAAACTTTTACTAGCCCTCAGCCTGGCTTTTTTTTTTTAAACCAAGACTAATTTTTCTCAGGGCCCTGTGGCCTGGTGACTGGGGCTGATTATATAATAATGAGAGCTCAAATTTATAAAAGTTTGCAAAGCACTTCAGATGCATTGTCATATTTGATCCTCAAAGCAGCCCTGTGAAGTAGATACTGCAGGTATGATTAGCCCTATTTTACAGATGAGAAAACTGAGGCTCAGAGAGAGGAAGTAGCTTGCCCAGGGTCACAGAAGCTACTAAGTATCAAAAGCAGGATTCAGATCCAGGCCTGCTGCCATCTCCATGTCCGCTGCTCTTCCTATTATACCAAACATAGCTCACACACTTTGAACTAAGAGGCAGCAGGGCCCTTTAGAAAGGAATCCAGAGTTTCTTAGGAGAGTCAGAAGAATGAAGGGATGGCATTCTGCAATGTGGGGTGCATGAGGTGCGGGTTCTACCTAGATTTGTTGGCCATGGTGGGACCAAACATGAGGATCTGACCTTGAGCCAGAAACCCCAGCTGAAATAAATGTCCAATTTAGTTCAACACACCATTATTAATCACCTACTATAGGTACAGGCCCTATGCTGGGTCTTGGGGGATTTAAGGTGAACGAATGAAAAAGAATTTATTGAACATTTACTATATGCCAAGCAATGAATTTTAAATAGTTTTAAAAAGAATTAGGCCCTGCCCTCAAGGATCTTACATTCTAATGGGGAAGATAACACACAAGGAAAGTGGTGATTAGGAGTGGCTTGTCCTGAGAAGGTGGCAGACAGATAGTGAGATGGCCTGGGTGAGGGACTGAATGGGACGTGAAGCTGTGGCCTGGTCTGGTGCCTAGGCCAGCTTTAGATGGTGGGGTAAGCAAACTGCTTTGTACACATTCAGTCACCAATCAGCTGAGTTGGGCATTAGGATAGGAGATTAATCAGACATGGTCCCTGCCCTCCCAGAGCTTATACTAGCGTCAGAAACTATTTCCTAACTATTAGAACTCTGCAAAAATGGAAATGCCTGCAAAGGGAGTGGGTTCCCTTTTTCTAGAGGTCTTCAAACAAAGGCCTGATTTTGTTGTAGAGAAGATTCTTGGTCAAGCGTGAGACTAGATGGCCTCAGAAGCCCCTTCCAGCCGTCAGATTCTGTGATAAACACATAGATTTAAGCAATTGTATGTTAGAATGACACCTGTTTAGAAGAATTCAAAAAGACATGAGAGATTGGACGTAGTGAACAGATTGATGGAGCACAAAGAGCTCTGGACCTTGAACTCAGAAGACCTGAGTTCCAATTCAAGCCCAGCCACTAATAATTGGCCGAGTGACTTTGGGCAAATCATTTCATGTCTCTGAGTCTGTTTCTTCATGTGTCAAATGGGATGTTAATGCTAGCTGTAATTACCTCGCAAGACTGTGAAGAAAAGGCTCTGTAAACTGTAAAGTACTACATAGAAATGTGACGTTATTAAGAATTATTATTAAAAGAGGGAAATCCCGTCAAATGTTGATTGCACCCTATTTGCATTATCCTTCACTGTGAATTTATAGTTGTTATTTTAGAATTAATAACAATACTCTTAATGTGTTGTTTTTTAAGGAACTGGTCCACATTGGGCAATATTTTTCTCTTCTCTCTGCTGCCTTTGCTCTTGGCTGGGGCCCAGGCAACAGAGCAACATTCATCCTTGGCTTCTAAGCCTAGGCCTCACACATGGCCCCAAGAGAGGGAAAACAGTGCCTTGCCCAAACAGCTCAGCCATGTCTTAACGAGGCCTCTGAGCGAGGCCTGGGGAGCACAGCCCCCTTTCCATCACCAGGGCTTTCTAACTAAAACTCCTGTGGAATCTTACCCTCTCATCTGTGTGGTCTCAAATCTTATTTTTTTCCCAGCCAAAAAAACATACCCACATAGTTGCTTCATCCAGCAATCCCCACAACAGAGCTCTTGGGTGGGTTGGGTAGGGAGAATGTGAAGTTTGCTGCCTCAGTGGTCCCCAAAACCAGCATTTGCCCTGGATGTGACTTGTCTCTGCACCAGGAGGGTCCCCCCTCCAATCTCTGAATCATCTCATGGCTAACCCTTTTGTTTCTGCTGGTTTCTAGCAGCCTTGACAAATGAGGATCAATGGCAGGGGTGAGGTTGGAGCTAAAGTAACTGTCCTGCCTCTCCCTGTCAGACTTCAATCACTACTCAGAGCAAAGAGATGGACCAACGCTAGAAGATTTGAGGGTATGGTGAGGGCGAGGGACAGTAAAGGTACGGAAAAGAGAATTGGGCAGCACGGGTCGAGTCTGTTTCCACCTCTGCCTGTATCTGTCACTTCTCTCATTTCCTTTTGGTTGTCTGCTTTGAAGTGGGCCAGACTCCCAGCCTTCCCGGGCTGTCTCCTCTTTTGTCTTCTTTCTGAGAACACCCAGCACCAGGAATGAGATCCTGTTGTCTGTAGGGATAACTAGATTGTCTCTCTGCTGCCCATTTATATTCTTCTCTGGGCCAGCTTCTCCCACTCTGTGGACCAGGCCTCGGGGGCAGACATAGCCCAGTCTGCCCTTTGGTAAGGAAGAAATACGTTCCTGAAGCAAAGTCTAAAGCTAAGCAGATGGAGGGAGTGGTGATCACCCAGCCTCCTCCTGACTAGTTTCCCTTTCACATGTTCTCAACCTCCTTGCATACACCCTACCTCCTGCAAACCCAAGGCTATTTGACCATTAGCATATGTTTCTGTTTTTAATTCAGGCACCAGTGTTAATAATCATAATATTCTCATAATTTTCCAAGTGTGATGGCTAGGCCTGGGTTCTAGTCTTGTCTCTGCCTTTAACTAGGTTGAATTACTGATCTGGGCACTTCACCGGGACAATGGGGCTAGTAATCCCTGGCCTACATACCTCACGGGGCTGTTATGAGGACCAAATGAGAAAATGAAATGAGAAAGCATGACCCAGAAAGCCCTGTCCACATATGAGTGTCAGTTAACTAACATGGACCAGGCACTGTGCTGGATGTTGGGATACAAGGAAAGGCCAGAACAGTCTCTGCCTTCCAGGATCTCACATATACATACAAGCTATAGATACTTAGGTCACCTTCCAAGATGACATAGCTAGTTGTGTGGCCTCTCTGAGCCTCAGCATGTTGGTAAATGTTTAGAATGATAGAATACATGTCTCCTGATTCCAAATTTAGTGGCATTTTTTTATATGCTACACTGCGTCATGTCACATCAGGGACTCCATCCTTATTCCTGTGGGATTCTACAGCATCTGCCTGCCTTCAAGGCTGATTCTAGAGGGTAAGGCCACTGGCCTTTTAAAGTCAGCGACAAGGCTCAGCTTGGAGATAAGTGCCATCTGCAGAATGTGGAATTGCTATTGTGGGCAACAAGAGGGAAGTCTCCCTGCCCACCCTGAGCATATGATGACTCTTCTCTCTTCCTCCTCCACACCTCCTCCATCCCCCACCCCCCATCACTTCCTCTGCACTGCTGAGAGGCTGTGTTCAGGGAAGAGGGAAGGAAGTGTCTCGATCCTGGGTCTCAGACACCCGAACGAGAGTCAGGAAGTGAGGCCTTTGAAATGGGATTGGCTGTCTGAGGGTGATGGGAAAGGAAGGCCATTAGCCTGATCCGAGTTCAGACTGAATCCTGCCCAGCCTCACCCAGGTGCTCACGGGCAATCGACACTGTAACTGCTTAGTTTCACACTGAAGGGAGCGATTGGGTTGGTGACATGCTGGCCAAAACTTTGGAGTCTGCTTGTGTTCTTTAAAGAAACTTTTGCTTTTTCTCCCCTCCCCACAGAGAAAGCTGCCCGTGGATACTAAATGCTGCTCTAGATTATGAGCTCAAGCAAGAGTGCACGATATAATCGTTTCTCTGGTGGCCCAGCAAACCTCCCTCCCTCGGACAGCACAAACGGGGTAAGGGAGAGAGCAGGCACTCCTCTGAGTTGCTCCCAAAGCCCAGCTCAGGGGCTAGCCTAGAACCCCATCCCATTCTGTCTTGCCTGTTGATGGCTCAGAGAGAAACATCTTTCTAAGAAGGAGGGAGGACCAACATACTTTCGGTGTTGTCACTGGAGAGCCAACTTCTTTGTCCCTGTACGCTGTGCCAGACCTTACCACCACGGCCTGTCGTAGGTGAGGGGCTTCTCAGGGAACAAACAGCCAGTTCTGGAGCCAAGATCCTGCTGGTACAGATGACTGACTAGATGTGGGAGGAAGAGCCAGGGAGGGAGAGAGCTGCCTGGGCAGCATTTGGTATTTACGGAGGGCTTTACAGACACTTTGGTGAGAATAGCTGCTGGCCTTTCTGGCTGCTCCTGTGGTTCCCTGCTGGTGGCCACAGGTATAGAGAGTGCAGAAAACAGTGCTTCCCAAACTAAACCAACCACAGAACACTTTACGGGCTTGAGATAAATTTATAGAACCTGTCAATCCTCCTGGGAGATCTGGGGTTATGCAATACTGTTGAGATGAATAGGGATCTGGGAAATTTTGAAACAAAATAGAGGGGATTAAATGTACTTCCCTACCAAAAAAACTACCATGCACAAATTTTCAGATGCATTTGCAAATTTGATAATCTGTTAGAGCATAAAATGGCACTAGCCTAAAATTTTCATGCAATCCCCCAGTTGATGTTGGTGGAACAAACAACCTAACCAGGGTTTTATGAAACAATGTATAGGAGATGCTGATACAGAGGACAACTACTTGTTTTTACATTCTCTGGCCAGCCTTTCCCCTGTCCTGATTTCTGGGCACCAGTAGCCAGACCTCTATCTCTGGACCCACTGAACCCATCATCATCTGCCCTGGCTCCTGCCCGCCAGAATGGGGTCCCCGCCCAAGACCTATTGACTGTCCCATTGTCTTGGGGACCCTTATCTCAGTAGAATTTGACAGAACCGTATGCCTACCAGGTTAGTCCTGGCTGAGGCCAATGGCCTGGGGAACATAATTGTGTTCAGAAAACACAACTGTGGTTTTGGGAATGACAAGAACTCCTTGCTTGTCCGTAGCCTATGGCAGCCTACCTGTTCTACAGGACTGTGTGGAGAGAAAGAAGGGTTTGGACACAGTGATAAGGACCCTGAGTAGCAGGAGGACTCTGGGCATAGGGTGTTACTTTGGGCCCACAGGCACTTTGGGGCTTCCCTAGGACAGAGGTGCAGAGCCCAAGGTCCCACACGAGATCTCCCAGCGTGACTCCATTTCTTACAGAGGTTCCTTCCATTGAAGGGTCTCTGAGGCTGCTGCTCTGTGCCCTTTGAGGCTTATGGCTGATTCTGGCATCTTCCCTGTGTTGTAAAATAGGAAGTGAACTGATTATACACAAGGCTGGGGAGAGGGGGGAGGCCAGTGTTTTTCTAAGGTTCTGCTGATTAGGTAATTGATTGTTGCCTTATGTGTTTTACAGATTAATCCTATCCTAAGTATACCTTACTTCTCTACTCATCTTAGTGGACAGAGAAATGTGTGTTAAGTGTTGGGCACACAGTGCCTAGCCTTGTAAGAAGTACGTAGAAGGCGCATAGTGGGTAGAGTGCTGGGCTGGAGTCATGAAGACCTTAGTTCGAATCAGGCCTCAGACACTCCCTAGCTTGGTGACCCTGGTCAAATCACTTAACCTCTGCCTGCCTCAATTTCCTCATCTGTAAAATGGGGATAATAATAGCTCCCACCTCCCAGGGTTGTTGTGAGGATCAAATGAGATAATATGTGTAAAATGCTTGGCAAACCTTACAGTGCCATATAAATGTTTACTATTACTATTATTAGAGCCCTTTTTAAAAGGCCCCAGGTTAGTCTTTAGGAATGTGATTATGTCATCTCTGTTCTCTCTTTAGACCAGAATGGAGACTACCTTTGGTCCTGCATTTTCAGCTGTTACCACCATTACTAAAGGTGAGCTCCTGCCAGGATCCAGGTGCTAGTCTGAACCTGCCACACAGACTTTGGTCCTTTTTGGGGGGAAAACTTGGGTGGGAGAGATCAGGGAGGAGGAATTCCAGTTGTGAATTCACCTGGAGAAAACAGTCAGGTGCCAAAGCCAAGAGGAAGGAGGTGCTTAGGATCCTGAGATCATCACTGTAGAAAAGCTGGAAAAAGCCTTGGAGGCTATCTAATCCACCCTCCTTATTTTGGGGGGAGGAAACTGAGTCCTAGAGAGATGCAGTGACTTGCCCAAGGTGACACTGAAAAGCCAAAGTAAGCTCATGGGCTCCCCTCTTGTCCACAGTATGGCCTTGCCCCTAGGGTCCTGGTGGACACCTCCTCCCTTCTGTTGCTGCGTAGGTGGGTAGATCAAGTGGGTTAGCCTGCTTCCCTCCCTTTGAGCTTGGTATCCCGAGATCTGAAAGTGAATAAGCATTTACTTACTTTAAATAACAATAATAGCATTAAGTTCTCCAGCTGGAGGCAAAGCTCACTAGAGTTAGAGGAGACAGATCTGGCAGAGTTTCAGGAAAACTTAGGAGCTCTGGGTTTTCAGCACGAGCCTTTTTATGCTCCGTCACTTAATCGTCCTTCAGATCAGGTCGTTCCATGATGGCAGCAGCCTGGGCTCACACAAAGTGCTTCAAGGAGACTGGTCTCCCTTCTGTGGTTTCTGAAGTGTTGTGTATGCAGCCCTTAAAGAAAGGAGAGCAGGCCATAAGAGTGGGCTCCTTTGGTGGACCTCTCTCCCTGCCCCATCCCAACTACACACACACTCCCTCCAGCTTTCCTTCTCTGCAAATTTGGGTAATGCCTGAAATATACTATCTTAAGGAGGGAAATGTGCTGAACCAACAATCATGCTAGTATCTAGCTCCCTGGGCTGATTCCCCCTTCTTCCTCAGCTGGAGCCTCCTTAAGGCCCAAGGAATCTTGGCACTGGCCTGAGAGGCCCATGGGGTTCCTGGAGGCAAATATTTTTCCTTTGGCCCACCTGCAGAGTAAGCATCCATGCTCTAATAGGACTGTGGAAATACCCAGCCAAAACCAACCCTCATTTATTTACTTGGCACTGTGCAAAAAATGGCTACAAACCATACTTTCCACTCTAAGGCACTAGCTCTGGAACACTTCAGATGAAAGCACAACTGCTCTTCAGCCTGGTGTAATGGAGAGATCCTCAGTAGAGGGTCAGGCAGCCCAGT
Organism: Vombatus ursinus; assembly: GCF_900497805.2. Taxonomy (NCBI): domain Eukaryota; kingdom Metazoa; phylum Chordata; class Mammalia; order Diprotodontia; family Vombatidae; genus Vombatus; species Vombatus ursinus. The sequence goes on along the minus strand of NW_020954548.1, from coordinate 33,509,520 downwards.
CTGGGCTCTGTCTCTAGTAAACTCTGGTCCCGACGGTTCATCCATTCTCTGGTCTAGCTACAGTGTTCTTAATTTGAGTGCTTTCCAGTTACACAGAATCTCAGGAGTTAGAGATCTTCAGACCGGCTAGTCCACCTGATCACAAATCTCCACAACATGTGGCCATCTTGCCTTTGCTCAAAGACCTTCAGTCAGGGGTCACCTGCTGCCTCCTGAAGCAGCCCACTCCATTTTTGGACATTTTGCATATCAACATCATTGTTAGTTGGTTTTTCCTTCTATCCGGCCTAAAGTGGTCCTACTGTAATTTCCACCTGTTGCTCCTGGTTCTGCCTCTGGGGCCAAAATTAACAAGTCTGGCAGCTCTCTCACATAGCAGCTCTTCAAACCCTGACTGTGATTTCCATCCCTCTCCACTCCTGCCCCACTGCTTCCCCTCACCCACCCGTCTTCTCTTCTGCAGATTGAACGTCTCCTTTTCTTTCAGCTGATCCTTATATGGCACAATCTGAAGGTCCTTCACCATCCTGGTTGCCTTTCCTGGATGTTTTCCAGCTTATCAGTGTTCTTCCTAAAGTACAGCCACCCAGAACTAAACACAGGACTCCAGCTGTAAGCTGGCCAGGACTTTTACCCCATCGTGCTGGGTACTGTGCCTTCCTTAATACTACAAGGAGCCCCATCACTACTTTGGCTATTGTCAGGTGGTACCAGTTAGGTTGTTGTATGTAAAATTGTCTCACCTGGGAAGCTCTAAGTTGGTCCGTAGTTGGTCTGAACTGGGTCTGAGCTAGGCTAGGGCAGGTTCTCATGTATTTGGCTTTGGGACACAGTCAGAAGCTGTTCAGATGCCCCCCTCCAGGTTTGATTCTTCCTATCACTCTTCCTGTCCCCAAACTGGACTATGGGGAGAATAGAGATTATGGTTAGAGCATAGGTTAGACCAGAGCTTCTTAAACTGTGGGTTTGGCAACAGTAAAAGGTATCTGAATGCACAATGACCAAAAATTAATTAAAAATCAAACATATACTGAATCCAAGGTGTTTCTGGCCCACGTTTGCATCATGCAACTTCACTGCCACCTTGGTTCTGAACACAAAGCATGCCCACTTTGCACTTCGAATGCCCTCAGGCCACACAACAGCAATGAATGCTGCTGAACTCAAAAGGGGTCTCAAGTGGAAAAAGTTTAAGAAGCTCTGGGTTAGCAAAGGTAATGGAGATTCAGCTGCATCTCATGCCTAACAGGGTTCCTGCCTCAATGGCTCCATTTTCTCCTAAAGGTGAAGACTTTCCCTTCCCCTGCCCCAGATTCTTTCTAGGAATAATTTGAATTTCCCTTCATGCTCTGTCAGTTGGTTTTCTCTACCAATTCAAAGGGCATGATTTCTTTATTTGCCCTGCTCTTCCTGAGGGTACTTACTTAAGTTGACAAGGATGTTTCTGGTTTTGCTGAAGCTATGGTGAAAATGGTATGTGGTACATATTGCTCATTTCATCTCCAAAAGCACACGCAGAGCTGTGGATCCGAGCCACGTTGTGTTTCTTCCCTCTCATTTGTCTCAGTCTCCTCCCCCATCCCTCTTCTCCCCATGATCAGCCACCTTTTTGAAACTCAGAAGTTAGACATAAAACACTCTGGGCCTTTTCCATCTGCTAAAACCACTTTTTGTTTCAGTAGCTGATGGGACCAGCACGTACAAACAGCACCGTAGGACTCCCTCTTCCTCCAGCACACTCACCTATTCCCAGAGGGACGAAGAGGACGGCATGGTATGTCTACTGTCTCAAGTTGTCTTTCCAGCAAACTAGTTATTACAGTCAGATAGTAAGCCCAGGAGGCATGACCAGAGTTTGCGGTTGGGGTTGGCAGGGCCTATCCTGACTTCTCAAGGGATGTGAAGGGTTCTTTCCTGCAAGAACGCCATTTCGAGAAAGGTAGGAAGTTGAGGCCATGTAAGGATGAGGCAACCTAGCTGGTGCGTGTGTACATCTGAGCTCAGAGCTCAGTAAGGTAAACTCATCTGTGGCTCTTTTTTTTGCTGTTCAAAGCTGTGTCCTGAACCAGACGGAAGCCTATAGAGCCTTCCACTCTTCTCTGTGGGCTGGGCTGTGAGACACATGGAGAGTGGGTGGGGTGTGGTGCCAGATGGGGAAGGCCTTTTGCCTTAGCCGGTGCCGGAAGATTTGAAGGAAGAACTTCTGACATCTTTGAAAGATCTCAGCCTTGAGGAAGGTGGTGATTGGCAGAGGGGCAGGACACTGTCTGGTTAGTGCTCCAGTCTTGGCACTCTTGGGTGGTCAAGTTCAAGGGCAAGAGTTTGAGATGCAGAGGCAAGAGCAGCAGCCCTCAAATCAGAGGCCTCGGCTCAACTCCTGCCGTTCTTACTTGGTACATGTGTGACTGTGGGCAGAGCATTCACGTTCCCGGAGCCGGGGTTTCCTCATCAGTAGAACAGGGGCTGCACTGGATGGCTTCTGAGACCCTTTCAAGCTCTGCATCTTTGATCTCCCATGTATTCTCAGCACCTCGAGGCGCAGGCAGATGAAACCGTGAAGGGGTTGATACGTCTAGGCGCAATATATCTAGGAAGCTTTTGTAAAGCCCTCGTGGGTACTTTTGATAACTTCTCATCAGTCAGCCTTGGGTTGTTTTTTGGTTTTGTTTTTTATTTTCCATTCCTGTTTGTGTTTTTCATTCTCTTCACGTAAGTACAAAATCATCAGGCTGAGGGCTTTGGTCACCTCTAAGTGCTCTGAACCGTCTGGGAGGGTCCTGATGCTGAAGCTGAGCAAGATGTGGGGTTCTCAGCTACCCTTTTTAAGCACAGTGGAGCTAGAACAAATGCCTCAAACAGCCAAATGATCAAAGATTTAAAGAGATGGAAGAGGGAGAGAGCAATGTTGATGCAACACAACAAAATTGGGAAATCTGGCACATGCCTTGTTCCATTCCTGCCCCTCCCCAGCCCCCCAGAATGTAAGCTCGTTGAGGGATGGGGGATGGTTTGGGTTTGCCCTTTATGTCCACTACCTATCATTGATGCCTTGCACAGAATAGTGCTTAATATTTGTTAAAGTGGTTTTTTGTAAAGGAAGAAAAATCACAAGAACAGGATAAGGGGACAACCCAGAAGCCTGATGATAGGCGTCCCCAGTATCTAGGGAATGTACCCGAGGGGATTTACCCTTACTGGGCCTGAGAGGCCAGTGACACTAACCTTCTGTCCTTGGGGCAAGGGCCCCAAGCTAAAGGCAAAGTTTACCTTTTAAACCCAGGCTCTCTCTTTCTGAATCCTAAGTTATTCTGTTTGGGGATATTTGTAGCTATTGCTGTTTTTGTTTTGTGATGTTGTGTTTCTGTTTTTGCCTTTTTGCATCCTCAGCACTTAGCATAGTAGAGTGCCTGGCTCATAGAAGGCACTTAATGCTTGTTGACTGACTGACTGACCATTGTGATGGCACCTTTTCTCCTCAAACAGAAGTGTTTTGTATTTTGCTTTTTTTTTTTCTAGGCAGTGGAGTTAAGTGACTTGCCCAGGGTCACAGAGCTAGTAAGTGTCAAGTGTCTGGGGCTGGATTTGAACTCAGGTCCTCCTGACTCCAGGGCCGGTGCTCTATCCACTGCACCACCTAGCTGCCCCTATTTTGCATCTATCCAAGGCTACTAAGCTGTGTCATTAGTATAGATCATTTGTCAAGGGCCCCAACAGCAGCTTGTCCTCCTGAACCTTCATTCCACTGCCTCCTCCACATGGCCACCCTGGCTTCCCGAGCTGTGCTCTACTGCCAGCCTTCTTCACTCAGGAGGCTCCAGGCACCCAGTTTGTCCACTAATAAGCTTTAGTAAACACCTGCTCCGTGCTAAGCACTGTGCTAGGCACCTGAGATATATCAGCAGAAGTGAAACAGTCCCTGCCCTCAAGGTGCTTCCATTCCATGGGCAGACAACTCTATTAGTAAGTATATACAGAATGTTTCCCCAGGCAGGAGCCTAATCCTAGGAGCCTCCTTGGACCTGCGTTTCAGCCACACTCTCCCCACCCCAGTTTCCCATGGCTCAGGCACACAAGCAGTGGTGGCAGAGCTGTGGGCCAACTGGCTTGGCCCTTCTCTCCATTTTTTGGAGGTGGTACTTGGCCTCTTGCTGCGGTTTGGATATGTTCTCTGTGTCTCTCCTGGTTTTCCATTGCCCGTTAGGATGTTTTGACTCATTTCCTTAAACTTTCCACTCTCATTCCTCTTATGGTATTTCCATGTAAAGATAATAAAGGAAAAGCTATTTGAAGCATTTCTGAGTGGTGGGAGGGCATTGGCGGGATCTGGCAGCCCTGTTGAGCACACAGGGTACAGAGTGAACGTGGCTGCCCTCCATGTGAGAACCAGGCTGGGCGCACCCTTAAAACTGGCTCTGCTCTGGTCATGTACTGTTGGAGTAGTGGAGGGCTCACATTTCAGCCCAGACCCAGTTCCCTCTCCTGCCCTCTCACTGGTTATTTTGATTTTTTTTAACGATTAGAGTGCAGGGTAGCAAAGAGCTCAGCAAGACCAAGCAGTGTTCACTGACGCTGACCCAGGGCGAGGATAGATTTGACTAGATGGAGAGGCAGAGGTAATCGTGAGTTCAGCTTCTCTCCTTTCTGGGCTCTGAGCTCCTGCTAGGGGATTGCCCCTCTTCCAGTAAGGGAGAAAGGGACGTGGCTGGGCCAGGCTTGTATCAGGTCCCCAGACAGTCATTTCTGGTCTTGGTGGGAAAGCTGACGGAATTGGAATTGGAATACCTATACCTCTCTGTCAGGAAAAATAACTACAACATTCACGCAAGGGGAGGATGTGTTTATGGTTATCCTGAGAAAGGTGAGCCACAATTTCCATCTCCTCCATGGATAAATGAGAAAAGATGGGTTTGTACTGTAGCTGGAGGGATTTCCGTTAAGCACAGGAAAGCTTGGGGTTTTAATTTAGTATTTTGGTTTCTTGTTTGTTTTTTTTTTTCTCATACCCTCAGCCTGAGCAATTAGAGCATGTGAACAAAGGAGGTTCAGGCGTCTCTGTTTCTGGAGACGCTGATGAGCCATGTAGGCTCCTGTGGGATGGGTTAGCTCCAGTCAGGTCTGAAGAGGGGGTGGCCACTAGAGGTCCCTTCAGCCTTGGAAGGAATTCTGTCTTTTATGGGATCCTTAGAAACTCCTTGACCTTAACAATCCAAAGCAGCCTCAAGAGTGTTCCAGAAAAAGCAGAGAAGTGTTTGTGGCTTGAGCAGGCCCCCTCCCTTTCCCCACTGGAGGCATGCATGCATGGCTCTTCTCAGGCTGCAGGGAAGGTATCACTTTGCTTTCCAGAAAGAACAACTTTGTATTTGTAGATTTAGTCCTTTGCAATTTTAGCTATTCTGTTCCTTCCCTAAATGCCTGCCCACTAGGTCAAATTGTCTGATTTTCATGGCCTGGCCTAACCTTCTGGAGGATATAGAGAGCTCAGGTTTAGGTTTGCAGCAAACCCCTTTTCAGTGAGCTCTGAGTTCCATGCTAGCACCTCCCTCCCTACCTAATCGCTGGCTAGATGGTGGTGAACAGCGAGAGCCCAATTGCCTCATGCCATGCCTACCCCAGCATTCCCCACCCCACCCCCCAGCCCCAAAGACTGGTGGGAGCAGGATTCTGTATTGGCTTTTGCGCTGCCCCACTACATACAGGAAGCAGGAAATGGCCCAAGAGTGTCCTCATTGAATTGAATAGGAGGAAGTTACTCCATTGACACAAAGAAAGTTGGCAGATGTTAGGGAGTAAAACAACACGTTCTTGGGCTGAGGCTTCTGGGCCAGTCAGCCCGAGGAAACTGCAGGGAAGGCCCCTGGTGCTTTCTCTTTCTGTGGGGAGTGATTCTGTTTCAAGGGACTCTGCTTGTTCAGTGCTTCCACAAGTAGGCCCTAGTGGGATGGGTGGAGCGGAGCCTGGTGCATTGACATGAGTGTGTGACCGGTGCTCATGCTTGAGAGACTTCATCCTGCTTCGTCCTCACATCCCCTACTTTATGGGGATCACCAGAGGCTGGAATGCAGCAAGGCTCAGAAGCCAAACCTGAGCTAAGCCGGGGCTTGCTGTTGCCTGACTTGAGGGAGCCTCACCACGGCTCCAGAGCCTTGGAGGATACGGGGGTGTCTGCCGAGCTGCCCGGTAAGCCAGAGCACTGAATCTGATGGGCAGTGGCCTTAGAAGTCACGGGTGACATTTCCTGAGGTAGGGCCTGAAGCTCACTCTTGTCTTTCTGTCTCTTTTCCATTTGCAGCCCCCGATCAACACACCTCGTCGCTCTGATTCGGCCATATCTGTCCGCTCCTTGCATTCTGAATCCAGCATGTCCTTACGGTCCACGTTCTCCCTGCATGAAGAGGAAGAAGAGCCAGTATGTATTTGGGTGGTGTGAGGGGTCAGGAGAAGCGTGTGCAGCAGTGTGGAGACCCCAGGGTTTGAGCATTCTTTCAGTTGGCCATAGAATTTAGAGCTGGAAGGGGCCTTGGAGGTCATTTAGGTCAACCTCTCCATTTTACAGATGAGGAGAGTGAAGCCTAGAGAAGTGACTTGCTCAAGGTCACACAGGTATCAGTAGCAAAGCTAAGATCAGAAGCCCGGTTCTCTGACTCCACATTTCTTATTCCTTCTGCCATAGCACACTGGGCCCCTCAAGGAGGACCCCTGATCAGTGGATGAAGCAAGGGCCTCAGCCACAAGGCATTTTCTCTGAAAGGCACTTAACTGAGAATGAATGCTGCCCTGTCTGCATGATAGTAAGAATGTATGCTGCACCTTCCCTGTGCAGCTTGGTGAAATGTTGCACCGACCTTTGAAGAAATATCCCAGGCAACCTCAGGCATGAATTAATATATTAAACAAGGAATCAATAGCATTGTTCTCTCTGCATTCCCATCTCTGTGGCAGACAGCACTGCACAGACCTGCATGCACCTTGGTTCTCTTCATGATTTTCCTGGACTTTGGTGTTTTTCCATCTTAGTCTGTTTCATAGTGCCCTGGTTGGACGCAGGCAGTCTGTGATTTGGGGTAACTTGGCTCACGTCCCTGAATTCACGAGGTTCCCAGAATTCAAGGGGATAGGGGCAGCTAAGTGGCCCAGTGGATAGAGCACTGGCCCTGGAGGGAATCAGGAGGACCTGAGTTCAAATTTGACCTCGGACTAAACACTTGACACTCACTAGCTGTGTGACCCTGGGCAAGTCACTTAACCCCATTGCCTAGCCAAAAAAAAAAAAAAGAATTCAAGGTGGTTTCAGACTTGGTCTGGCCGCTATTTCCCTATAGGTGGCAGAGTCCTGTCCCTGAGCCTGCTCGAGGCAGGTGCCCTTTCTTCTGCTTGGAGCCTGTGTCAGACAGCCACAGATTTAGAGCCAAAAGGCCCTCTTCACCCATCTGTGCCTCTGCAGCCACATTTGCAAGACCTCGGAATTCTTTTTGCAGCATCTAGGCTGACATTTTCTCACGTGGAGAAGAAGGGCTTGCAGAACCATCCGCGAGCTGTGACTGCTCTAACGACTCTGGCGCTGGTCTCCTGTTTGCTGAGGAGTGAAGGGAGCCGGTACCTTAGCCATTTCTCCAGTGTCCTTAGTTCAGCAGATTTTAGTTTAATTCGACACATGCTTTTTAACTTTTTTTTTTTGTTCTTAATTTTTATTGTCATCGTTTGTTTTCACATCACCTTAAATTCCAAATATGTCGCTCTCTTCTCTCCCCAGTAAGCCATCCCTTGTAATAAAAAGGGAAAAAGTTTTCTTAAAGCGTTCAGCAAAAATAAGCAAGACACCAATCCAGACCAACAGTAGATGCAATATATTGTATGTCACCTCTGCAAAGAAGGAACAGAGGTGCCCTTTCTTAGCTCTTCTCCAAGACCAGGCTCGCTCACTATAATCACACAGCATTCGGTTTGGGCATTTTGGCCTTCGTTGTTGTCCCTGTCTGTATTGTTTTCCTTGTTCTGTTGACTTCATTCTGCAAGCCTTCCCATGCTTCTCTCAATTTTCCATATTCTTCATTTCCAACAGCATGACAGTATTCCGTCACAGTCACATACCACAGTTAGCTTAGCTGGTCCCCGATTGGCAGGCATCTACTTTCCAGCAGACATTTATTAAAACTCCCACTAGGTGCGTGGCACTTTACCGAGCTTTGGGATACACAGGTAGAAACCACCCAGAGCCTTGCTTTCAAAGGCCTTACAGGCCACTCAAAGAGGAAGCCAGGCACACAAATAACTGACTCACAGGAGAATGCACTTCTGTGCAGAGGAGAAAGCCAAACAAAATCAGAATGCTTCTTGGAACTGGAAGAGGAAAGAGGCCTGGAAGGGTTGTGGGAGAGAAAGGGAAGGTTTCATGAAGGGCTGGCCCTTCATCTTAAAGGAGATGGGGGAAGGAAGGAGCTGTGTCTGAGTTCAGGACAATGTCTAGCTAGAAATTGCCTTTGAGTGATGCTTAATCCTTGAGGAAGTTGTGTGGGCAGAGGGCCCACCATCTTGGGGTAAGGCAGCTGACTCCATCCCCAGAGCAAGACGCTCTTCCTGGACTTGTGGACTGCCTCTCTTCATGTGGCACACAGCACATTGTGGGTGCTTTGGGGGTCTTTCCAGAGGGAGGGAGATGGCCCCACCGTGACTCTGCAGCTGGGTCATGGTTGTTACTGGACTGGCAGTGGCAAAGGGGCTGCCTGTGCTAAGATTTGGAAACTCCTTGAGGGCAGGAATTGTTTCCTTTTTATGTATGCATCCACGTTGCTGAGTACTGTGCCTAACACATAGTGAATACTTAATAAATGTTTATTGGATTGGATTTGAATACCAAGGCTGCATTTGGCACAAGGCATCGGTGGTCCTTCCCTAAACGCCTGTCCACTCAGTCAGATCCCTTGTCCTTCCCTCCTATGGCCTCTGAGGGAGATGGGGATTCGAAAGGATTCCAGTAGCCCTTTCTAAATGGATTTAGTCAGTTAGCCCTGGCTTGGGGTGCATGTACTAAGCAGCGCACCGTGGCCCACTAACTTCAAAACCTATCAACAGGTGGAGTGTCTCCTTCAGTCAGCTGTAGTAGCCTAGTCAGCAAGTACCCTTTTTTCCCCAGCCCAGGCCTCCGCAGCTTTGGTGCCCAGTAGGCCGGTCCCTTTGGGGCCCTCCTTGAGCCCCTCATTCTTGGTCCTCCTCAGGGGGAGGCAGGGAGGCAGGCTTGGCTTCTCAGTGGACCTTTGTGTTGCCCCCTCTGCGTCTCTGCCTGGGGGCGGCTGGCCTGACCCGGATGCTGAGGACAGCCTTTGGAGGAGGTTTGCTTCACCCTGGGACAGCGGCGGCTTTTGGCTTTCCTTCCAGTGCCCTCAGCCTCCCTCTTCCTCTTGGTTCCAGGAGCCTCTGGTGTTTGCGGAGCAGCCGTCAGTGAAGCTGTGCTGTCAGCTCTGCTGCAGTGTGTTCAAGGACCCAGTGATCACGACCTGTGGGGTAAGGAGCCTTCCCCCTCTGCCCCAGAGCACCAGGGCTGTGGGTCCATGCTATGCTTTCTCTTTCTACTCAGGGTTTGCAGCCCCCAAATCCTCAGTGGTGTAGTGGATGTGGGTTCAAATCCCCCCTCAGACACTTACCAGTTGTGTGCCTCTGGGCAAGTCATGGAACTGAGATTTGCTACCGAATTTGGAAAACCTGCCACCTGCAAAGGACCGCCTTAGTTAGCTGGATTGAGGGCTCCAGAACCTGCCTGCCTTGGGCTGGGGGGAGGAGGGGTGGAGAGAGGGGGTGGAGGAAGGGGGAGCAGGGAGAATAGGGCACAGTCATTGGATTTGGAGCTAGGAGTGACCTTTGAAGTCGCTTTGGCCCATCTTCTCTATTTCCAGCTGAGGAACTGAGGCCTAGGGAAGGGACGTGACCTGCTCAGGGTTACACGGCAGGTTAGTGGTCAGAGCCAGGATGAAATCTCAGGTCTCCTGACGGCTGCTATGTCTGAAATGAAGCATCACTGTAATAATGACACGCGGCCTTCCGGGCCCCAGACCAGAATTACCATCCAACGCTGACCCCATGGGGAGTGGTTCTGGGGACAGGTTCCCCTCTGTTGTTTCCCCCACAACAGATTCCGGGGGTTTCTACAAGTCACACCTAAATGTCCTCTTGTAGTCACCTTGTCCTGGTAGGAAAGGCAAAAGAAAAACTGTTCTTCAGCAAGGGAGTCAGGCCAGGCCACTGAGCTGAGACAGACAGTGACCAGCCAGGCCGTGGCCTTCAGACTGCCCGAGCGCCTCTTGTTCCACGTCCTTAGTGATTCAGGGGCTCAGTGGGCAGAGGCAGATCCCATGTGCCCCTTGAGGAGGAGCCGTGGGCTCAGGGCTAGAGATCTCAGAGATAGCTCCCTAATCCAACTCCTGTAGTTTACAGGAAAGGAGACCAAAAGAAGTTAAGTAACTTGCCCAGAGCCACAGAGATAGCCAGTAGTCGCACCCCTGGGATGCCGGCTCAGGTTTTCTAACTCCAAATCCAGTGTGCTTTTCCCATCATGGGGGTTTGGGCTCTGGTTCCCAGAGCATGCGTCTGTGCCTGTGCCAGGTGAGCTAACATGTCTCCTGGCCCGGGCTCCCTCAGGGAGCGGGCCCCTGGCACAGGGCTGGGGGGTGGGGGCCGGGCCCGGACAGCTTTTGATAACTCTCTGAATTGAGAGTCCCGTCGTCAGCCCACTCTCTCATTGTCTCCACAGCACACGTTCTGTAGAAGATGTGCCTTAAAGTCTGGTAGGTACTCAGTCCTCTGCAAGCCTGCCTTGTATCTCTGCCAGCTTGTTAACTTTCCTCTGTACAAAAATGCAGCCAACTTCACAGCCTGGAGAAGGGCTTTTTAAGGGCGTCCCAGGGTGCCGCCTGGCATTATTGACGGATGCCGCTGCTCCAGCCTAATTGTCACCATTAGCAGCGAAGTGCTTTTGGGATTTGCTGCGATTAAAATTCCAAAGAGCAGATCGGAGATGCCTGAGAGCTTCCAAATGGGGGTGGGGGACAGAGAGGAACATGCTCTATGACCTCTCCAGCCCTTCTGTTCACCTTCAACGGGGGAAGTGGGGCAGGGCAGGAGCCATCACACGTCTTGCCACGTCCTTGGGGATGCTTGTGCCCTCTTTCAGACAATCACTCCAGGGGACGTGGCTAAAATAGCTAGATGTTTCAATAAAAGAATAAAAAATGGCCAAGTACTTCCATTAGCCCTAAGCTCTGATTCCATTGGGTTGAAGGTGACTAGAACTGTGAGCCTGAGCCCTCACCTGAAATTCCCCTCTAGATGGTGTTCTGTGTTAGGAGTGACCAGTTATGATTTGGGTCAGGTGGAGGAGCGTCAGCCCAACCCCGGGTCAGGGAGTGCTCAGTAACTTTGACCTAGATGCCAGATATCCTGCCAGCTCCATCTCCTTGGTTACCGCCTGCCTGACAGTCCCAGTTCCCATCCTTGAAGTCTGCCCATCATCTCTCTCTCCTACCTGCATGGTTAGCACCCGCTCGTACCTTCTGTCCTCAGAGATAGTGTCTCTTTGCAACCTGGCCTAACAGTTGGCCCCATGCCTCTCCCCTTATCTGAGTTTGAATGAGGCTTAAGACAGGCTTTTGGAAAATTGGAGATCTTGGGGTAGGGGTTATAGGTTCCTAATTCTTTCGTCTTATGACATCATTCCCTTGGACTCCCAGATCAGAAAACCTGTCCTCCAGGGCAAGCCGGCCCCTCAGAAAGGGCAGAGGAGAGAGTTTCCTCTCAGGGTCTTTGTGTTGCCCCTGCTAGGG
>NW_020954548.1:33388393-33497700 GCF_900497805.2 Vombatus ursinus | reverse complement strand
TCAGGGTCTTTGTGTTGCCCCTGCTAGGGCTGACAGGGGCTGCTAGGCCTAGCCTTTTCCAGGAACACCCTGACCCAGATCCATGCCGGCACACTAGTTTGATAGAGGCCACTTTTGCTGGGCCTCAGTTTCCCCATTTATAACCTGGGGATAATAACAATGATAATAATGATAATAGCAACTAGCATTTACATAACACTTTGAAGTTTAGAAAGCACTTTATATATATTATCTCCTTTGAGCACCCTAACAACCCTGTAAGGTAGGTGCTATTATTATCCCCATTTTACAGAGAAGGAAACTGAGGCTGGAAGCAATTAAATGACTTGCTCGTGATCATATAGCTAGTAAGTATCTGGGGCAAGATCTGAACTCAAGTCTTCTTGAATCCAAGTCCAGCACTCAGTTTATTATAGTACCAGCCTGTTCACCTATATTCTCCTTCAGATAAGGATGTGGGGTGATTTGATATAGAAAATAGTTCCCTAGAGACTGAAAGTTCTCAAATGAGCCCCCCCTGCAGTCACTACCCACCCTGCTTCTCTGACCCGCATCAACAGGCTGGACTGTGAGCAGGTGGGGCGGGAAGGGAGTGGGCAAGCAGAGGCTCCCCAGGGAAGGAAGGCCTGGCCCCAGCAGGGAGACGATTCCCCCGACAAGGCTTTTCGCTCACTCCAGTCCCCGGTCCCTGACTACCAGCTCCCTGGAAGGGAGGTGCCTTGTCCAACCAGGGAGGTTCGGGTCTTCGTTTCCTGGGCGCTTCGAAGCCCTCCCGGGGGATAGGGGCAGAACAACCATGAGGACAAGCACAGAACACATTAATGCTGTTGTCTCTGGTTCCCATCTGTGGAACCCTGCTTAGCGTACAGAGCCCTCTCCTCACTTGCCCCATCCCCCACCTCCTTCAGAGAAGTGCCCAGTGGACAACGCCAAGCTGACCGTGGTGGTGAACAACATCGCCGTGGCCGAGCAGATTGGCGAGCTCTTCATTCACTGCAAGCATGGCTGCCGCACCGTGGGCAGTGGGAAGCCCGCCACCTTCGAGGTAGACCCCCGTGGCTGCCCCTTCACCATCAAACTCAGCTCCAGGAAGTAAGTGAACATTCCTGGGAGCAGCTCTTCCCTGTGGGTGTGTGCCAAGGCCGCTGCCAGCCCTAGCCTCTCCTTTTTGGGGACTGCCCCCTTGTGGGCCTAGCCCAGGGGTGGGGAACCTGCCAAATGATTCAGTCAAAGGGTCACACTTAAAGACCCAGAGGGCCACATGTGGCCTTGAAGCTGCAGGTTCCCCACCCAGGGCCTAGCCCCTTCAGGAGCTTCACAGCCAGCATACCCCTACTTGTTACTACACTTGCACCTCTCTCTAGTTCTGGCTGGTGGCCCAATTTAGGGAGGGGCTTCTAATTCATGTTTTGGGAGCTGAGGCCTAGGGAGGTGAGGCTTTCCTCAGGTGAAGTGTCTGGGCTCAAATTCTTACCGTGTCCTCGAGCAGAGACCATGAAGGCAGCTGTGACTACCGGCCTGTGAGATGCCCCAACAACCCCAGCTGCCCCCCTCTGCTGAAAATGAACCTGGAGGCACATCTCAAAGAATGCGAGCACATCAAGTGTCCTCACTCCAAATACGGGTGAGTGGCCTCTGGGCCTGGACAGTGGGGCTGTAGCAGACCTGCGTGGCAGGCAGGGGGACCATCCTGACTGGGCCATGGACCCCCCCATGTGATGGGGGCCTCAGCTGGCAGTTCTGGCCGGGCCTCTGGCTTATGAAAATGACTATGAAAGGGTACTAAAACCCATTCTCTGGCAAGTGCAAAGAAAAGAAATCTGTCCCTTGAGGGAGGTCTGGATTCATAGGTTCTAAGAATAGTCATAGTAATAAATTAGAGCTGGGATCTTCAAACGAATTTAATATTTACAAAGCACTTTACCTAGGCTGTCTCGTTTGATCCTTACAACAACTCCTTGGGAAGTTATTATCCCCATTTTACAGATGAGGAAACTTAGGCCAATAGTTAAGTGACTTGCCCAGGCCCACATAGCTAGTAAGTGGCTTTGAACTCAGGTTTTTCTAACTCTGAGTCCGGCACTCTGTCCACTGTAGATAGCTAGCTAGAGAGGTTTGTCCCTAGTCACAATGGGGAGTGCATCCTGGCTGAATGTTTTCCAAGCTCTGAGGGGGAGTATTTGAAGCCTAAACAGGGCAGGAGCCAAAGCACTGGCAGCATCTCGATGGCCAACACAGGCCTCCTCCATGCCCCCAGGGAGGGAAGCTAAGGAGGGGATGCTGAGAGATAGTAGAAGAGGCAGGGTTACCCCTGGGAATATTAGTAGCTCCAACTACCAGCTGGAGTCCTTGGGGAGGACTGTCTACTATCCATAGGCTACATTGGGTCTGGGCCCAGCCGCGCCTTCTTCTTTCCCCAGCTGTACGTTCATAGGAAATCAGGACACCTATGAAACTCACCTGGAGACCTGTAAGTTCGAAGGCCTGAAGGAGTTCTTGCAACAGACAGATGACCGTTTCCATGAAATGCATGTGGCCCTGGCACAGAAAGACCAAGAAATCGCCTTCCTCCGGTCAATGCTAGGGAAACTGTCAGAGAAGATTGACCAGCTGGAGAAGAACCTGGAGCTCAAATTTGGTATGGGAATACAGACCCCTTCCCTTTGCCTTACCAGGCCACACAGAGGAAAGGCACGTCTAGCTGTATGGGATCCTGGCCAGAATCGGGCTTCATCTGCCACAGAAGCCAGTGCCCAGTGGAGCATTTCCTGAGAACCCCTCCAGGGTCAGCAGAGAGGCTTTGGGGAGCAATGGAGGCCTCTTGTCTTCTCAATCCCAGGGTCAAGCACAGAGCTAGAGAGAGAAATCATATGCTCCAATTTCTGAGCATCCTTGGTGGTAAAATAGAATTAGTGAATCACCTCAGCAATACCCACACCCAAGGTCTCTCTGACTCAAACAATGCCCACTGACCCAAGTGATGGCTGAGGAGTGCCCCCCATCCTCTTGATGCCAACGCTGCCCACCCTCCCTGGAATATGGGTCCTTCTTCCTCTTGCCTTAAGTAGTGCCCACCTTGGCTCTAACCCTGGCCTTGCCTTCCGACTCCTTCCTTCCAGATGTGTTGGATGAGAACCAGAGCAAACTGAGTGAAGACCTCATGGAGTTCCGACGGGATGCGTCCATGTTGAATGTAAGCCTTTGGTCTTTGGGGCCACTCTGATGTCCATAGCTCCTAGAGGCCTGGGCATAAATTCCAAGGGGACTCGAACTTGGGACAGGGCTTGAGCTTTACCTCTTTGGGGGCTAAGTGATAACCTGGGGGCTCCAGCAATAGGGCAGGGAATGGGCCTGACTAACCTGCCACCCCCCCCGACACACACACACACGTGCACACACACGCACACGCGTGTGCACACACACACACACACACTATGGGTACAGTTAGCTCAAAGTAGTATGGGATCCCTCCCCCATCCCCGTGCAATAGGACTTTTTATAGGGCATTGGTTGGCTGGAGCCTCCCCTTCGTGAAATTACTTGATATTAATCATAAGGCTAGCCTTTGTCTGAAGCTGACCCTCAGGCCCTGGCACCATGCCAGTGAGGGGAAAGGAGCAGGAATCGTGACTCTCGCTGCCCATATTTTTCAGGATGAGCTGTCTCATATCAATGCCCGCTTAAATATGGGAATCCTAGGATGTAAGTATTCCATTCACCCTCCATCTGTCTTTTCTCCCAAAGGGTTCAGAGCTTTCTGACATTCCCAAGGGTCCCTGTTTGTTGAGGTTTGGGGTGGGGTTAGGGGGGAGCAGGGCAGAGCTCAGTGTCAACATGAACCTGTACCCTGGGGAGAAACCAGCCGCTGGCCCTTGGCCTCACAGCTTGTTTGTTTCTCAGCCTATGACCCTCAGCAGATCTTCAAGTGCAAAGGGACTTTTGTGGGCCACCAGGGCCCTGTGTGGTGTCTCTGTGTCTACTCCATGGGGGACCTGCTTTTCAGCGGTTCGTCAGACAAAACCATTAAGGTAGGGTGGGTCCCCTGGGAACGTAAGCATGTGTCCCTCAGGGCACAGATTTCAGGCCTGGCTATGGTGTTGTATTGTCCTGTGGTCTCCTGCCACTCTGGGTTTTAACAGCTCTGGGCATTCTGGCGGCTGGACTCCCCATTGTTCCCTGTGACCCAGGGGTGATGGGGAACAGAGTATCATTATTTCCTCCTCTGGCCTCCAAATGCTGCCTTTTCCGGAGTCTGTTTGACTGAACCTGTTGCCCTGACAGTAGCTCACACACAAGTTTATCAGCCTCTGGCAGCCTTGAAGGTGACCTATTGGGGGTCAGGGAGCTTTGGGAACAAGGCTTGCCGAGCCATCAGGGAAAGGGTTTTGTTTTGCACACCCTCCTTAAACAATGGCCATGCTGGCCTCAGGCTAGTGTTTTCCCCCACTGATTTGGGAGAATATGAGCGTACCCTGTACAGTATTTAGGAGGGAGAAAAGAACACCGGAGGTTCCAGGTACCACTAACCCATCAGGAGCTGTCAGGTGGCATAGACCCCTGGATGAAGCAAGAGATAGCAGCTGCGATCACCCACAGCCTGTTGTTTTTGAAACAGATAAGGAAATAGAAACCTCTTTGGGCCATTCTACTCTAACCAGAGCCTCCCGTGCCAGCATCTGCTGCCCTATGGGGCAGCCTTCATGGCAAGGCCCAGACTTGTGTGTCTGAAGTGAGGGGGAAGCAGCTGGGGTCTCCTGGCTCGTTCCTCTGAGACTCCAGACCTGAGAGGTCAGACCTGCCTCGTGAGAGCCTTTCTGCTGCCTGAAGGTAGGCCTGAGAAGCCTCAGGCAGGACCCAAGCACATTACGTTCTCCACCCTCCCTGCCCCTACCTCCTCAGTGCCTGTGCCCGTGCCCCTTTCTAGAAGCCTTCAAACTCTGCTCCATCTGTGGAGAGTCAGCGGCATCTGTATTTCCAGTGAGTGCCAGCACAGGGACAGGGTCTGTGCTTAGAAAACTCCAGAAGGAGCTTTTCCAGGAGCCCTTGGATCCTGGAGTCAGAAGGGACCTCAGAAACCAGCTGATTCACCTCCTTCATTTTGTAGGTAGGGAAACTGGGACACAGAGAGATTCAGGGACTTGGCCAAGGTCTAGGCTATAAGTTGCCCAGCTAGAATTTGAACCCAGGGTCCCTGACTCTTGGGACAGCTAGGTGACACAGTGGATAGAGTGCCAGGCCTGGAATCAGGAAGACTCATTTTCTTGAATTCAAATCTGGCTTCACATACTTATTAGCTGTGTGATCCTGGGTAGGTCACTTAACCTTGTTTGCCTCAGTGTCCTCATCTGTAAAATCAGCTGGAGAAGGAAATGGCAAACTACTCCAATATCTTTGCCAAGAAAAGCCCAAATGGGGTCATGGAGAGTCAGACATGATTGAAACAACAACAACCACCCCTGACTCTTATGCTCAGTCAGCTTTTCCATGCTATGATGCCTCATATCTCCAGAGGGCGATTGTTTTCTTTGTTGGGGGGGGGCCTAGGGCCTCATTGCTTATGGTCAAGAGTGAGAGGAAACAGCTGCAGATGGACAGGACCTTCTTTGATTCCTGCTTCCTCTCATCAGCTGACTTTCCAGCCTGGTGTCAGGGCAGCTGTCCAGGCCAGGTCTGCAGTCTGAGCCCTGTCTTTCCTGTTAGGTGTGGGACACCTGCACCACCTACAAATGCCAGAAGACTCTGGAAGGCCACGATGGCATTGTGCTCGCACTCTGTATCCAAGGGTGAGTGTGGCGGAGGGGGCCGCTCTCACCAAAGCTTTGCACTTGCAATGGCACGCACACACGTCTCTGTGTATGCGTGACGGGGCCAAGAGATCAGCACTCATCGGCAGAGTGCACAGAGGGTGGAGGTGTGACCCTTTGGTAGCTCTCCAAGGAAGTTCCTGGGTCAGTGAGGCCACTGGAACAGGGAGCAGCCTTTGGCAGGTGGAAGTGGGGTGGTGAGTAAGGGGCCTGTGATATGTTTTGTTTTGGGGCTCAGTAAGCCACTCATGGCCAGATGCTGCCAAGATAGCAGCTTTGCTGTGCGTAGACTGCAGATTTATTCAGTGCTAATGTGCACAGTAATTACTTCACAGCTCATATTTGCACAACGCTTTCCAGACATTCATCAGTACACAGCACCAGGGACAGGGAAGGGGATGATGGCAGGGGCACTTCCATTGTTCAGATGAGAAAACCAAACCCGAGGCTTGGAGAAGTTGTTTTGGGTCCTGTGGGTAGACAAGCTGAGGAAGAGCATGAGGGTCCTGGCGTCTGATACCGACCATGGCCTTTGAGGCCACAGATGGGAGCAGCAGTCGAGAGCTGTGTACCAGCTGGAGGTCTCTCCCATGTAATGCAACTGTTCCCTTTAATTCTCTAGGTGCAAGCTCTACAGTGGATCTGCGGATTGTACCATCATTGTGAGTGTGGCAGAAGAGAGGGCTGGGGCAGGCTGGCAGAGTGGGGAAGGGGCTGGGTATCCTGCTCGCAGAAATGGCGGTGGCATCCCAGGTTCCCAGATCACTAGGCTTCAGGGCAGATGTAGGAGGGACACTTCGATCCAGAAAGAGTTAAGAACCCTTGTCACAGCCTGAGCTGCAGGGACCTTCAAGGAGAGGGTCTGCATCCCTGCCTCGGTGGGTATTCCTCAAGGCCTGCTCACCTGAGGCAGCTCTCTAAGTAAGGCACCAGTTCTCCTTTCCCTGCCTTTGTCTTATTAACCTAGGGATCTGGCCCACTCCACTCTCTGGAAGACAAAGCAGTGGTGCTTCTCCCACCACGTGCTTCCTTCTCACCTTTTCTAACATTGCCTGCAGCTTCAGCTAGGACCCAGCATCATAAGCCCCTGCTCATTTCAGATCATGGAAAACCGATTCCCCCTGGACAGAACAGGGCCTCACTGATGAACTGGGAACAAGTTTAAAAGCCTGTACTCAGCCTCCAACCCTGGCATCCCAGAGTCGAGGACACGAAGGGACCAGGTTTCTGGGAGCTGGGCTCTTGCCCTTGGGAACCCTAGCTCTCAGACTCACTGAGGCTGAAGGGACCAGGGCCTAGCTGAGCCTAATTCCCCACATGTTTGCCACCTAGGAAAAACAGGAAGCTGGAAGCCCAGCCCTGAGAACACCCCTCCAGAGCACCGAATCACAGTTAGCTCCTGTCTCTTCCTTCTCTAGGTCTGGGACATTCAAAACCTGCAGAAGGTCAACACCATCCGAGCTCATGACAATCCTGTTTGCACTTTGGTTTCCTCACATAACATGCTCTTCAGTGGTTCCCTCAAAGCCATCAAGGTACGGAGAGAGTTGGAGATGAGTGTCACTCAGGGCCCTGCTAACCATGAACCATTCCTCCCAGATATACCCCTCCTGCACACACACACACACACTCACACACGGGTGGGGTTTGTGCTTGGTTTTAGCTGTATATAATTTAAGGGGTTTGGGAAAAGAGTATTGTGAACTAGCAATGCCTGGTGAATATTTCTGTAGGTAAGGGCATGTGAGACTGACCATAACTCAGAAGAAGTGGGGAGAGAGATACAAATGTGGCATCTGGAAAGTGGTGTGAGGTGTGTGTGTGTGCAGGGCTGGGGTGCCACCGAAGTTGGTGGAAAGAGTTAGGGAAGGTGGTAGATTTAATCAGAAGGAGGAGTCTGGGTATTGGGAAGAGGATATGCAGAGGTTTTGGCAACTGACCACAAATGGAGGGCCTGGTTAAAATGCTAGGTAGATAATAGCACAGTTAGTCCAGGAAATTGTGCCAGCCTGCATGGCTCAATTAGAGTTGTCTTCATCCAAGGTCCCCGTGCGCTATAGCTCAGCAGTTCTGTGCTCGGCATACTCATTTTATTTTATTGTATTTCCCTTAAGTGCTAGTAAAGTCCTTTGGAAAAAAGCATCTTTTGTCTGAAGTGAGCTAAAGGGGGAAACAAAGACTGATAGTGCTGGAGAGCTACGTAAGGGCTGGCTTTCCTTCATTTTTGGGGGCAAATTACTAAAGGCAGAGTACAGGATAGAAGAGGAAGGGAGCCCTAAATGGAATTGGGTTTGCTCAGTCCTCTTCATGCTTAGGATCTGCTTTCCTTATTGTGTGTGTGTGTGTGTGTGTGTGTGTGTGTGTGTGTGTGTACATTGGTGGTACTTGCAGAGTACTGGGTACTCCACATTATGGCTCTGACACGAGGAGCCATTATCTGCACGCCCAGGCCTCCTGCATGGCCTCCCCCCAACATGTTGATGCCCAGGCTCTTAGGGCACACATGCCTTGTCCACTACAGCTGTGCCTTCTCCATCAGCCTCAGCCCACTTGGCTCTCCTGCAGAGAGGGAGGCAGGGTGGTCAGCTGTTTGCTCGGCCCCAGAAGTCTTTGTAACTGCCCTGGCTTCACCAGAAGTTGTAGGCTGCTTCTAGGGCCCCCCCGGACAGGACCGTCTCATAAACTTGGCTCTTAGTCCAGGTGAACCTAGTCTTACCAGTCCACAGACTGGCTCATGCTTCTCCTCCTCCCTGGCCTCTGGACCTCCATAGTGCTCTGAAGCTCCAATTGCCCAGCATTCCATAGAGTGCTTCTTGACAGCAGGGCACTCACATATAATACGTATAACTATGCACATGTGGATGTACTACTTGAGTATAGAAGAACAATCAACTAACAAGGCTTTATTAAGTACCTACTATGGGGCAGCTCAATGATGCAGTGAGTAGAGTGCCAGGGCCTGAGTTCAAATCTGGCCTCAGATGCTAGCCGTGTGACCTTGAGCAAGTCACTTAACCTCATTTGCCTCAGTTTTCCCATCTGTGTAATGTGCTGGAGAAGGAAATGGCAAACTATTCCAGTATCTCTGCCAAGAAAACCCCAAATGGAATCACAAAGATCTAGACATGACTGAAAACAACTGAACAACAACAGCGACAGTGCACCAGGCAGTTGTGCTAAGCACTAGAGATAAACAGAGGGAAGTGAAAGAATCTGCCCCCGAGGAGCTTATATTCTAACTGGAGAGACACCATTTTTATTTCCATGTATATAAATATAGACAATGAATACAGGGTAGTTCTGAAAGGGAGAGCTCTAGCAGCTGGATTTTTCAAGAGAACCAGGGATTCTATTTGAGTGCTGGTGATGAGAGAGCGTTCCAAAGAAAGGGGCCAAAGAGCGAAAAGGCCCATTGAGGGCAGATAGAGGGAAGGCACGTGAAGGAAGAGTGGCAAGATTGAAAGGGACCGAGCTGTCAAGAGCTGTCACTGCCGAGCAGAGCCGCTAGTGTCTGATCCGAGGGGTAATGACGGGTGGTGGGGCTGATGCCATCAGACCTGCTTGTGATGGCGGCGTGGTGGATGCACTGGGGAGACAGTGGGCCAGGTGAAAGGTGACAAGGGCCTGAACCAGGGAGATAGTTAGGGAAATCAAGGGGAGGAGATACCCACAAGAGATGCTGGGCAATACATGGGAGAGAAATAACAAGATTTGGCAGTGAGGTGAGTTTGAGATAGAACATACAGTTCAGAATATCCAGTAGGGCAGGTTTATAACAGAGGTGGTGTTTTTCTTGCTTTTTCAATGTGAGGGTGGGGTGAGACAGGTAGGTGTCAGGGAAAGAAGGCAGATCTTCATTTGGGGAAAAAAAAATTAATTTGATTTTTTTAAATGTCCAAAAGGCAGTTGGTGACACAGTACTGGAGCTCAAGAGAGAGACTGAGACTGAACAAATAGATATAGGATTCATGTACACTGAATCCATGGAAGCTTATGAATTCATCAAGGGAGAGAGTGTAGAGAGAAGGCCCAGGACAGAGCCTTGGGAGTATATCCACAATTAGAGGCTATGATAAGGACGATGATTCAGCAAAAGAAACCAAGAGAAAATGGTCAGGCATGGAGAAGGAGAACCAGGAGAAAGCAATGTCACATGAGCCCAGAGAAGAGAGCCTCTCCAGGAAGAGAAGGTGGGCAGCAGTGTCAGGAAGGCTGGGTGTGGACAAGAGGCCATTAGGTGTGACAAGGCCACAAAAGGTTTGGAAGAGAATAAGAGAAAAAGTGGAAGCAACCAATAGAGATTTAGACTGAGAGGCAGGTAGGTGGCACAATGGATATCACTGCCCTGGAATCAGGAGCCCCTGCGTTCAAATCCAGCCTCAGACACATAACACTCACTAGCTGTGTGACCCTGGGCAAGTCACTTAACCTCAATTGCCTCACCAAAAAAACCAAAACAAACCAAAAAAAGTTAGACTGAAAAAGGAAAGATACATAGGATGCTAGCCAGCGGGGAAGGTGGCAGCAGGGAAGAAAGCAGGAGATGGGAGAGATGGGATATTAGAGGGAGGAATGACAGAGGAATTCTGCCAGGGAAGACAGGCAGGGCCTGGATCAGGGGCGCATTTAGAGGAGCTGGCCTTTCAGGCGAGCACCCACCTCTTCATCAGGGACGGGACTAAAGGAAAGAGTCAGGGAGGATGTCGAAAGACTGAAATGAGTCAGGGAGAAAAGAGCTGTCAGCACAGGGCCTCGATAAAGTATGACAGGAGGAGGAGGTCTGAGGGAAGAAAGGTGGAACAGCCCTCATGGGGATCGGGCTAGAGAGCCAGCAAAGGTGGCTCCTGGTGGACGTTCGCCTGCCTTGAGCCTGTCTCTGGGCCCTGGGTCACCAGCTGCTCTGTTCCCTTGCAGGTCTGGGACATTGTGGGCACAGAGCTGAAGCTCAAGAAGGAGCTCACAGGCCTCAATCACTGGGTACGGGCCCTAGTGGCCTCTCAGAACTACCTGTACAGTGGCTCCTACCAGACAATCAAGGTACTGGGACCGAGGGCCAGAGACCAGGAGCTGCCTGAAGCAGGAACCTGGCCTGGCCTAACTAACCTTCCCCCCTCCCCCGCCCCCCAACCCTGAGGCAGCCTGTTTG
Organism: Vombatus ursinus; assembly: GCF_900497805.2. Lineage (NCBI taxonomy): Eukaryota > Metazoa > Chordata > Mammalia > Diprotodontia > Vombatidae > Vombatus > Vombatus ursinus. Next base: position 33,486,750 of record NW_020954548.1, on the reverse strand, counting down.
TGATGCTGTGGGGAGGGAGTCATGCCTGTCTCCGTGGCAGCGCTCAGCTACCACCTCCTCTGCCGAAGCACAGCTTTCAGCCTCCAGCAGAGGGGAGGCCAGGGGCAGGCGGAGGAGTGGGTCTCATCCCTGGTAGCTGCCTCCTGTGGGGCACTGGGCAGGACGTAGTTCTATAGGGAAAACCCCAGCAGCAAAAGATGGCACAGCAAGAGACATGTTGGGTATTTGGAGGCAGAAGTCAAATGGCTGGATGTGCCCAAGATTATCTGTCTCTCTATCTTAGGACTATCCCCATCTGAGGGAATGAAAGGCTCCAGCAGGGAGACTGAAGCCTAGCCCCAAGGGCACCCCTGGAAACCCCAATAGGAGAGCTACGCAGCAGCGGCTGCTGCTCTAATCACACCCCTAGCAACTTCAGCCCTGTGCCCCACCAGAAATGGAGAGGAAGAGGCAGAGCCTGAACAGATTTCAGCAGCCTCCTTCCCCTTCAGCTGGCCAATCATTCCCCCTGGGCATCCACCGTGCCCTGTAAGTGTAGAGAGGTGGGTCTAGAAATCCCTTCCCAAAGAGCAGGACAGGGCTTTTTCCCAGACAGGTTCAGTGGCTGGTAAGTGGCTAAGGAAGGAGGGAGCTGGGAAAGAAGCATACCTCTATACCCCGAAATGAAGGCCTGACCTCTTTCGCTTGGCCACAGATCTGGGACATCCGAAACCTCGAGTGTATCCACGTGCTACAGACGTCGGGGGGCAGTGTCTACTCCATCGCGGTGACAAATCACCACATTGTCTGCGGGACCTATGAGAACCTCATCCATGTAAGGGAGAGGGAGCCCCCAGCCAGTCCTTGTCTGCCTGGCCCTTCCACTCAGCTGCCTTGCTTTCTCAGGCACGGGGCTGATTCTGGGGCCTCTCTGACCTTGGGGTCAACCTGGGGAGTGACCAGGCAGAAAATGCTGTTTCTGCTCATTCTACCCCTTTGCCTGCAATGCCCTCTGTGTGTTTGCCTGTCATTACTTGTGGTCACCTGTCTGTCTCATTTGTCTCTGTCTCCCTGTCTGTCAAACACTGTCAACTTGTCGGCTTGTCTGGCAGGCCCCTTTGGGGATGCTCCTTGTCCTGCCCCAAACCATCTTCATGCCTCTTTTTCTTCCCCAGGTTTGGGATATTGAATCTAAGGAGCAGGTGCGGACATTAACAGGTCACGTGGGGACAGTATATGCCCTGGCCGTCATCTCAACCCCGGACCAGACCAAAGTTTTCAGCGCCTCCTATGACCGGTCACTCAGGGTACATGTCTTGGGCTTGGTAGCTGGAAGCCTCTAAGAGTGCCTCCAATGGGAGGGGGCGTGGCCCCTGGCACTAGGCTTGGTCCTGTGCTTGGTAAGGGCTCGGGGCCCATCGCTCTCCCTCCCCCTCCTTCCTCAGGTCTGGAGCATGGATAACATGATCTGCACACAAACACTCCTTCGACACCAGGGCAGTGTCACCGCGCTGGCCGTCTCCCGGGGTCGACTTTTCTCTGGAGCTGTAGACAGCACTGTCAAGGTGAGTGGCTGAGAACACACCCTTGCTCATCCCTGAAAGGTCTGACCCTTCGTGTTGGTCCACCAAGAGCAGAGACGGGTTGCCCATTTGGTTAAGAAGAGTCGTGCCCTAGAGGACCTCTCCAATCCCAGTCTGATACAGGGTCCTTTTTCTCTTCTCAGAGAAAGACCTAGAACAGGGGGAGGAGGATGCAGTCTCTCCTCAGGGCCATAGGAAGCCAGGGCAAAACATCTCATGTCTTCTCATTTTTGACTGGGATATTCCCAGCCTCTCCCACTGTGAAGTCTCAGTCATACTTGGTGGGGAGGCTTCCTGAGTAATAGGCAGGTTGGATCATTCACCAAAGATGTGTGAAATGGGGGTCAGGGCTTCGAGCTGGTTTGGACCATTCTGAAACCTTTTCTTTCACAGGTTTGGACGTGTTAATAGGAGAATCCAGGACAGTCCTCCCCCTGGGAGCTACCAGATCCTTGCCCTGTGTTGTGCCATCCCATGGCCAGAGCCTTGGAGGGAATCCCCAGGAATGGTTGCCACACAAGTCAGCCAAGCAGCTGCTCCTAAACTTTTGCCCCAAAGCTGCTGTCCCAGGTACGGGGCATCCTCCTGGGCAGTGCAGGTACCTCAGCCCTCCTGCTCTGCCCACCCCACCCTAGCCACAGGATGGAACATTAAGTGGACTCGTGATGGACTTCTCCACACACATACACACATGCACATGTTCATGATAGACCCAGCACTCCAGCCAGCTCCTCAGAGCCCCTGTCAGAGCAGCCTGGTGGGTGGCCCCAGCCCAGAGGCCCAATCACTCCCTTCCCTTTGTAGACGGTAATAGATGCTCTTCTGGCACTCGGGGCCTGCTGGTTGGGCCACGCGCACAGACACTCCTTTTCTCCTGCCCATTGTTGCTGATTGTGCTGCCAAGATGTTCTCAAGCTCCTCTCAGATGGTGGGCTGCTGGGGACATTTACCCAGGGTCACCGGTACGATGCTCAAGGCCCACACCAGTCCTCCATTCACATTCCCCACACCATGGAAACTCCTCATCAGGCAAGGGACCGGCCTTGGGTACATTTTTACTCACGTTTTTTACGGTTTTTAGACTGTATATAGATTTGATTATTTCCTCATTGACAATAAAATCTAAATGGAGCGTGGAGGTGAGTCTGAGTTCCTGGGGCCTGGGCATGGCTGGGGGGGTGGGGGGGAGTCTCTTGACTCTGAGGACATAACAGTCACACAGGTGTGGGGAGGAGAGATCTGTATGTATGTGTTATACTCACACAAATACATGTGTACATATGCTGAAACATAAAATACAATCGTCATAAGTCTTTTTTGGGACCTGTGAAAGGTTGAGGGTGGGGGTGAGGAGACATGAATATAGAGGTTCCCAGAGAACACCAGGCTCCAAGTCCGTCAGAAGCAGGGTGCAAGAGGCCATCTGCTGCCTCCACAGCCCTGACCTGTATTCTCTTCAGTCCTTTGGAGGTCAGGTCCACCACCTCAGAGGAGAATGAGATATCTCCTCACTCCCCTAGCTTGGTTGGGAGAAGAAACCCCCTGTAGCTCCCCCAGCAACCTCTGCCATATTTGACCATATTTGATCCTCCTACCTCGCTTGAGGCTTCGTAGAAACTCATGATAAACTCTCGATGACTTCTCCCACAGAAGACAAGTGGAGTGTACCTCAGTATCTCAAAAATGAGTCATCATTTTGGTAGCAGCATCACTTCCACATTTATGCCGTTTCTGATAACCAGATAGCATAACCTCTGTGGGTCCCAGCTCCCCACCTTCCCCAAAAAACCGGCCAGCACTTCTGTTTTCTGACATTTATTGAGAGCCGATGGCAGGAAGCGCAGACGGCTGCATAGACCACTCACCATCCCACAGGGCTGGGCACACAGATCCTAGAAAGTCCAGTCTGTCCAGGGCCCGGATCCCTCAGACACACACTGACCAGACGCACAGATGGATGGCCCGGGTGCTGTGAACCTCATCCACCGTGGCAATGACAAGGCCGTGATGTCCTCTTGGGTGTGTCGGGGGAACGTTGGCCCGGGTGCTTTGGATGTTTGCTGCCCAGCCTCGGACTTGAAGGAGCAAACCAAAAGCCCCGTGGGAAGGGGGCATCACCAGTCACCAGGGAGATGGCAGCGCACACACACACACACACACACACACACACACAGACACACACACACACACACACACACAGAGCGTGGGGAGCACCAAGGGAGATGGACAGCTGGAACAATGTAGTACAATACAGAATCTGGACCAAACGACCAGCACAGAGCACACTATGTCCGTCCACCTGTCTCCCCAGCCCAGAGGCCTTCAGGGCTCACACACACAGTCGTCTTCACAACAGCTAGTTTCAGGCTTTTAAAAAATGTGTTTAAGAAATGTCAAAAGTTGTGCCCAACACATCTGGATCAGCAAACACAACAATGGAGACCAGTCAGTACTTTTTGAGAGTGAGGGAAAAGGGGTCTCAGGAAAAATGGAGGGGAAAGGAGGAGAAAAAGAATGACCACACAACACTTTTCAGACCACGAGCAAAGGCGTTCATCAGAACTTGGAGTGGGGTCTGCACTGGCCAGTTGGTGCAGGAATAGCCACTGGTGCATTCTGGAGGGTCACTCATGCCCTCACATGCACACACCACACACATGTGCCAAAACACAAGGAATTATACACCAACACACACTCCATCCACCCATGTGTGCTAACAGAGAAGGATATATCAACACACACTCCATCCTCTTACACACACACACACACACACACACCCATCCTAGCACACAAGCCCCACTCTGTGTGACGTAGCCACACCTCACCGTGCCCATTCATCCACACCCACAGCTACCCTCAAACCAGACAGGCAGACACCACACAAACAGCCCGCCAAAGTGTGTGTGCCCTCCACACACACTCACACTCCCCAGGGCCACAGCCACACCCGAGAGGAGGAGGAGGAGAAGGGAAGCCCCTAGTGCCCGAAGGTCTCTGTGGTGTGGTGCCAGGGGACGCAGCCCATCAGCAAACAAGGCACATCCTTCGAGTTCTTCAAACGCAGAGAAAGAGATGAAGAAAGAAGAGCAGCAGAGGTGGGATGGAGACTTGGCGGAGCCCCCAGGCACGCGGATCCCACCCTCCGGAGGGATGGGAAGCCTCCTGTTTGTGCTACTGGGAAAGTGGTCTGGCCACTGAGGGACAGACAGACAGTCAGACAGACAGACAAGACAGGTGGCCTTGGCCTCCAACAGCTTTTGTCTCAAACTAAAATCCAGTTTTCTCTTGGTTGGTAAATGGTTTTCTATAGAATCAATAATATTTCTTTCTTTAAATATATATTTGTTAAAGTTAAAGTTTTTACCCTTTTGGATCTCTGGGAAAATCTGCCTCAGCTCATTTCCAATAAATTAATACTCTTCTATAGCTTATTATCTGGTCTATGCCTCTCCCTCTGGGGGTAGGGGTAGGGGTGGGGTCGTTGGGAGTGCACTGACCCAGGGTCGGTTCAGAGGGCCGGAGCCTCGGGAGGAGCTGTCTGTGCAGACTTGCCCCAGGACCAGGCTACTACAACTGGCCTCTTTGTGCTGTGATGGGGCCAGGGCAGGGGGCTGGGACTGAGGCACCACCACCCCCAACCCCAGAAAGAAAGTTAAGCAAGGGGAGGCAATCCCCCCATACCCTCCCCCCCGAGAATCCCCAATCGTAAGCAGTTCCTGTGCTGTACCTCTGGTCCTCAGGCCTGTGCTCTGCGGCTGATTGGGAGTAAGGGGAGGGGAGGGGGCCTGGGCCTGCCTGTGGGGGGTACTCTCCCACCCTCCAGTGGTCCAGGGAGCATAGGACCAGCCCAGCCCACAAGCCTTCTTGTCTCCTACTGTCTCCACCTCCAGCCAGCCCCACTTAGCCTTGCTGTCCTTGGGCACTGAGGCCAGCAGCCTTCCCCTGGGAACCCAGGCCTTGGCCCTACCCTTAACACCTCCAGTCACCCTTAGGGGCCTGATATAAGACCAAGGCCCCCCGGATGAGGCCTGGCGGCTTGTGCCCAGGGACTCAATCTCTCCCCCTCTCCCTATGGTAGTGGAGATAGAGAGGGCACATACCAGACAGATTGATGGGGGCTACAGGAGGGGGAGGAGGAAGAGCTAACCCAGCTGTTATTATTGCATCATGGCGGCAGGGAGGGATGGGGGATGAAGCAACAGGAATGCAGCCCAGGGCCGCTATGAGGCGATCACTGGCAGCAGCACCAGTGACCAGAAAGCCCTTGGACAAGGAGGCCAACCTCTGACCCCAGCCTCCTGCTCTGCTCATGGCCCCCCGAAATGTTGTGCTTGTGACCAGGGGGGGCATGGAAGGGCAAGGGGTGGGGACCCCTTTCAAGGGCACTGCTCTCTCAGGCCCAATCCCCCCCACCCCAACATCCTAACCACCAACCACCAGTGCTTGAACACCAACCACCATCTGATCAGCCAGGCCCTGGGGCAGGGGAAGGGATGACCCCCTCAGTCTCCTCCCACCCACCCACAGGAATACTCCAGCCCCCAAGGACTCTGAGTCCTTGCCCCTCAACCTCTCCACCTGCTCCACACCCTCCTCCAGCCCAAGTCCCTGCCTGGAGGCGGCAGAGGTCAAGGATGGGGCAAGGAGGCAGCAGCAGCAAGGGGCCAGATGGGGAGGGGGTTCCATCAAGGAGGCCATCCCCCCAGAGAGCACCCCCCCCAGCCTGCAGCACAAAGAAGGCGGCCACGTGGATGGCCGGCTTGGAGCCCAATCCTGAGGTAAAGTTCTGTGTGTGGAGCCCGGGGTGGGGCAAGGGGGGCAGTCCTGAGGTTGGCTGGGCACCTGACGGGCTCACTCCAACATGGCATCCAGCTGGTCAGCCAGGTCATCAAACATGCTGCCAATGTCATCCAGGATGCTGACTGTACTCTTGGACTCAGCGGCCGAACTGAAATGAGAGACAGAAAATGGGGGTGATGCTTAAGGAGACAGTGGCTGAGGGGGAAAGGAATGGGGGACCACAGATTGAGAACCAGAAGGGGACCCCCTCCAAGGTCATCTAGCCCAATGCTTTCATTTTACAAACGATGAAAATGTGTCCCAGAGAGAGTGGCGACTTATACAAGGTCACGTGGGATTTGAATTCAGGCCCGATTACTGACCAAGAGAATGGCAACCAGGGGGCTATGCATAAGGGGACAGTGATGGGGAGAAGGGGAGGGGGCAGCTACCGAGGAAAGGGAGATTGGAGGAACGGTGACCTGGAGAAGCGTGGAAGTGGGGACTGAGAGAAGAGAAGGGACAATCAGCAGGGAGACAGTGACCTTGGGGGCACAGCACATACTCGGCTGCCTGTCCATTATCGTGCTTAATCTTCTCCTCCACAGCCTGTAGGGCAGCAGCCAGGGAGGCGCTGGTCTCCTCCAGCTTCTGGTGAGCACTGTCGCTGGCGCTGCCGTCTCCGGGGGGCACAGCCATGGCGGCCCGAGGGGGCTTGATGGGCACCTGCTGGGGGGGCACACCCGGCGATGGGGGCTTGGCAGGGCTGGCACAGAGGGAGGGCGGTGTGCTGGCTGGCTTACTGGTAGCGGCAGCAGCAGGTGCCTGGCGGGCTGGGGAGGGTGTGGGAGTGGGGCTGGCACTCACAGACTGCAGTCCCAAAGGGGCCTTGACTGGTTTGGGTGCTGTGGGCGGGGGTGGTGGCTTGGGAGACACTGGCGGGGGCGTTCCGTGGGCCCGCTTCACCTCTGTTGGGAGAAGAGAGAGCATTTTACGAGCCATGCCATCCTCGGACCTTTTAGATCCTGCTTTGGTGAAAAAAACCAGCCAGCGGTCTATGCCTGCTGGCCACACCTACCACCAGCTGTGCCAGCTCTGGCCAACAGGGACACTTAGCTTTCCCATTCCCTCGCTGGTACCCACCCTGAGTCAGGGGCCCTGGAGGAGCTGGGTCCCACTAAACAAAAAGGATTCTGAGTGTCTTAACCTAAAGGACCAGTCAGAGTCCCCCTGGTGATGACCTCCTGGGGCGAGCCAGGAGGCACAGGATGGGTCTAGGAGAGCACAAAAGTGACTGGTTCAGTGACTCCAGCTCCCTCTCCTTCTTTGAGTGGTGGGCACATTCTGTGGAGAGGAAGGCAGCCCAACAGCTCTAGGTCCTGACCCTGTGGCCATGGAGTTTAAAAATGGAAATCTGGGAAGTAGGAGCCAATGCCTAGGCATCGTGACTTGTGTGTATGCAATGTCCATGTGTGTGTGTGTGTATGTGTGTGTGTGTGTGTGTGTGTGTGTGTGTGTGTGTGTGTGTGTACAAACAGGTCACTGCCTCTGTGGGGGCAATGAAGATGGCATGATAGCAACCAGCATACAGGCATGCAAACATCTCAGAAAACACTGCTTCATCTAATCTTATTTGCAGAGAAGGTGTGGACCAGGGGTGAGGCAGGAGCCCTGGGTTGGTCTTTGTGCAGAATGCAGATTCCATTGGATTTGGAGTCCAAAGTCTGGGCTCCTGCTACTTACTCCCTGTATGACCTTAACCCCCCTGAGCCTCAATGCCGTCTTCATCTAGAAGATGAAGGGATTGAACCAGATGGGCTCTAAGGTTACCTTCAAGCACTGAATCTTAAGATCCTAAGAAAAGAGTCCAGTTTCTTGACGTGAGGTCCTTCTGTATACTCTGTCTGCCCTGCCCCCTTTCCCTCAGGGTCCAGGACCTCGGACCACTGCTCAGTGGGGAGGTGGCTGTACTATACGTACCTGGGCTGCCGGGGCTGGGAAGTGGTGCCTTCTTGGAGGTGGTTGGAGGTGAGCCCTGGATCTTGGGGACCGGTTGGGCCAGGACGGGTTTGGGGGACACCGGGGGCTTGGCAGGCTTTTTGGCCTCTCCATCAGGTGGCGGGGGAGGAGGCAGATGGGCAAGGTCTGCAGGAGGGGGTGCGGCAGGGGGGGGCAGTAGAGGCAGCTCTGCAGGGCCACCACTCTGTTCAGAGGCTGGTCGCCGGCGGACAGTGCCTGTGCCATTCTGATACACAGATAGTGGGGGTGGCTCCAGCCCAGGCTCCCCCCGTTCCTTGGTCTTGGGCCTCCGTTTCACTGTATCTGACTCGGTCAAGATAAACTTGACATTCTCCTGCTGGCTCTGCTTGGCCCGGATGCGCCGCTTCAGCGTGGCACTGGCCTCGACCTTGGCCAGGGGAGGGCCCTCGCTCCCCTCCCCCTTGGCTGGGCCCCGTGGCCGCTGCCTGATAGTGAGGCTGCCCTCCTCAGCGAAGGGGATGTGCTCAGGGGGGCCCTGCTCCCCGCGGCGGGCAGCGGCCAGCAGCCCAGTGACAGGGCCGCTGAGGGTGCGCCGACGGTTGACTACCTCACCGTCCAATCCAATAGCATCTTTGTGCTTGACTGAGGCCAGCACTGTGACCACGCGGCCCGGCTCAGGGCTGGCAGGATGCCCAGCTGGCCCTGGGTGCATGGGATGGCCTTCTGGGGGCCTACGGGCAGCCCGGGCCCCACCCCCAATGGATGACAGCTCCAACATGGCAGCGATGCTCTTGACGCTGCCTGCGCTTCCTGTGTCCACGCTGCCAGCCAAGTCGCTGGCCCTCCGTCGCTGGGCCCGCCCACCCGGTGTGCCCTCCTCAGACCTGGCCTCCTCGCCCTCTCCGTCCTGGACCGGCTCATCTACCAGATTGGCGCTAGACATGGCAGAGCTGGAGCGCTTGGGTGGGGGAGGAGGGGGCCCCTTCTTCTTGGGCCGCACGGCGAAGGACTGGCTGCGGTTGACATTCTTATCGCTGCCCACCGGGGTCCTTACCGAGTGGCTCCGTCCCACCCGTCTCTGCACCGTGGCATAGGGCCCTGCTGCGGGCACCATCAGCTCATCATGGTCAGGCTCACTGTCCGAGGCAGCATAGCGGTTCAGGCTGTGTGCTCGCTTCTTGGGCCGCCCAGGCTCCTCCTCGGCCTCCCCCACAGCCCCAGGGGGCAGACACAACACAGGTACGGACATAGGGGCAGGCGCCGCTGGCGGGGGCAGCCCCCCGTCACCTTCCACAGGCTGGGGCAGCACGTAAGCAAAGCCTCGGTGGGTGGGCGACTGCGGAAGCGAGCGGGGCGACATGGGCCGCTCGGCCGGAGGCAGCAGCTGTGGAGTAGGCTTCACCTTGGCAGTGGCCGGGGCTGGGCTGTGGGCAGTGCCCAGTGTCTGTGGTGACGCTGGACGGGGCTTCGTGGGCGTCTGAGGTGGTGTGAAGTGGCCCCCGGCGGCACCCGGGGGAAAGGACTGCCGGGGCTTGCCAGGCACCGGGGGCACGCTGGCTCTCTTGACGCCGTGTCCGTGACGAGTAGGCCGGGTCTCCTTGGGGCTAGGAGTGGAGGCACCCTCATCAGCCAGGTACTCTTGGCTGCGGGACATGGGTCCGCTGGGGCCGGGAGGCCCGTCTCCCAGAAGCTCTTGGGAGCTGCTCATGTGCCGTGCCCTCCCGCTCAGGCTGGGCTCGTGACGCAGGCCACTGGCCCGAGGTGTGGGGGGCAGACTGTTGGTGGGCTTTTCGGCCCCGCCCTCGGGACCCGAGGGCGGGCCTGTCATAGCGGCCTGCAGTTCATCACTCAGCTCGCTGTCTTGGAATGTGGTCATCTTGGGTGACTGGCATTCAGCAGGGGTGGGCTCCGGGGGTGGGGGAGACTCAATGGCCACCACCTCCAGTGACTGAGGGGCCTTCCGGCGCAGGGCCCCTGCCTCATACTTCCCATACTCAGCTTTCTGCAGCTCTGCCAACTTCCTGACTGCCAGCATCAGTTTCTTCTGGTGCCCTGGATGGGAGACACATGGCAGATAGACTGGCCAAGCCATGGGGACAGTTAAAGGGCTGCCCAGTGACGGAGGGCCCGCCCCAGATATCCCCTGGGTCACCCAGGGACAGGGCAAGGCTAGGCAGGGTGGGGGAAGAAAGGCGCCTTACCCAGCTTGGTGATGCCAATCTCCTGCAGGTCCTCCCAGGTGATGTCAGTGATAAAGTCAATGTTCTCATAGCCGTTTTCCACAAGCACTTTGTAGTACTGGGCAAGGCCAATCATGGAAAGCCACACAGCCAGGTTAGCCTGAGGAAGGAGACAGCAAACAGCCCTCCTAGGTCTCAGGACAAGCCAAGCCTGAACAGGTGGGTCCAGGCTTCCCCTGAGGCCCCCCCTGGCCACTGGGGCTGCCTTGCCTTGTCTTTCCCCTACCTCCCCCAAGCTGTTCACTCAGGGTTGCTAACTTGTGGCTGGGGTCAGGAAAGGGAGCAGTAGACTGGGGAAGAACAGACAGACAGACAGACAGACAGGTCAGCAGGTGCCTCAGAGAAATCAGATCATGAGAATAACAGACAGTAGAGATTGTCCTGAGTCTTGCTCCAGGCCTAAGACCTTGGGGAAGTCCCCCTCGTCTGAGCCAGGCCAGTCTGGCCTGCCCGGGCACTGGCATTCACCACACACCACCATAAACACCGAAGCATCCACCATTTTGTGTCTGTAACACACCTGTGACCTTGCCCAGACATATGGAGGGGGGAGGGCCATGTGACTGTTTCCCCACCCCCTCCCCCACCCAGCCAGCCAGCCATTGGTCCAACCATCTGTCCACCCCACCACCACTACCTTAAACACACATAGACACACATCTAGCCACATCCTATGTACATGTAAAACCCCAGACACACACATACACACATACACATATCCCAAGCACACCTCTCATACTCCCTATATACATATATAGTACACACGTACACACACAATTGCATCTCTCTCACACCCACCAAATACATATGCAGCACACACACACACACACACACACACACACACCAACTTCATCTCTTTCATACCCACCATCCTCTCTCCTCTCCCCACCACAATCATGGCTACCTTCACCTCCTACTTTCCTGATCAAAACAGAGGCAAAGAGGAAGAAATAACCCTGGGACACGTTTGTGTTGAGCCCTAATATAGATAGGTCCTTGCTGAGATGTAGTGACTTCCACCTACTGACCCCACTAGTCACGCGTGTGCTTGGGTGATCCCCACAAGAAAAGAGAAGGAATCGGGATGTCGTCCTTGGATGAGGAGCCCTAGGCAAGGGAAGGGGTGGGGTGAATGTCATCCCTGAGTGCAGGGCATGGAACCAGAATTGACATAGCCCTTCACAATCTCCTGGGCCATCTCTCTCTCCCACCCCCGTTAGCAGATGAAAAAGCCCAGGCCAAGGGAGGACTGAGTGGCGCATTTGAGGTCACCCCATGAGCATGAGTGGCCGACCTAGGACAAACCAGTTAGTTTCCAGGGCTCTCTTCACTACCTCCTATGGTATGTGTGTGGGTCCGGTGGGCATGTATTAATTGGATGGACCTGACCTGGTGGTTTGTGGGAGTGTGTGTGGGGGGTTAATGATGCGTATGTGTGTTACAGCGCTGAGTTATGTGGATTTCACACTATAGGTGTGACATTTTGCTGATCGAATGAATCTGTACCTGCTCTTGGGCCCCGGCTATTGCCTAACAAAGAATAAAAGCTATTCAGCTGCCCTGAACCCAGGGCCCAGGACTCTGGGCCCAGCATCTCCTTCTCTCTCAGCCCAAACTCCAGACAATGCACAGCCCTGGCCCCAGCCATGCCCACTGCCCTAGGACCTGCCCCGCTGGGGAGGCCAGCCCTGGTGCCCATGATGGACAGATGGCTGGACAGGTGGCTCACTGCTGGCAGGGCCCGCGCTGCTCCCGAGGGGCCATCCTCAGTGTCTGACCGAAACGTCGCCTCACTCGTCTCCCCAGGGCCAGGTTGGGGGCAGCGGCTCCGTCCAGGCCAGCGGGCGCTGATGGGGCCAGGATTGCCCTGGGGTGGCCCAGTGAAGTCGCAGGCATATGCCCCATGCCATAGGCCCCAGGTGTGGCTGCCCTGTGCTGGGCGGCACCCGGGCTCCAGCGCAGAGCGTGACTGTCTGTCTGTCCTGGGGCTCCAGAGTGGGGCAGCACCCTCTGCCCTCCCCATGCCCGCCACGGCTCTGCCACCGCCAGGGCGGGAGGGGCCTTACGGGTTTGTGTTCAGGCAGCCAGTCAGGGAGGGTCAGGCTGTTGATCTCTGAGGTTATCTTCTTCCGGTGGCCAGGTTTGGTGACACCAATGGCCGTGAGATCCTAGGGCAGAGAAAAGGCCCCGTTACCGAGGTGGCAGGGTTCCCGGGGCCCATCTTCTGGGCCCAGCCAGTGGCCAGCTCACCTCAGGGGTCATGCGGCTGATAGTGGGAAGATCGTAGCCAGAGGTGATGAAGTTGGAGGCATAGTGCTGCAACTGGAAGGTGGCGAGCCATTGAGTGACAGCCTCCGCACTCTGGAAGACACAAGGGGGCACCTGCTGCAGGCCGGACCGCTGGTGGACAAGCCTTCACTGTCCTGTGGGCTGGGGCACTTCCCGGACTCTCCTGGGACCACTCAGCCCCAATTCTGCTGCTTCCTCTTTCAGCCTGGCCATGGTCATCTGTAGGGCTGCAGCCGTCATCCGGGCCCCTCCCCAGTGCTGGCTTCTCCTCCTCCTCCTCCTCCTCCTCACTGGCCTTGCCTGAGCTCAGATGCTGTGGCTGCTGCCCAGCCTGGCCACCATCCTCCAGCGCTGCTCAGCCCTCGGGACCTCCGTCCGGCCCCTCCAGCAGAGTCCTGCCACTGTCCAGGGGCCTCGCATCTCCCTCCCTTACCCCTCCTCCATCTTTGTATCCATAGCTCAGGAAAGCCCTTTGGCAAGCCTAACCATGTGTGTGTGGGAGCATCCTGTGGACAGATGTGAATGTGTCTTAGTGTTAGCCAGAGATCCATGTGCCTGGTCTTTTCTAACCCAAAGGCTCCCTGGGGCATATTTATAAGCCCCCTAACGTGGTGGTGGTGGGGGGCAGACAGAGAAGAGAAAACCTGTCCCCAGGACCAGTAACAGGCCTGATCATCTCTGCTCACAGCAGCCTTTGGTACCACACCCTGGCCTGGTCCATTCCTCCAAGGCCCTAGAGGCCTGACCCCAGGAGCAAGGATCCCAGTGACACGCTGGCCTCCAGAGAGAATTCAGCCCCACATGCCACCCCCCATTCCCCCACATACACTCAACCTCTTCTACACATAATACACCTCTCCTAACACACACACACACACACACACACACACACCTCATCGACTCTAGACATACACACGCATTCCCATGCACCCCACACACACACCACACCATCCCATCCTGACAGAAACATACACATATATACGCCAGTGGCTGCCTAGTCCGTAACAGATAGACAGTGGCCAAGCTTGCCCTGGGCCTCCTCTGGAACCCTGCAGGTCAGGATTCCCACTCTTTCCCCCATCTAGGGCTTCTGGCAGGTGACCTGACAGGCTCCTGCTGATCCCCTCAGAGATTCCCAGTCCTTTCCTCCTTGCCTCCTCTGCTTGGGCCCCTCATCAAGCCTCCCCCCACCAAGTTAATAGGGTCCCCATAAAGGGAGCACTTCTGTGACCTGAGAAGAGGCCCAGGCTGACCCCTCACCTTTCCCTCAGACGCAGGCTCCATTTTTTTGGGTGGCTGCTCACCATAAGCCTGCCCTGTGTGTGTCACAGGCTGGGCACGTGAGGGACCTGGGCAACAAGAGGAAAGGGGTGAAGAGCTCATTAGAGGCTGGGGGCTTCTGAGATCCAAGGAGGATAAACCCAGAGGAGAGGAGGTAGAATAACCAAAGTCTCACCTGCAGGGCCCTCGAGGGGCTTGGTTGGACTGTCCCCGGTTCCTGACTCCTGGATGGACTTCTGGGAGAGCACAGTTGCTAAGAGCTGGGGAGGCAAAGGGACAGACCGGACCGGGGTCACCAAAGAGCCAAACTTTGCTCAGGATGTCCCCTGCCCCCCGTTCACCCAGGCGTCCAGTCATACCTTGACCCCTTCAGAGCCGGCGTGCAGAGCATGACTCCCACTCCCTCCACTGCGCCCGCTGGCCACACCACCTAGGCTACCACTGCGGTCAGCACCTGCCGAAACCAGAGAAGCTTCAGGAGTGGCGCCCACTCCCTCGGCCCCTCCTACGGGCATTGCTTGCCAGCTGTGGCTAGTGATGCCCCTGAGAGAGGAGCCCCTGGCCTGCCCTGGCTTCCATACCAGTAAAGGGTTTCCTCAGGACCCAGATTTCCTCTGGAGGGGCTGCAGAACTGCCCTGGGAAGGGGACAGGTGGGACGGGCTCATGTCAGCTCCTCGAGAACCTTCAAACACAACATAGGTATGCCCTAAGTCTTGACCCCTTATCACTTGGCCGACACTTAAGCCCCTACTATGGGGAGTGGGGCCCTGGCTGGGCCCCTCTGGGTTCCCCAGGGTGAGCACAGCAGCCAAGCAGCAATGCCCCTTCCGGATTATCCCAGGACCCTGAAACCCCAAATATCCTTCCTCTCTTGGTGGGGTAGATCCTCTACTAGAAGCAGACAGGTAGGCCGTAGCCAGGGGTTAGGCCTGTAAACCCCTCCCTCTCCCCTCTTGCACCCCAGCCGTGAGTTCACAGCCACGGGCAGGCCAGTGAACCCTCTCCTTTGTACTACTGTCCCAAACCCTGGTATTCTTCAGAGCAGGGCATCAAACAGGGGCCCTGGATCATGACTGCTCAGCTCTACATGGGCTAAGGACAGACAGAAAGCAGAAAGGGACGGAAAGCCAATGGAGGCGAAGTTAAATAGGCACCATAGAACTTCTATTCCATCCTCAGCCCCTCCAACATCACCTCCATTCCCCAAAGCTGAGCTCCTCAAAGTGTCCTTCCTTCTATGAGCTGGTTAGGGCCTACCCTCCCCTCTTACAGAGTTGCAGGAGAGAGAAAGACATAGAGATACCCACAGAGATCAGAGACAAGAAGGTAGAGGCATGAGAGAGACCCAGAGAAGATGGGAGACAGGAACCAGTGAGAGAAATGTAGAGACAGACAAGCTGGGTAGAAACGCTGGTGGAGCCAGCAAGCGAGGGGTCTGAGTCACTGGCTGTCGCTGGCCAGGGGAGGGAAACGCTCAAATGCCAAGCAGACCAGTTTGCAGTCAGCCTGTCTGGGGGTTCTTTGAACCTCTGCCAAGAAGAGCGTTCTGGGGAACAGCTGGAGGGAGGAGGAGGGACATTGATGGGGAGAAGGGGCGGAGGAAGATGGAGGGAGGAAACAGAAGCCTTGGCAGCAGAACAGGAGTCAAACGAGCATCTCCTCCACCCTGCCCCCCAACCTCAGCTCCGGGGGAGACTGGGTTCATCTAGGTATTTTTAGGAGTTGATGGAAGAAGCGGCTGAGGGGCAGAAGGCTCCAGGCTGCACTCTAAACAATGACCTCTGGGTTCCCTCTCCCAGAACAGCTCAAAGCCTAGACAGGTCTGGGCCCTCCTTGGTCTAGCTCCTGACTTCCTATACGATGGACTATCGGGGGCTCTGGTTCTTCAGGAACACCAGAGGAGACCATTCTCATTTCTGTAACTGAGGGGTGTTCATATACCTGCACGCATGCGCCCCTGTTCAGCTCTCTGACTACCCAGCATGAACATGAGATGCCACATGCCAAGGTCATGTCATGGGGGCATGGTGGGGGAGGGAGTGAGGATCAAGCAGGGGGTGTTACCCGGTATGTCAGAAGGCAAGGGAGGGAAGGCAAGGGGAGCTCCTTTCCCCTACTGCCAGGCAGAAAGATACAGTTTTCTCTTCCCATCCCTCTTCCTAGAGAGGGTCTGTACTGCTCTCAAATCCCAAGGACTGGGAAAAAAAAACCCTGGAAATTGTCCAGGGCTAGGAAACTGAGTCTGATCAGGGCTCAGGGTGAGTGTTTAGGGCTGGGGATACAGCAAGGTTTAGGAGTGAGGATGAGAATTGAGAAGTGAAGGGCAAAGTTGAGGATCAAAGCCCAGACGAGAGTCAAAGTAGACTAGTTGCCTGCTCGTTTGGTGATGGCCTCGCCCAGAGTAGACGGGAAATAGCCAACACGATCATTGCCAGTCCGGTTGTCATGGATACAGCCTTTCCACCTGCCGTCAGGATGCTGTTCAAGGACCTGTACGAAGCAGGGGGCAGGGTTGAGGGCCTATTGCATTCTCTGAGTGGTCTTGGGGCCCAGGACATCATGATTCAGGGCAGATCCATTCCCCAACATGAATACACTGTAGTTATAATAGCAAAATAGCAGAGACAGCAGAGAGGAGGGGTTCAAGAGACCCCCTCTCCCAACTTTGCTGTCAAGTTGAGTAGGAAATTAAACTTTGCCCCAAGATGGGCTACTGTGGGCATGTTGGTGTCACTAGTGACTCCCAACCTACCAGGAATTCCCCTAAACTATTAACTAGAGGGAGGGAGCAGCTCTCCATCCTGTCACTTTGAGGCTGAATAATCCACCACCACCCTGATTCTCCTGCCATGTCCACGTCTTCTCACCGGCCATGCCTCCCCATGATCGTTCCCTCCAAGTGGCCACATTTCCCCACTGCTTCATCCAGAATGACCACCAGGTAGATGGGGTAGGAAGCAAGGACACAGGAAGTCTCTGACCTCAGTCTGCCTCACTCACTGACCCCAGGGAAAGCTCTGCATTCTCCTACTCACCGTGATCACATCTCCCGCCTTCACATTCAAACTTGTCAGGTCGTAGTTGTTGCAATAGTCTTTTGTCGCCCGAACCTGCAGAGCCGCCGATGCCTCTGGAAGCACAAGAGAACACACCCACCCAGTCCCTGGAAATGAATCCAGCCAGCATGCCTTCCACCCTCCAAGGATCCACCGGTCCAGGCTTCTTTATGCCAGCCCAACCTTCACTCACCACCCCAGATCTTCCCACCTCTCAGCAGCTGCTTGATCTCCTTGCTGGCCTGGGAAGTAGTGAATTGGTGGACAATGTCCAGTGCGGTCTGGCTGTAGGTGTTCCTCACGTGGGCATTGATTCCACTCTGGTTGGAGGGGGAAGGCGAACTCAGGTGGGGAGGCTGGGGACCTAGGGAGGGGGCTGGAAGAGCTTGGGACAAGAGCAGAAAGTGGGCACGAAAACCCACTGCCTCATCCAGAACGACCTCGAGGGAGATGGGCTGGGGACCAAGGGCCCTGGAGGTCTCTGACCTCTGTCTGACTCCTATCTCAGTGCCCCCAGCCCTTGTCTCCCAGACTCTGACCCCGCCAAGTCTGCCTCCCCTTCCCTGAGCTTACATCCAGCAGGAGTCGGACCACATCCGTCTTCCCACAGAGTGCGGCCTCGTGCAGGGCAGTGCCTGACTTGGTCTGACGGTTAATGTCAATGCCAGCTTGGAGGAGGAGTCTGGGCATGGGGGGAAGGCAAGAGGGCCAGAGGTGAACCGGGACACTGGCACCTAGGTCTCATCACAACCTCCTATCTCTGGCAATGAGTCTGCACCCCCATCACACATCTCTCAGGTCAAAGACTCGGAAAAATCTGGCTCTTCCCTTTTTCTCATTCTCCTTTCTCAAATGACCCAATCAGGAGCTATATCCTCTTAGATCTACTGCCACAACAGTACATCTGTTCTCCCCCTTTGCCACTCTTATACCCACCATTCTGGGATAGGTATGGGACTATTACTATGGCCTCCCAATTAGTCTGCTTGCCTCCATTCTTTCCCCTGTCAAAATCATCCTTTACATTACTGCCAAAGTAATCTCCATAATGTACTACTCTGATGACATTACTTCCCCATTCAAAAACCTTCTATAGCTCCCACTGCCCACCAGGTAAAAACTATATTTCTTTGATTGACATTCAATGCCCTTGGATCTACCCAAGTATAGCTCTCTGCTCCAGCTAGTGTCTGTTTCTCTCTTGGGCTGCCCTGAATAAATGGCTCATCCCACCACTCACACTGCTTCCTTCCTCCCACCCCCCACCACTTCTGTGAAACTTTCTTTGGTTTTTCCAGGCTGCTCTGTCACCTCTGAGCATCTCTAGCTGAA
The DNA here is from genome assembly GCF_900497805.2 of Vombatus ursinus. NCBI lineage: Eukaryota > Metazoa > Chordata > Mammalia > Diprotodontia > Vombatidae > Vombatus > Vombatus ursinus. The sequence goes on along the minus strand of NW_020954548.1, from coordinate 33,468,230 downwards.
ACACACAGTCCAGTCTTCTTTCCTACATCATCTTATGCTGCTTTCTCACTTTTCTCTGTGTAAATCTTATGCTGCTTTCTCACTTTTCTCTGTGTAAATCTAGCCTCCCTCACTGACTGTGAGCACCTTTCCCAATGACAAGATCCTCCTTCTCTGTCTCTCTCCCAGATTTTGAACTTCCCAAAGGAAAGGCCAAGGTCTGCTCCTTCTCTGTCTTCCTCTTAGGGATAGGAAAAGAACATTAAGCCCCTGCTATGTGCTAGGTACTACAGTGTCAACAAATATGATCTCATTTGATCCTCACACCAATCCTGGGAGGTAGGTGCTATTATTATCCCTATTTTATAGTTGAGGAAACTGAGGCAGAGGCTAATTGACCTGCCTAGTGTCACCCAGCTGGCGAGTATCTGAGGCTGAATTTGAACTCAGGTCATTCTGACTCCAATTCCAGATCTCTATCTACTGAACCACCTAGCTGCACTAGACTGGGCATACGGGGTGAGGGACTATAGAGAAAGAGAAAAAAACCCCAGAGCCTCCCCTCTGCCCCTCCTGTCTATCCCTCACCAACGGCATACCTGATAATGTCAATGTGACCATTTTTGGCTGCCAGGTGCAAGGGGCTGGTGCCATTTGGGTCAGTGGCATCTCCTGGCCGAGGCTCCAGTAGGGCTGCACACATGTTACTACTCAGGAGCAGCTGCACCACCTTTAGGGGGATAAAAGGGGAAAGGAGAGGAGAATCAGGGCAGCCACTGGCATGGTTGTTGTCTCTGTGCCAGAGAAGTGAGGAGGGAGAGGCAGGATCAGACATTATCAATCTGGTCTCCCAGGACCATCCCCTAGGCTCGAAAGACAGTAGCACCTGCACTCTATCATCTCCCTGCCCCACCTCCATCCCTGGGGTGCTCCCTACCAAAGGGCCCCATGAAAACTTACCCCAACACGTCCAAACTCACAGGCCAGGTCCAAAGGCGTCTTCCCTGAATTGTCCACAATACACGGGTTGGACTGATGCTGAAGGAGCATCTCTGACTGCAGGTCCCACAGGGAGGGAAAGGGGGAGAGGGAAATCAGTGAGAGCCGATCTCGGGCTGGCCCCTAGCCCTGCCCTGGTCCTCCCTCTCTGCATCTGTCCCAGAGCCCTCACCACATCATAGTGCCCATGCTGGGCTGCCAGGTGTAGCGGGATATGGCCCTCATCTGAAGGGACGTTCACGGCCGAACCTGCCTTCAACACCAACTTCATAGGCTCCTTCCTGCCTTGCCAGGCTGCATAGTGCAGAGGCCGCATCCCTAGGGGAGGAGGTTGACGGTCAGCTGGACCCTGACCCCTGACTTGGCCTAGGGTCTCCCTCCAGAGTAGGGAGGAATGAGCAAGCGGCGGGAGTGGGGTGGACTTGCCTTTGTTGTCTTTGATGTCCACAGCGGCCTGGGCCTCCAGAAGCAGGGCGATGAGTTCTGTGTTGCCGTTGAGGGCAGCATGGTGGAGGGCTGAGAAGCTGGGGGAACGGGATTGGAAGGTCATGTTAGAGAGGCGTCCAGCCTCATCTCAAGCCTCATCTCATCCATAGGCCAGAGGAAGAATCCCCCCGTGACTCCCTAACTCACCCATCGGGGTCCTGGAAGTTGACATTGACCTTCTTGGCTGAGCCCAGGAGCTCTAGAAGGGAAGGGAGGAGTAGTGAAGAAGACGAATGAGAAATCATTGCTCTCTCCGACTCAAGTCATCTTTGGGAGAGGCATCGAAATGAGGCCACCAACCTCCTCCCCACAAACATATATATTCCCAAAGAGGACTAAAGTCAATAGCCTGGCTCCAGAGGAGAAAGAGCCCAAATCCAAGTCCAAGGCTGAAGTTCACCGTGTTAATAGTAATTAATAATAATAATAACATTTTCTGTAGCACTTAGTATGTGCCAGGGACTGTGTGCGATCCTTTACAATGATCTCATTTTATCCTCACATGACCCAGGGAGGTAGGTGCTTTTTTTTTATAATCCCCGTTTTACAGATGAAGAAACTGAGGCAGACAAAGGTGAAATGACTTGCCCAAAGCTGCAGAGCTAGTGACTGAAGCCAAACTATAACTCCAGTCTTCCCAATTCCAAGATCAGCACTCTATCCAAGACACCCCCTAGCTGCCTAGCTGCCATTTCCATAGTGTTTTATGATTTACACATCCTCACAAAAACAACCGCACTGCCAGGAAGATAATATAGTTATCCTTGTTCCTGTTTCACAGATGAGGAAACAGACCCAGGGAAGCAAACGTCACACAGCCAGAAGCAGCAGATCCAAGATAAACCCAGACCCTTTCTCTCTACCACGCCACAGGTGCCATCTGTCATCACTGATAGGGGAAAAGATGAGTTGGAGAATCAGTGATAGGGGGTGGGGAGAAGGGGGCAAGTGGGGAGGGAGCAACTGGACACTCCCTAGGTTTAAATATACATATTCTGCCTTCTTCCTGAAACATAAACACCAAGGCCTGGGGCTGGACCCTCATCTTCCTTTGAGTGCCTATAACTAGATTTCACAGAAGAGGGAATAGGTAATAGTGTCCCTTTGTGCCTCAGTTTCCCCAATGGTCCTTCTCTAATGCCAGACTATCATAAGATTTGAGGTGCCACAGTCTCTACAGCCTTCCTCACTACTACAAGGACCCCCTGCAATAGCCTATAGAACTGGGCTGTGGGCTTTAAGCTGCATCTTCCCCTTGACCCTCTCCCCATTCCCCTCTCCCCTACACACACACACACACACACACACACACACACACACACACACTGCCATCCTCCCCTGGGCTCCTGGCCCACCAGGGCACTGATCCAGATGCTGCTGCTACCGCTTCTCTTCTACTAAATATAGCTTGGGGGGTGGGGTGGGGGAGACTGGGAGAACACACAACAGACTCTCATACACAAACACACACACATACACACACACACACACACACACACACACACACACACACTTCCAGGACAAGCTGAGGACTCTGTATGGGAACTAATTGGATAACTCCCCCAGTGAGTGATCCATCTTCTTGACGTCTGCAGACTGGGTGGGGCAGGTTGGGCTGGCTTGGGAAAGCTGGTAGATCCAGGACAGGGGTGTCTCTGGGGGAGTGGTGGAGGCCCCCAAGGCCGCAACATTAAGCTACTGGCTCAGTGAGGCCCTCACCCACTTTTCTGCGCACTCAAGAACGGAGCTGTTGCTTTCCCTTCTCCACCCCGCGCCCTCCCCAACTTCCCCCTGGTTCCTGCACAGCCCCAGCATAACTTGGAAAAGGCTGGGACCGGCTCTAAGGTCACTTCCTGGTCCAACAACATAAAGCAAAGCAGTCCCTGCTAAATGCTGAAGCAAACGTGCATGCATGTGTGAGTATCTCTATCTGTCTCTCCATCTCTGTCTCTATGTATCTGACGCATTCCTAACAAGACTGAGATTCTGATTGATAATCAGAGCCTGCCAGTTCTACCCTGCCTGCCACTGCCACCCCTACCCTGCAGGATTCAGGCCCAGGACAACCCAGAGCCTGCACTATAGCTCCACAGCCCTCCCTGGAATACAGCCAAATACCCTGCTTCTGTCCCCACTTGTCCAGCCATTCCCTCAGCTTTCTCAATCCTCTCCTCCAGTTCCACTCCCCAAAGTCCCCAGGATCTGCATTCTCATTGTCAGCTGGACCACCCCCTCCTGCCCCTTTCTACGGTTACTACCCCAGAGCCAGGACCAGTAGAGATAGGCCAAGACACCAACGCTGAACCCTTGCTAGAGAAGGCATAGGATGGAGGCCTGGATAGATGGACAAAACATACAGAAAATGGGCAGCCAGCTGGATGAATGGGTAGAGGGCATGGACAGACAGATGTAAGACAATCCCCTCAGAGCTGGCTCTCTTGGCCCCTGCCCTGGGCTTGGGCCCTTCGCCGGATCTGCGTCAGCCCTGGCCAGACTCTAGTGGCCCCCCATCACCACTGGGCCTGCCAGGACATTGGTTACATAACCTGTTTGTGGGTCAATCAACTCCATGGGGGAGGGGACCTCTAGGCTGGACAGAAGCCCCTTTGTCCTCGATTAGGATAAGGGGGTGGGGACTTATGGAGTGGCCTAGGGGGTGTGGCCTGGTGGAAATATCATAGGATCAAGGCGGAGTAGAAAGAAGGGTATGATAAGATTTCAGAGTTGGGAGTTGAGTACTGTGTTCTAGTCCTAAGTCTGTCACTGACTATGTGACTTTAAGCAACTTCATCCTTCTGGGACTTAGTTTCTCCCATATGTAAAATCAGGGGTTTGGAGTAGATCATCTGTCAGGTGTCTCCTGTTTTCTAAGATTTCTCTTTCAGCTCTAACATTCTATGTTCTAAGGTCCCTTCCCTTCCCTAAAGAGGCAGGCTGAGTAGGGTAGCGGGTAACAGTGCTGGGCCATGAAGACCTGAATTCAAATCCTGCCTCTGACACTTATTAGCTGTGTGACCTTGAGCAAGTCACTGAACCTCTATTTGCCTCAGTTTCCTCAACTGTAAAATGGGAGAAATAATAGCACCTACTTCACAGGGTTGTTTTGAGGATCAAATGAGATCATAGTTGTGGGAAAAAAAAGCTCAGCATAGTATCTGGCACATAGTAGGTGCTTAATAAATACTTATTTCCTTCCTTCTTTCTTTCCTATCCTTCCTCCCCTCCCTTTTTTCTTCCCTCTCTCACTTCTTCCTTCCTATTCTTCCCTCCCTCCTTTCTTTTCTTCCTTCTTTCCTCCCTTCCTCCTTCCCTCCCTCCCTCCCAGCTAACATTCTGGGTATCAAAGTCTCTTCCAGCTCTAACATTCTGTGTTCTAAGGTCCCTTTCAGTTTTGTCTCTTCCAGCACTAACATTCTAGGCCTACATCCTTTCAAGCACTACTATTCTGTGTTGTTGAGTTCTCTTCCACCACAGGCCTTCTATGGTTCTGCGATTCTATCCAGGGAGACCCACACATACATCTGCTCAGTCATACCAGAGCAGATCTACCTCATTAGCACATAATAGGTGCTCAACAAATATTTTTGAATGAACGAAGTCACACATCCCCACAGTCACAGATCTACAAACTGTCACATACACAGTCACCCACGCTTGCCTCCCTGGCCAGGGGGTGAAATTTTAGAGCAAAGGAGGCTGATTCTCTGGGATGGATTTGAAACTAACACTGAGAAGACCAGAAGGTCCTTGACAAGAAAGGAATCCCCTACCCCCATCACACACACACACACACACACACACACACACACACACACACACACAGAATCACATAGTCAAACACAGACACAAAAACACAAAGAGATTAAAGGCATAGCCTGGCTATCCTGTTGACATCCAGAACTGGGGAGAATCTGTCTCCTCCATTGGACAAATTAGGAAATTGAACCAGGATGCAGGACACTTGTCCACTTGTCCTCTTTTTTGCTCCAGTCCAGTTCTGTCTTAGAGATCTCCTAGTACTTAGCGAGTGGAGATGGGAGGGAGGGTGAAGAGCTGCTCCCAGCTCTTCTGGCCCCCTCTTTCTCTCTGAAAATTCACACAAAAGGTCACAGATAGCCTCGGGTCTTCCAAGGCTTTTTTGAGCTCATCAGCTCATTCTCTCTTCCTTCAGGGAAAACAGCTAGTCCTTCAGCCCAGGAGTTTCCTCAGCAGACATAATACATAAATGACCATACAGAGACCTTGAGAGCTTCCTACTAGATTATCACCATATGCCATCCTTTGACATCAGCTCTGACTCCAGATCTTAACCACTCTGATCCTAATGTCACTGAATAACCCTGAGTCAACTACACTGACCTCCAGGCATCAACAAAACTCAGCTCAAGATATCAAGCACCCTGATGCCATGATAGCAGCATTCTGAGCCCATATCACCACAACTGACTCTGAGATATCACTATACTGACCTCACAATGTCAGCATTGACCCCGTGATATTACCACATTCACCCTGAGATATAATCATACTGATCCCATAATATCATTACAATGACCCTGAGACAGATCACCATGTCAATTCCAAGATATTACACTAACCCCATTTACCACCCTGACTCAGTGGTGTCACTGTACTAAACCCAAGATATCAGTGTTCTGAGCCCCTAATATCACATCTTACCCTGTAGACACTGACAAGTGTGTCTGAGTATGTCCTGTGTCCCCTCTGTAAGGAGAGGACTAAGAGATCCCCAAGGACAGAGGTTGCATACATACATTTAACTCCTAGCGTTCAGTCAAGCTCTGACAAAGCTAAGGTTTTGGCATAGGATAGGAGTAATAGCTTTATGACATGAAGAGGGGAGTAGAGGGAGAGCTGCGAGTATAGTGCAGTAAGTTTAAGGAAATACAGGAAGAATAATACTTCTGGATTCTCTCAGACATAGCCCTCATCTTGGGAAGTCCCAACTCTAAGGGAAGAATGGACAGACACACCATTGTGTTGATATCATGGTAGATTCCTTGTGGATTGATTGGTGGAAGGTTGGAGGAATCAGTGCCTCGATGCTCCTGTTTGCTCCCATCACCCACTCTGATCACAGGAAGGTGGGCAAGGCATCAGGTTGACCCATACCCTTGGCCTCTCAGGCTCCTTGAATTATATGGCAGCAAAATGATTATAGGTCACTGACAAACGGTCCTCATGGCTTATATACAAAAACACACGCCCAGAGGCAGACATGAACACATTGCTATAGATTGTAGGAGATGACTCCCCAGTTATGGATCTGGGTGATGCTTTTCTTCAAATTCCCACATCCATCAGCAGCTAAGTTTTGCCGAGTTACCTCAATAATATTTTTGGCATCTGTTTCCACTTCTCCACTCACCCAGCCACCACCCTACAACAGGCTTTCATTACTGCTTTCCTGGATGATCATAATAGCCTCCTAACAGCCTTTACTTCTCGCCCTTCCAATTCATGCTGCATAAGCTGCCAAGTCAATCCTCCCAATGTACCACTCTGATCACATCACTCCTGAGCTCAAAAAATGTTCAGTGGCTCCCTATTGCCTACTAAATAAAGCCCAACGTCCTTAACCTGATATTCAATGGCCTTAACAATATGGCCCCAGCTGACTTTCTCTCACAAAAAAAAAAAACCAACATACACATAATAACTCACTTTTCCATAGCTCTCTCTGGCTTACAGAGTGCTTTCCTTTGATAGCATATAACCTCCTTCACAGCAGGGGTAAATTTGTGTTTTACCTTTGTATCCAAAAAGTTTTCTTTGCACACAGTAGGGATAGAACAAGAATGTTTTGTTGAATTAAATTGAACAAGATCATAGGGACAAGGACACCAGACATGTAATTCCATTGGCATAGGAGGACCTTTCCATTGAGAAACTTCCTTTACAAATGCAGTGGGGTACATTCTCTGCAATTTCCAGTTTCAGTGTGTTGCCTGGAACACTGAAAGGTTAAGTGATTCGACCAGTATCACAAAGCCTTCATGTGCCAGAAGTGAGACTTGAATCCAGATCCTCCTAACTCTGAGGCCAATGCTATATCCACCATTCCATCCTGCTTCTCTATGGAGCTGATAGTGCAAATATTACTGTTCCCATTTTACAGATGAGAAAACTGAAGTGTAGAAGAGCATAGGCTTTAACCTCAGAACCCCAGTGTCAAATACAGCACTCTATACAGCTACTCAAGTGGTATAGTAGAAAGAGACTTGGTCTCTGAAGTCAGGAGACCTGCGTTGAATCCCGGACCAAATATTTATTTGTTATGTAACTTGAGCAAATCACATAACTTCTCAGTCTCTTAATATGTAAAACTGATATAAAGATACTGGCACTACTTACCCCAATTCAATACAGTTCAACATTTTGTTTTGTGGTTTTTTTGAGGCAATCGGGGTTAACTGACTTGCCCAGGGTCACACAGCTAGTATCTGAGGCTGGATTTTAACTCAGGTCCTCCTGATTCCAGGACCACTGTGCCACCTAGCTGCCTCTACATTTATATATTAAATGTCTGCTATGTGTCAAGGCACCAGGAATACTAATACTAAGGAAAATTATCTCTGAACTTTTGGTCACAATTCCCTCTGTCCCCTTCATCTCCTCTTGTCTAAGTCCAACTCCTATTTCAAGGTCCAGCTTAAGTCTTACTTCCTCCAGGAAGGCTGGGGGAAGGATGGGGAAATCTAGTTTGACCAGCCCAGTGCACACTGAACTTCTTCTCTGAGTTTCTACAGCCTTTGAACTGAGGGCCTCCCTCCTCAGCTTAGCCCCTGATCATTCTACTTCTGTCCTGTTCTTTCAACCCCAAGATGATAAGCTCCAAAGCCAGCGTCTGTTCCCCCAGCCCCACCTCCACACACCGAAGGAGAACATTAAATTGGGTACATGGAGCACTCAGTTCAGGCAGGCTAGCTGGACTGGTATGAACTGGGTGACAAAAACAAGAAGGGAGCAAGAAAGAGGATGATAGCAAGGGGGGGGTGATGAAGTAGATGGTGGATGATAATGGAGGAAGCACTCAGGGGCATGGGGAAAGTGATCAGAGGATGGCAGAGAAAGGAGGATGACAGAGTTGGGAAGCTGGTTAACAGTGGAGTTAGAGGGATGATGGAGAACAAGAGAGCCTTCTGGTTATAGTGGGGAAAATTTCTATTTCCTCTGAGCACCAGAGCTGCCCACTGAACATCACTCCCTGCCCTGGCCCCACCCTCCCACTCCCTGGGCCCAAATTCCAGCTGCACTTTGCTGAATCAAAATATATCTTACTCCAAAGCAGGCCAGTGTCACCATGGCAACCGTGCTAATTCATGAAGGGGTTTCTCCTCTCTGATTTATGAAGCCCGCCCCCTTGGAGTCAGAGCACCCGGTTGAGGTTTCTGTCCCTGTCTCTATCTCTGTCTCTGTCTATCCCTCTGTCTTTCTGTGTGTTTCTCTCCCTCTTCTCTGTCACTGTCTCTCCCTATTCCTATTATCATCTCTGTCTCTCCCAGTTTCTGTCTCTCCCGTCCCTATTTCTTCCTCTCTCTTTCTCCCTGTCTATGTACCTAACTTTGAGCTCTTCCAGAGCCTAGAGACAGACTCTTCTGACTCTGAACCTCTATGTTCCTAGTTCAGGACTTTCCAGGTGGACATCTGACTTCTGACCCTTGGGAAAGTGTTAAGCCAAGTGAGCTTCTGAGAGAACCTATGTGTGATCAATGGGCATGATCACACTCGGGGGAGGATCTTTGCCTTAAAAAGAGGGGGAGTCTGAGAGCTACAAAGAATTTATAGATATTGAAGAAATTAGAAATGAGTGCTCAGGGAGGAGTGACCCCCTAGTCTAACTAGCTCCCACCTACTTGTGCCTTGTGTCTGTCTATGTGTGTTTATCTATCTGTGTCTATGTCAGCATATAGAACTGCTAGTCTGTGGGTAATTGTGTATATCTTTCCATGTATGTCGGTCTGTACCTGTGAGTTATTTGGGGGTGGGGGGGGATAATGCTTACTATATTCTGGTCTCCCATATGATTCTAAGGAAGCCTGAAAAAAATTAGACCTAGGATCTCTGTTCCCCTAGTCAGTCTCTATCCCACAGCCCATCCCACCCTCTGACTCCCCAGAGAGGATAAACATTAAGGCAATGGTTGGAGCAGAGGCTGGCCACCTTAGGGGCTTGATGACTGCCTCCCTCCCCCCACCCTCACCCCCAGAACTGAGAGTGCCTCAAGCTCCCTACATTCCCTGGGGAAGGGGAAGCTCCCCCATTTCCCAAGAAACCCCTCCCCCTACATTGGTCCCAGGTCTGGAGAATAGGTGGGGCAGAGGGACAGATTCACATAAACAACTGTCAATCGTTCACTAACACTCAGTGACACACTTGTACACACATATTGCCAACTACTGCTCACACAGAGATGCACTTTGATATACACGCCATAGCCACACACGCAGTCAGTCACATGCAGAGGGAGGCATAATCTCACACACTCTAGGAATTGGCTTCTATCTGCATCTCCCTCCCCCTTTCCGTCCTTCCCCCGCCCTCCCCCAACCCCTCCATCCATCTCCTGCTCCTGGGGGAGGCTCCGGCTGAGCCAGGATCAGCGTTAGGATCAGGAGGCTGAGCAGAGGCTCCTGGGCCCTCCCAGGGGGAGCTCACTGCAGCCAAGGGCTCTCACCTCACTCCTCTGCTAGCTTCCTCCCTCCTATATTAGCGAAGGAGATGGGCACTGGGTGCTTTGGGATCCTTTCCCCCCCAGCTTCCTCTAGGCTGTTTGACAAGAGATCCCAACAGACTAGAGAAATAGGCTCCAAGAACAGACTGGTAGCTCAGACACCTGAGTTCTTATCCTGGTTCTGCCCCAAGTTGGGCGACCTTGGACAGGTCACTCAGCCACTTTGTGCCTCAGTTTCTCCATCAGTAAAACATTGCCTAAACCTTCTCTTCACGGACCATGAAATGGAATTACGTCTCCCCACAGAGCCCCTCCCCTCTGTCCCCTGCCTTTAGCCACCCCTCCCACATACATACAGGCATACATACATACTTACATACACACGGTCACATCAGCCACACCCTCAGGGTGGCCCCTGCCCAGTTTTCTCCAACCTTTGTTATTAAGCATGATGAGAAAGTGAAGATAGAAGACCCACCCCTGTCCCCCTGGGGAGCTACAAGGACGGACAGTCCCTCATCCCCAATTGAAAGAGTGAGAGAATCAGAGAAGTAGGACCCTGCCCCTCACTTTCCCCACCCGCACACCTGGGGAGAGGCAGCATGTGAAGCTATGACAGGGCACACCCGGGACTATCCAGGTGGTCCAGTTGCTTATGTGTGTCCACCTGTGTGTCTCGGAGTCCCTGTGACCCTGTACCTGTCTGTCCTAGCCCTCTCTGTGCCCATCCATCTCTGTATCCCTTTAGCTTTCCATAAACCTCTTGAGTATGAGTGCTGAGATGGGGGGGGGGGTGAAGGGACGACATAGAGGGGCAGGGGGAGGTGCGGGTTTGGGCTGTTGGATAAAATGCGCCTCCGGAGCCTGGTGAGGGCGAGTCATCGCCTGGCCCCCACCACCTTCTCTCGGCCCCAGGCCAGCCTCTCTGCAGCCTCTGGCTAAAGTGGGGGGGGAGGGGGAGGAGGCGGGCTACTGGGGGCGGGGCCACAGACACCGCCCCCCTCAGCCTGTATCCCCCCACCTCCCAGAACCCCTAGACACTGCAACCCCCCAGTATCTCCCCACCCCCTGGGTCCCCTGGGGATACCCTCAGACCCTGCATTCCTATCCCCCAGCATCTCTTCGTTCCATGTATCCCCCACCTGCACCCCCTCCCAGACCTTGCATGCTCCCCTGGCATCTGGCAGCCGTCACAGATCCCCAGGGCCTCCCCTGACACCCCAAATTCTCCCAATGTGTGCCTCCAGACCCAGCATCGCCTCTGGACCCCGCATCCCCCAGACAAGCATCTCACCACCCCGGGGGCTCTCTTGCCCCAAGCCCCCCACCCTCTTCCCAGGCACCCCACCTCCCCATTTCTCCGCCCCCAGCCCAAAGCAACCCCCTCCCGCCCCCGCCCCCGCCCCCGCTCACTGGCTTTCCCGGGCCGCGGCCTCTGCAGCAGCCTCTGCACGGCGCCCACGTCCTCCGTCTTTACCGCCTGCACCAGCTCCTGGTCCTTGCCCATGACGGGGTAGCCCGCCCGGCCCTGCCTGGCCCTGTCCGGCCCTGGCCCCGTTCCGCCCAGGCTCCAACCCCAGCTCCCGGCCCGAGTCTCCCGACCCCAGCCCCAGCCCCGGCCCCGGCCCCGGCCCCGGCTCCGCGCTCGGGCTCGGGCTCAGCGGCGCCGGAGCATCCTCGCCGCGGCTCGCGGGCGGGAGGGGGGAGCGCGTCACGGGCGGGGGGCGGCCCGGGGGCGGGGGGATGGCGGGGATGGGCGGGGGCGGGGCCGGGGGGAGGGGCTGCTGCGGCCCCGGGCGGAGGGGGTGTGTGTGTGTTGGGGATGGGGGGGTCAGTGGGGTTGGGGGAGACTGGTTACCTGGCGCCGCCTCCAGGACGCCTGGATCCCAAGCGTCTCCTTACATCTTCCCCCCTCCCCCCTTCGTAATCACAGTGGGTTCCCTCTTCTCCCGGGTGTCTGTGATTCTGTCTGTGTGTCTGTGTCTGTGCTGGGGAAGATGGATGGAGATGCATAACCACCCCTGGGCAGGATGATGAGTACTGGGGAGGACTCTTTTCTTGACCCAGTCCTGCAGCATCTCCTGGGGTTTTTCCATCTTGAGATAGGGCTCAGGCCCCCTCTAGAGTCATCCTGGGGTGGGGGTAGGGGAAAACATTCCCATAGTGCTCAGAGAAACCCTAACCTGTCTAGTGGGATGGTGCTGAAGATTTTTTTGGGGGGGGATCAGGGAGGGGCTCGAACACCTTCTCAGAGTGTCAGAGCATGTAGGGGCCTCAGAGCAGTCAGAGATCCAGAGATGGGTATCAGGAACTCAGAGATGATGTCAAGGGATTCTGAGACATTGTCAGAAGCTTAGAGACATGTCAGAGACTCAGAGATGTGTCAGAAAAGGTGTCAGAGATAGTGTTGAAGAGGAATCTCCCGGTGATGAATTCAGCGTCAGTGAACCTTCTGAGAATCTCCGTTCCAGCCCCCCCCCACCCCCACCCCCAGTGGCACCTCCACAGCCTGAAGCCTTTTACACATTCACACTTCCTGGAAAACACAAAACACCCCCACCCTCCTCCTGCCAACCCCTTCTCCCTGATAGGAATGAGCAGACTTGGCCTAAAATGGTATTGGGGTTCTATCAACTAGACCCTTAGTTCCCTTTGAGCCTGGATCCAGTTACCAACAACAGTCCTGCAGGACTCGCTTTCAAGACTTCACCCCAGCTATGTATCTATCCGCTCCAGGTTGCTGGGGTCAGAGCCTGATTGCTGGATCCCAGATTAGACATATACACACACCCACAAATTCTCCCATCACTACCCAGATAAATCCCTCTGCTAAAAAAAAAAAAAAACATTTTGATGGAGCCCACTGCTTACAGTTAGCACATTAGCATGGCATTCAAAGCTCTCCACAATCTACTCTCACTTTAGAATTTTTCCCCACTCTGCTCCACTTCCCATACTGTACACTCCACCAAACTGGGGGGAGGGACACTCTCCTCATTCTCATCCTCAAGTCTTCCATTCCCAAGGCTTTGTTCACATCATTTTCTGCTCCTGGAATTCCCCCTACTCCTACCCCAATATTGAGCTGTTGAGTCCCTACTTAGCCTTCAAGGTCCACATCAGGTGCTACTTCTTCCAGGAAACCCACTATAATAACATACTCTCCCCATTCTCCCCCAGTCAAAATGCTCTCTCCCTCATCTGAACCTCCCCCTCACTCCTCGGAACACATATGGTATTTGTGTCACATTCTTCTGGATATGATGGTCAAAAGTGTCCCCATTTCATCGCTGGTATTAATTTTTTTAGTTCCCTCAGAGGGCTGACCTGGGTCTTCTTCATCTTCGTCTCCCCCCACCTCCAGCTCTTCCCCTTTCCCAGAAGAACACACATGTTTGATAAATGAATGTTTATCCCCAGACAGGGACATGTAAATTTAACCCTTGACCCAGGAAGCATTGGCAAGGGCAGATAGCAAAGGGATAACCCCATCACCACCACCACCATCTTATATACACAGGTCTTCCATAGCCAGAACTGGACAGCCTTGGGGCTGCATTGCCAGCTGATGTCAGGGGCAGAGAAGTTAGTTATCCCCTGCCTAAACACCGTTGAGGCTCACACACTCAGCTCATATATATATATATATATATATATATATATATATACACACACACATATACAGCTCATATATATATATATATATATATACATATACATATAGACATATAGACAGCTCATATATATACTCAGCCCATAATTTCCAAGGTTTGAAGAAAAGAGTAAGAAAAGAGTAAGACATCATCCCACCTACTATAACCAGATTTCTCTTGGTAGAGGGAAAAAAGTACATGATGTGCAATGTGATTTGCACAGGCATTGCCCTCCTTCCCCCTCATCCTGGGATTTTCCCACCCTGGGGAATGGCTCAGTTCTCTAGGGATGCTACTGAACCTGTACACCAAGGGGCCCTGGCTCTGTTCTACAATCTTCCCTCCCAAGATACCAGCCCTACTCTCAACCCTGAGACCTCCCTGCACCAGCCCACCTCCCCTAGGCCATTCTGAAATCTTGGGGGCAAGCCATGACTCTGTATCCCTGGGACCGGCCCTGGTTCCATTCTGGAGACCTCCCTGATCCCACTTGGGCACCCCTCCCTGAATCCACTCTGTGCCCCTGGAAGTGGCCCTGGCCTCACTTTCCATACTCTTCAGGGCTTGCTTCAATGAAGAAGTTTCTTTACTGGTCATTGGGCCATGTCTAACAGCCTTCACCAATACTAGGGGCAGGACCTCAGATGCAAAGTTCAACTGGACAAAGTTCCCTCCTTCTGCCAACGTGTACCCTTGAGCCTAAGAGAAGAATTCAGCCACACAGAGTACATATATGCATTCAGGTCAAGAATCTTGGTGTGATGAAAAATACACAGGATTTGATGTCAGGGTCCTGGGTTCAAATTCCTGCTCTGCTATCTGTATGACCATGGGAAAGTCTCTTCCCTTTTATGGGCCTCAATTGCTTGATAAAGTGATAGGATTAGAGTAAATAATCTCCCGCGTTTCTTGCAGTTCTGAGCTGGACCACGTGGTGACCAGCTGACTGAGAAGAACTATACCCTGCACTGGTCAGTGCAGGGGTGTGCTGGTAAATGTTTAACAACCAGCTTTCAAAACAAAAAAGGATATATGGCACACTTTTGTGTTTAATCTGCATTATTAACATTTTCCCCATCCCTTTCTTAAGTCTTTAAAATTAACAAAACAATAAATCAAGCCCCAATTTGTGGTGTTTGCAGATTTTGGATATATAAATGCTTACAATGAAAATTTAAGAGCTGACATCCAGCATACCACTGCCATGCCAAGATGTTTCTTCTTCTAAGTGACAAATGCCCAAGGTCCCAACATAACCTGTGTTTCACAAAGAGGCAATCCAGGACATAACAGTGGGAAACTGCCCAAAAGATGAAGACTTACTTTGCTCTGTTCTCTTTAAAAGATCAAGACCCCAGAGACTGGACTTAGCAAGCAAAGAAGCTAGTCTTTAGTCATCTACTAGTTAGAAGGAGCAGTAGGAAGAAAGTGGTATCTTTTTTTTAATTGGGGGAAAGGAGCAGCTGGATGATGCAGTGGATCAAGCACAAGCCCTGATGTCAGGAGGACCTGAGTTCAGATACAGCCTCAGACATTTACTAACTGCATGACCCTGAGCAAGTCACTTAACCCTGATTGCCCCCCAAAAAATGGGGAAAGAACTGGTTGTCAGAAGGTCCCTGAGGTGGTAAGATATTTGCCTTGGGGATGCTCATCCAATTTGCAGATAATTTAAAACAAAGGGCATTTGTTAGAGTAATCAGAAAAGAAAGAAAGAAAAGAAAGGTGTTGGAGCCAGAGCTCCCAAGGACAGTGGCAGCAGAGATGGACAGGTTTCTATGGCTAGATAATAGTTCATGTGAGAAAGACTGAGCGGTTTTCATGAACCTGAAGCTCAACAGTCAAAAGTGTGATATAGAAGGGGAAAAAAAAGGCAAGTTAATTTCATTATTTTAAGAATCTGGGGGGCAGCTAGGTGGTGCAGTGGATAGAGCACCGGGCCCTGGAATCAGGAGGACCTGAGTTCAAATCTGGCCTCAGGAACATAACACTTAATAGCTATGTGACCCTGGGCATGTCACTTAATTCCATTGCCTAGCCAAAATAAAGAATCTGTTATTTTAGGGTGGAACCAAGATGGCAGAGTAAAAGCAGGGACTTGCTTGAGCTCTCCCCCAAACCCCTCCAAATACCTGTAAAAATGCCTCTAAACAAATTCTAGAGCAGCAGAACCCACAAAAAGACATAGTGAAACAAATTTCCAGTCCAAGACAACCTGGATGGTCAAAGGGAAAGGTCTGTTGTGCCAGTCTGGGAGAGGAATGCAGTCCGGCCAGTGCGAGGCTGGCACAGATTGGGCCCCAGCGGGCTGCAGCAGGCTTCAGGGGACTGAATTACTGGCAGTTCTGGTGGTTTCCAGACTTCTCAACCCACAAACGCCAAAGACAACTTAGAAAATCAGTAGGAAAGGTCTGTCGGACCTGGGTGAGAGGAGCGAAGGCCAGTCCCAGCCCCAGCACAGCCCTGGGGTGGCGGCAGTGGCTGCTTCTGTAGATCTCAGCCCACAGACAGTAAGGGGATCAAACTGATTAGAAAGAGATTACAGGGATCTCTTTGCTGGCACTGAGGCAGGATTTTGTTGCTTTGCCCATACTTGCATCTGGGTCGTAGTCCTCAGTGGTAGTTCTGTGGTGAGGAAGAGCACTAGCATAGCAGAGCTTAAGGCAGCAGTGAAGAGGTAACCCTCCTCACAGTTCCAGGGCAGAAAAGAGTGTTTGTGGTCACTCACAGATCAGAGCACAGGCCAGGAGAGGAGTAAACACCTCTCCTTAGATCATAACACCTTGGAAGAACTAAAAACTTACAGCACCCTAGAAATATCTCTGAAAACAGCTGCACAAAACCCCAGAAGCTTAGGACAGTATGCCCTCCACACTGGAAGCAGAGCCCTATCTTAACAAAGAGTTTAAAAGTCAAGTAATTGACTGGGGAAATGAGCAAATAGCAGAAAAAAACTCAGACTATAAAATCTTACTTTGGTGACAAGGAAAATCAAAACATACAATCAGAAAACAACAAAGTCAAAGCTCCTACATCCAAAGACTCCAAGAAAAATATGAATTGGTCCCAGGCCATGAAAGAGCTCAAAAGGATTTTGCAATAAGTAAGAATCTGTTATTTCACAGTGGGTACATATACTCCTCTACCAAGGCAGAATGCAACCCTTCCAATGCCTTGGTAGATGGTCTTGATGAGTTGCTATGGCTTACCAACGTGCTGTTGAATCTCTCCAAACTTAACTAGGTCAGTCCTTAGAAAGCAGATATATATTCTATTTCTGGGCTATATTAAAAAAGCCCTTCCAGTTTGGTAGGACCTCCTAGAACCTTTGCTCTAATATCATTTTTTGTTATGATACTTCTACCAGAGTTACTTCTATGCCATGACGAGACATTAGCATAAGAGTTCAGAGAAAGGATGCATTATCAGGCGACATTAATAGAACTTTTGTATCCAGAATGAGGGAAATTATAGTCTCCCTGTACCCTACCCCCTGATCCGACCATATCTGAAGCATTCTGTCCAATTCTGAGTGCCAAATTTTCAAAGGGACATCCAGAGGTGAGCAACTGAAATAATGAGGGGACTTAATATTCTTCTATACAAGGCTTGAGGAAAGGAACTGAGAATGTTTGGTCTAAAAAAGAGTTAGGAGGGACATGAAAGCAGTCTTCAAATATATGAAGAACTGTCATAAGAAAGAGAGATTAGATCTCTCTTGCTTGTCCAGACAGCAGAATTAGAGGCAATGGGTAAGAGGGGGAGAGGGGCACAATTGGCTTGGTATAAAGAAAAGTTTTGTTAACAGAATTGTCCAAAAGTAGATTGGGATGCTTGGGAAGAAGGCCTTCTTCCAAGGCATCCTATCTCTTAAGGGCTGTAGGGGGAGATGAGCTCTTGTTGGGAATGTTGCTGTACAGTCTTTTATAAAATGTCATGGCTGCTTATGAATTCATCAATCGATCAACATTTATTAAGTGACTATTCTGTGCCAAGCATGGTACTAAGTGCTAGAGACACAAAAATAAACAAAAAACAGTCTCTGTTCTCAAGGAGCTTACAGTCTAATGGGTGAGACAACCTATAAACAAATATATACAAAGCAAGCTATAATTAAGAAAGGGAGGCTGGAAAAGGCTTCCTATAGAAGGTAAGATTTTAGTTGGGATTTAAAAGATGCCAGGGAAGCCAGTAGGTGGAGATGAGGAGGGAGAGCATTCCAGGCATGGGGTCAGCCAGTGGAAATGTCTGGAGTCAGGAGATGGACTGTCTTGTTTGTGGAACAGCCAGAAGGCCAATGTCACTGAACTGAGGAGTACTTGTTGAGGAGTAAGGTATAAGAAGACCAGAAAGGTAGGAGGTTATGAAATATTTTGAATGCCAAACAGAGGGTTTTATATTTGCTCCTGAAGGTTATAGAGTTTAAGTGGTGGAGGGGGCAGTTTGACATGGTCAGACGAAGGCTTTAGGAAAATCATTTTGGTGGCTGAATGGAGGATGGATTAAAGTGGTGAGAGACTTAGGCAAGCAAACCCACCAGCAGGCTATTGCAGTAATCCAGGCACGAGGTTCTGCACCAGAGTGGTGGCAATGTCAGAGGAGAGAAGGGGGCATATTTGAAAGAAGTTGTAAAGGTAAAATCAACAGGCCTTGACAACAGCTTGGATGCAGAGGCATGGGGGTAAGATAGTGAGGAGTTGAGGATAACTTCTAAGGTTTTGAGACTGAAGGTCTGTGGGGAATGATGTTGCCCTCTGCAGTAATAGGGAAAGGAGGAGGTGGGAGGATTTTGAGGGAAAGATAATGAGTTCTAATTTAGATATGGTTAGCTTAAGATATCTACTGGACATTCAATTTGAGAAATCTGAAAGGCAGTTGGAGGTTTGAGATTAGAGGTCAACAGAGAAGTTAAAGCAAGACTGGTAGATTTGAGAATGATCAGCAGAGAGATGGTAATTAAATCCGTGAAAGTTGATGAGATCATCAAGGGAAGTAGTATAGAGGGACAAGAGAAGAAGGTCCAGGACAGAAGCCTGAGGGACAACTACCTTTAGAGGGTGTGATCTGGAGGAAAATCCAGCCAAGGAGACTGAGAAGGAATGGTCAGACAGGACAAGAACCAGGAGAGAGTGGTATCCTGAAAACCTAGAAGAGAGACGAGAGTATCAGGGAGAAGAGGGTGATCAATGGTGTCAAAAACTGCAGAAAAGTCAAGGAAAAGAACGAGGATTGAGGAAAAGGTCATTGGACTTGGCAACTCAGACATTGTCAGTAAATTTTTTTTTAATTGGCTAGACAATGGGGTTAAGTGACTTGCCCAGGGTCACACAACTAGTAAGTGTTATGTGTCTGAGGTCGCATTTGAACTCAGGTCCTCCTGAATCCAGGGCCAGTGCTCTATCCACTGCACCACCTAGCTGCCTCATTGTTAGTAATTTTGGAGAGAGCAGTCTCAGTGAAATAAGGCCAGAAGCCAGATTATAAGAGGTTAAGAAGAGAGTGAGAGGAGAGAAAGTGGAGGCACCTAGTGTAGACAGCCTTTTTTCAGGGTGGGGGAGAGATGGAAATGTTTGTGGGCAGTAGAGAGTGATCCAATAGAGAGGGAGATATTGAAAATAAGTTAAAGTGTAGGGATGACGCAGGGGGCAATCTGTTAGAAGAGATGGGATGGAATGGGATCATTTGAACAGGTAGAGGGGTTAACTTTAGTAAGGAGTAGGGTCACTTCATCGTGTGAGTGGGGTGAAGGAAGGGATATGGCAGAAGGCATCTGAGTGATAGGAGATGAGGAGGAGGGGAAAAGAGGGAGCTCAGTTTTTTCTGTAAAATATGAGGCAAGGATCTCAGTTGAGAGAGTTGGGGGAGGGGGAGCCATGGGAGGTTTGAAGAGGGATAACAAGGTGTGGAAGAGCCATTGTGGAGAGTGGAATAGTGAACTGATAAAGGAACTATAATAGGATTGTCTCACAGCATTGAGGGCCCAGTTGAGATTGTGTAATATAAATCTGCAGTGGGCCTCGTCAGAACAGTTGCATGATTTTCTCCACCTTCATTCAGAAGCATATTTGCAGGAATGATCCAAGTGGTGGGAGTGATCCAAGGCTGAGATTTGGTAGGGCATAATTGGCAATGTGTCAAGAGGATAAGGGATTCAAGGGAGGAGAACAGTGCAGAATTGAATTGGCTAACCAAGGGTTTAAGCTGGGGAAAAGACAGGGGCATCTAAGTGGCTCAATGAATAGAGCACCGGCCCTGGCGTCAAGATGATCTGAGTTCAAATCCAGCCTTGGATTTAGCTGTGTGACGTTGGGCAAGTCGCTTAACCCTGATTGCCTAAAAAAAAAAAAAAAAAAGGGAAAAGAGAGGAGTTGCTAGTGCAAGGGAGATTGCCAGGGAGAGAATTGAAAGATTAAGAAATTAGAGACCATGGTATGGATAAAAAGTAGGATTTTGTAAGGGAAAAGAGGGAGAGATTAAAAGCCGATAGGTTATGAACAGATAGAGGATTTTGGAATTCTTAAACATGGAAGTGGTGCATTTGTGGACAATGGCAAGATCAAAAGAATGACCATCCCCTAAACCCAGTTGGGAAAGACATAACTTTCCATTTTCTTCTATCAGTGGCTCCCTATTACCTGTAGAATAAAGTACAAAACCAAACTTCTTTTGATCTAAATACCCTTTAATGTCCCCCACAGCCTTACAACACGCCCACCATTTGCTGCCTTAGCTCCTACATACATGCTAGAAAAAATCATGAAACTGTGCTGAGTTCAGAAGCTAAAATGGTGAAATAGCAGGAAGAAGTACAGTAAGTTTTCCTCCAAAACTCCTCCAAACAGACCTAGAAAGTATACTTCTGAATCCTGCTGGGAAAATTCAAGGAAATGTCATAGTCATTTTTCCAGCCCAGACCCACAAAGAGAGACAAAGGTCGGTGGACACTGGGAACGGGGTCTGGAAAGGAGCCTGCCATGGGCAGAACATTCCAACAGAGGGAGAAGCTGGGCACCAAGGCAAAAGGAGGTGCCAGACCCACGCTCAGACACTGTGACCTCATGTGGAGTACAGGAACAGGTGCCCACTAGCATCTTTGTCACTCGCTGCTCACTACCAGATCCAGCTCCTAGATCCACGGCAGAATGAGGAGGGGACCTGCAAACAGGGGCAGCAGTGTAGTTCAGAAGTCAGGAGCAGTGGTATGACTCTGGTCCCAGGGACAGAGGAGGGTCTCAGTTCCAGTTTCTGGCCTAGCTTGAAGCCTGAAGAGGAATAATCAGGGCAGGAATCCCAGATCGAAGGGGAACTTGCAATTCCTTTTTTTTTCTCTTTTGGTCTAGGCAATGGGGTTAAGTGAGTTGCCCAGGGTCACACAGCTAGTAAGTGTTATGTGTTTGAAGCTGGATTTGAACTCAGGTCCTCCTAAGTCCAGGGCTGGTGCTCTATCCACTGTGCCACCTAGCTGCCCCAAGAACTTACAATTCTGTCCCTCTGAACCAGCAGAGCTTCCCAGCTGGCTGATAGCAACTGAGTCCAGTAGCAGTCTAATATTGCTCAGTCCCAAACCCAGGCCAAGGACTTGCAGAGCTCAGACCAGGAGACCCAGTTTTCGCTGGATCATGCCATTTGGGGAGCACTGAAAGCTTGTAAATCCCAAGTTTGAGCTGTCCCTGCAATCCTGGAATAACACAACACTTAATACTCCAAAAAAGTAACCTCAGGGCTAGCCCAGACCTTTCCTCCAGAAGTGCAAAGAGCTTGGTCCTAATATTGAGTCTGAAATCAGGAAGTAGGCTGGAAAAATGAGCAAACAAAAAAAGAATCCCACCATAGAAGGCTACTATGGTGACAGGAACCTCAAGATACAATTCCAGAAGAAAAAGACCCCAAAACACCTACAAAGCAAAACCACCAATGAAAACATAGCTTGGGTATAAATTCAACTTGGGAATTCCTAGAAGAGATAAAAGCAAGAGTTGTTTGTTTGTTTTTTTTTTAAAAAAAGAGTTTAAAATGATTTTATAAATGAAATGAGAGTGATAGAGGAAACAATTAGAAAATAAATGAGAGCTATGGAAGAAAGAATTGAAAAGAGAATTAACAACTTGGCACAAGAGGTACAAAACTTTACCCAAGCACCAAACTCCTTGAAAATTAGAATGGACCAAATATAAGCCAGTGACTCTATGAAGCAAACATCATATATCAAAACAAAGTCAAAAGGCTGAAAAAATAAAAGAAAAGTGTAAGATATTTCATAGCAAAAACAACTGACCTGGAAAACAGATCAAGGAGAAAAAAAATTAAGTATCATTGGACAATCAATAACAAAAACAATAAAAATCATATTGTTATTTCAAGAAATAAAATGCCTTTGACAAAATACAATACCTAGTTCCATTTTAAAATGCATACACACAGAGAGGCATGCATACACACAAAAGCAGATGAATAAATGCAGCTTTCCTTAAAACGTTAAGTGACATCTATTTAAAACCAAGAACAAGTATTATCTTTAATGAGGATAAACTAGGAGCCTTTACAATGAGACTAGGGGTGAAGCAAGGATGTCCATTATCACCATTATTATTCAATATTATACTAGAAATGCTAGATATAGCAATAAGACAAGAAAAATTTGAATAAATAAGCAGAGGCAATGAGAAAAAACTATCATTTTCTGTAGATGATATGAAAATGATGGTTTACTTAAAGAGTCAACTAAAAAACTAATCAAAACAATTAACAACTTCAGCAAAGTTGCAGGTTACAAAATAAACTCAAACAAATCTTTGGCATTTTTGTATCTTACCTACAAAACCCAGCAGGAAGAGATAGAAAGAAAATTTCATTTAAAATAACTACAGAAAGTATAAAATACTTAGGATCTATCTGCCAAGACACACACAGAAATTATGTAAACACAATTACAAAACACTCTTCACAATAATACAGATCTAAATATCTGGAGAAATATTAATTGCTAAAGGGTAGGCTGAGTCACTATAATAGAAATGATAATTCTACCTAAATTAATTTACTTACTTAGTGCCATACCAATCAAACTACCAAAGAATTACTTTATAGAGCTAGAAAAATAACAACAAAATTCATCTGGAAGAACAAAAGGTCGAGAATATCAGAGGAATCGATGAAAAAAAAAGGGGATAAAAGGGGGAGTACCAGATCCTAAACTAGACTGCAAAGCTATAATTGTCAAACAAGTTTATATTGGATAAGAAGCAAAGTGGTTGATCAATGGAACAGATTAGGTATGAGATATACAGAAGCAAATGAGCAAGATAATCTAGAGTTTGATAAACTTAAAGATCACAGCTACTGGGGCAAGAACTCAGTCTTTGAGAAAAAACTATCGGGAAAATTGGAAATCAGTCTGACAGAAACTGTGCATAGATCAGCATCTCAGACCATAAACTAAGATAAACTCAAAATGGGTACATGATTTAAACATAAACAGTGGCATCATAAGCAAATTAGTAAAGCATGGCAAGAATTATCCATCAGATCTATGAATAGGGGAAGAGTTTATGACCAAAGTAAAGGTAGAGAGGTTCATAGGAGGTAATAATAATAATAATTTTAATTATATAAAATTTAACACATTTTGCACAAACCAATGCAGTTAAAATTAGGAGAAAAGCAAGAAACTAGGAAAGAAATCTTTGCAGCAAGCTTCTCTGATAAAGGCTTCCTTTCTAAAATATATAGAGAACTGAGCTAAATTTATAAAAAATAAGAGCTAGTCCTTAATTAATAGATGGTTAAAGGATATGAACAGGCAGCTTTCAGAGGAAGAAATAAAAGTGATCAATAGTCATACAAAAATGCTTGAAATCACTAATAGAGAAATGCACATTAAAACAACTCTGAGATACCATCTCACACCTGCCAGGTTGGCCTAGATGATAGAAAAGGAAAATGACAAACGATGGAGGAGATGTGGGAAAATAGGTACACTAACGCACTGCTAGTGGAGCCATGAACTAGAACAATTTGGACATATGCCCAAAAGGATATAAAACTGTGCATACCTTTTTAACCCAGCAATATCATTACTAGGTCTGAACCCCAAAGAGATCAAAGGAAAAGGAAAAGGACCTATTTGTACGAAAATATTTACAGCAACTCTTTTTATGGTGGCAATGAATTGGAAATTGAGAGAAGGTCCATCAACTGGGAAATGACTGAACAAGTGGTGTGTATGATTGTGAGAGAATATTATTGTGTTAGGAGAAACGAGCAGCAGAATGGTTTCAGAAAAATCTAGAAAGATATATGAACTGATGCAAAATGAAGTGAGCAGAATCAGGAGAACGTTGTATACGGTAACAACAATTTTGTAACAATTGTCAGTTGTGAAAAACATAGCTTATCTGATCAACACAATGATCCGAGACAATTCCAAAGGATCCAAGATGAAAAATGCTATCCACTTCCAGAGAGAGAACTGATTAATTCTGAATGTAAATTGAAGCATATTTTTTCACTTTCTTTATTTTTCTTGCTTTAAAAATTCTTTTTTGCAACATGGCTAATATGGAAATATATTTTGCATGACTTCACATGTATAATTGATACCATATTGCTTGCCTTCATGATGGGTGGAAGAGGGGTGGGTGGGAGGGAGAGGATTTGGCACTCAAAGTTTTAAAAAATGAATGTTAAAAAGAAAAACCTGGGAAAATTTATATAAATGGACACAAAGTGAAGTGAGCAGAATCAGAACAATTTATACATTAATACCAATATTGTAAAGATAATCAACTGTGAAAGACTTAGTAACTCTGATCAACAAAATGACCTACTTACTACAAAAAAAACCCAAAAACTCATGAGGAAAAATACTATCCACCTCCAGATAGAGAACTGATGGACTCAGAGTGCAAATGAAAGCATACTTTTTTCTTTTTCTTTCTTTTTTCCCCCTAACCCAGCTAACATGGAAATGTGTTTTGCATGACTTCATATTTGTGATGGGTTTTATATTTTTTGCCTTCTCAATGGGTAGGAGAGATTCTGAAACTGAAAATAAAATAAAATTGAATTTTAAAAAAAGAACAGAGGAAGTACACAATGTCAGGATATCCCAAAATAAATGACTTAGTTAACAAAGACCTGGATTCAAATTCAATCTTGGAGTCATATTAATTGTGTAACCTTTGATAAGTCATTTCATCTTTTTGGCTTTACTTTCTCCATCTATAAATAGAGGGTATTTGTCTAGATGACCTCTAAGATCAAGCAGCTATAAAATATAATCCTAAGTGGAGAATAATAATATGCTATTGTCATAATCATCTTGTATCCCAGCACTGACCATTTTTAGGGATAGAGATAAGGACGGGACTTGTGAGAAACTTCTTCTTCTAGTGCAAGTCTGGACTTTCTAGGCAACTTACAATCTTAGAAAGTTGGGTGGGACACTGAGAGATTAGATAATTTTCCAGGGTCTTGCTGCTGGTATGTCAGTCACCTGAACCTAGGTGGTCCTGGTTCTGAGGTTAGCTCTCAATCCACTGTCACCCCAGATAAAAGATAGGAATAGAAAAATAAAATAAAATATAACCGGAAGTTCACCAAGGTGGTTATTCCAAAGATAAAATTATGCTGGGAAATTTCTAAATTACATGTGGGTGATAGGATCACAGGATCATATATCTAGAATTTACAGGGAGTCCTTGGAGGCCATCTATTCGATTATACAAATGAGGAAACTGAGGCCTATGGAAGCTAAGTGACTTGCACAAGATTACACAGGTAATAAGTGTCAGAAATAGTATCTGAATGCAAGTAATTTGACTTCAGAATCAGTATACTTTTTGGGATAATTATCATCTTCTATAAAAAATTATTTTATAACAAATTTTTATTTGATATCATTTGGAATTTATTTAGGGATGTGTGTCTATGTATATATATGTATATATATAAAGCTTCATAATAGAACATCATTTTCATTTTTAAAAAATTATTAGACTACATGAAAACCATGACAAAAAAAAAAGAGCCTTCAAGAAATCTTAAAAGAAAACTGCCTAGATCTCTTAGAACCAAAAGGCAAAGTAGAACTAGAAAGAATCCACTGGTCCCCTCCTGAAAGAAATCCCAAAATGAAAACTCCCAGGAACATTATAGCTAAAATCTAGAGCTTATAGATCAAATTTAAAAATCCTACAAGTAGTCAGAAAGAAAGAAATTTATGTTTCATAACTTCAACTAGGTCTTCACTATTTCAAGGCAATCCTTTTACACCTTTAATTCACTATCCCACTCACCAAATCTTTTCATCCCTCCTCAAACTTCCCATGGCTCCTCAGCCCCCTACTCTCTCAGTTGAGAACCTTAACTCATCCTTTACTAAAAAGAATGAGACTGTTCTCTAAGAGCCTCCTCTTTTCCCCTTGTTCTTATCTCACATCAGGCAGATGACTTCTCTCACTATCTTCTCCTTCACCCTGCCTCACATAAGGAAAAGGTGGCCCTTCTCCTTGCCAAGACACACCCCTCTACGTGCACAAATGATTCCATTCCATCTAGTTTTCTCCAGCGTGGTGCCCCTCCAATCATTCCCACTGTACTAATTATATTTTATTTTTCCCTGTTTACTAGCTGCTTCCCTTCTACAAAAATGTCTATGTCCAATCCATCTTAAAAAAAAAAAAATCTTCACTTGATCCATCCACCTCAGCTCACTAGTTATCGTCCTATATCTCTGCTCCCTTTCAGGACTAAACTCCTTGATAAGGTAATATACAACAGGTGCCTTGGTAGTTTTTCGTCCCACTCTTTTCTTAAGTCTCTACAGTCTGACTTCCAACCTCATCATCTACTCCACTCCTTTTCAGGATCTTCATCCAGGTCATAGATATTAACTGTTGGTGTCCCACATGCTCTCTCCTGGGCCCTCTTCTCTCTTCTCTTTATCCTGTTTCACTTGGTGATCTAATCAGCTCCCAGGGATTCATTTATCTTCCATGTTGATAATTCTTGAATCTTTTTATCCAGCCCTAACCTTTCTTTTGACTTCCAGTTGCTCATCTCCAATTACCTGTTGAGCACCTTGAACTGGATGGCCCATAGACATCTTAAGCTCAACATATCCAAAATGGAATTTATTATTTCCCCTGCCTCCCCCACACAAACTTCTAAATTCCCTAATACTATTGAGGGTGCCATGATGCTCCCAGTCAGCTAGGCTGGAAACCCAAGTATCATCTTTCATTCCTCACTTTCTCACTGCCCCCATATCAAATCTGTTGACAAGACCTGTCAATTTTGGCCTCTTAACATCTCTCAAATAGGTTCCCTTTTCTCCTCTGGCATAGCCACCACTCTGATCCAGGTCCTCATCACCTCATGCCTGGACTATTGCAATAGATGGTTAGTTGATCTCCCTCCCACAAGTCTTTCCCCTCTCCACTCAGTAGCCAAAGTAATCTTCCTAAGGCACAGATCTGCCATGTCACCCCACCCCCTACTCAATAAATTCTAATGGCTCCCTATCACCTTCAGGATCAAGCATATAAGAACAACAACAACAAGTATAACAACTAACATTCATATAGTGCTTACTATGTGCCAAGCACTGTGCTAAGTACTTTACAATTATTACCTCATTTTATCCTCACAACAAGGAAGTAGGAGCTATTATTATTCCCATTTTACAGATGAGAAAACTGAGGCAAATAGACATTAAGTGACTTGTCTAGGGTCATATAGCTAGTAAGTATCTGAGGCCACATTTGAACTCAGGTCTTCCTGACTCCAGGCTTGGCTCTCTATCCATTGCTCCTCCTAGCTGCCTCCATTTGGCTTGTAAAGCCCTTCATAATCTGGTTTTCTTACCTCTTTCCAGTCTTCTTGTACTTTACTCTGACCCACTTCCTCCCATGTTCTCTTTCATCCAGTGACACTGGATGTTCCTTGCTGTTCCTCGAACAAAACACTCTGTCTCCCAGCTCCAGGCATTTTCTCTGGCTGTCTCCCATTCCTGGAATGCTCTCCCTTCTCATCTCTGCCTCATAGGTTCCCTGGCTTCCTTCAAACTGCAGCCAAAATCCTACCTTCTACAAGAAGCTTTTCCCAATTGCCTTCCCTCCGCTTATTATTTCCAACTTATCCTGTATATAGCTCGTTTGCCCACAGTTGTCGTCTTCCTCATTAGACTGTGAGCTCCTCGAGAATAGGGATTGTTGTTTGCCTTTCTTTGTATCCCTAACACCAAGCGTAGCGCCTAGCAAATCACAGGTACTTTAAAAATGTTTATTGACTGATTGACAATGCATTTCCAGTGTTTCTGATATTTTCCTTGTGAAAAAGCTTTGGAAAGTGAACTCATACTCTCGAGTGTGTGGTACACACTCAAGGGATAGTGGAAGCACAGTGGGATTTGTTAGCTCAGCGACCAGAGGCTCTGCTGGAGGGCTCAGTACCTGGGGCCAAATATTTAGAGAATAGTTATGATTTGCCTACAATACAAAGTGATTTCAAGGTCAATGGGGCATCATTTTCTGAGGCAGACCTGAATAGACATGTTATCCCTGGGGAAAGCAAGTGTCCCCATGGACCCTCTGCCAGGATAGTTTTTATGTAGTCTGATCAAACTCTCTCCTTGGTACAGCCTCCCTGCCAGCTCTTAGCCACCAATGTCATTGGATCCCACATCTTCCCAGTTCCAACCACAGGGGCATCCCATGATGGAGGACTGCA
Source organism: Vombatus ursinus (assembly GCF_900497805.2). Taxonomy (NCBI): domain Eukaryota; kingdom Metazoa; phylum Chordata; class Mammalia; order Diprotodontia; family Vombatidae; genus Vombatus; species Vombatus ursinus. The sequence continues at coordinate 33,439,688 of NW_020954548.1, read as the reverse complement.
TGCATGTAGACAGGTACTGATACCCCCCCCCCCCCCTTAGTCCTCATGGATGTGGTAGTCTATGCTTGCTGAGTTTCAGACTCCACCCAATGCAGAATCTCTGCTGCCCCTGGCGCCCCCTGGTGGGCATGAGGAGTAGCAGCCAAAGCCTCTGTCCAGCGAAGGCTATTACCACCTCCCCTGGCATCTTGGAGATCACTGAGCTGTGTATATTGAAGATGCTGAACTGGACCCCTCCCACAGAGGACTCAGTTCCCTCCAGGCTCCTTGGTGGCTTCACTCTATCAATCATCTCTTCTCTTGAATCTTCAGTCTTTTCCTCTCCACTGGCTTCTTTCCCTCTGCGTAAAATCATCATCCTAAAAACCCCAAAACGCCTTCCCTCCACCCTACTGTCAGCTCAACAAAGGGTTTATAGTTGGAAGGAACCTTAGAGATCATTATAATATTACAATAATCCTCTAATTGGTTTCCCTGCCTTGAGTCTCTCTCCATTCCAATATATTCTACACACTGCTGCCAAAGTAATTTTCCTCAAATGCAGATCTGACCATGATTCCCTACTCAACCAATTCCACTAGCTTCCTATTGCCTCTACTATAGGAGTTTCTAGACTGGATAGATTTCAAGGGGGAGGGGAGGTCCATAAATCTGGATGAGGAAAAATGTATCTTGATTTCAATAGAATTTATTTCCTTTGTAATCCTATATGTTTTATTTTATGCATTTAAAACATTATTCTGAGAAGGGGCCCATAAGTTTCACCAGACTGCCAAAGGGGTCCTGGACACAAAAAGGGCCAAGAATCCCCCTTCTAGAATAAAGTATAACCTCTTCTGTTAGCTTTTAAAGCCCTATCACTCCAGCCTCATTTGACATCATTCCCTCCCTTTTCCCACACCCAAAAACATTGTGATCCAGCCAAACTGGCCTTCTCCAGGTAAGGGATAGAGGTCCCACATACATGATACCCCATCTCCCATCACTGTGCCTTCACACAAGCAACCTCACAAGCCTAGAATGCACTCCTTCTCACCTCAGGGAGTCCCTTTCTTCCTTTAACACTCAGCTTAAACACCATCTTCTACATGAAGCCTTTCCCCAACTGCTAGCGTGCTTCCTCCCAAACTACCTTGAGTTTAACTACTTTGTGTGTGTATTTGTGTGTGTATACACACACATTTGTATGTATGTATTCTTTATATTTACATATTTAATTTTATATTTCATTATATGTATTTATATTTTATATATTGCCATGTAATATATAATATACATGTAATTATATATGTATGAATATAATGTTGTCCAAAAATCTGTTGGTATGGGACTCTCCTGGAGATGAAGGCCCTATTAAGCATGAGGGGCAGGGCAGAGTTAGTGAAAGGCAAGAGAGCTCAAACTTTCACTAGTCCCTTTAGAGCCTCCCTTCGGGGTGACCCTTGGGTACTTCTGGCTTCTAGATTCAAAAGACAAGATGAGAGAGGCCAATCTCACTTCAGATAACTGACAGAAAAGACTCTGGGAAGACAAAACATAAGTCTATCATATCCCTATTTCCTATTTGCTACTCTAAAGACTTTAGGGGGTTTTTCCCTGGGTGAGATATAGGACTCTTAGATGAGTTGAGTTATCTCCCCCGCAATGGGAGAGTTCTTTTGCTCTATATTGTACAGCATATGTTATCCTATATATATCATATGTATATATTTATATGTGTATATATATACATACATAGATGTATCCTCTGATTTCTGTTTTGCTATTATTTGGATAAATGGGCTTCTTTGCTATTCTCCATGCGTCTTCATTGTGGAACTGGTATAAGGTTGGGAAGGGGTCAAGCCTTGGGTATAAACCTTAGGGTCCCCCCCCCCAAAAAATGACAAAACAAACAAAAGTTAGTTTGAACTTGATCATATACCATAGATTAAAAATATTTAAGGGAGCCGATATAATTCTAGCCTTGTACCCACCTGTCTCTCTGAGAAGAGTAGAGTGGTTTCAGCCCTAACTTCCTGCCTTCTTCTCCTGGCAGAAATCAAAGTCTTCTTTGGAGAACGATAGGAGAGGAAGAGGTTAGAGATGTCTATTCTGCTTCTCATTGAGCCACACACAAGGTCCCCACCACATGCAGACCCCTCTCTACATCAACACCTAGCACCATGCCTGACACATAATAGGAGCTTCATAAATATTTGTCAATTGATTAATGGTATTCATTCGCCTCATTTTTCCCAATGAGGAAAATTGTTACATCCTACTCCCTCTTCTCATGGCCACACTCATTGTAGAGTCAACTATACTTTATACCTCCATTTCTGTAGCACCCACTTATTTCTCAGATTTCAAACTAGCTTCAAGACCTACCACATTTGACTAAAAATGCTCTCTCCAAGTTCCTTCATAACCCCATTAGAGGTAAGGCCAATGGCTATAATTTTTCATTCCTAGTCCTTCTTGATCTTTCTGCAGCATTTGACATAGCTGACCAACTTCTTTCTCCTGGGTGTGATTTCTTCCCTCGGCTTCCCTTACACTGTTCTCTCTTGAATCTCCAAGCTCTTTAATCATTATTTCTTCGTTTCCACTTATGCCCTAAATGTGAGCATTCCCCAAGTCTTAGTTCTTGGTTCCTTTTCCTTCCCCATCTTCACACTTTCTTGGTGAGCTTATGCATTCCCATGGTCATCTTTATGCAGATGGCTCCATAATGTAATCTGCAGCCGCAACCCATTGACTGAGTTTCCAGTTTCTGCTTTCTTCTCCTGAATGCCTAGCCTCAAACACCATACATTGTTAGAAGGCAAGCTCTTCAATTTGGAACTATGCCCAAAGGGCATATCTTTTGTGCATACCCTTTGATTCAGCAATACCACTACTAGGTCTGTATCCCAAAGAGTCCAAAGGAAAAGGGAAAAGAACCTATTGGCACAAAAATATTTATAGCAGCTCCTTTTGTGGTGGCTAAGAATTGGAAATTGAGGGATGCCCATTCATTGGAGAATGGCTGAACAAATTGTGGTATGTAATTATAATGGGATATTATTGTGCTATAAGAAATAACAAGCAGGATGGTTGCAGAAAAAAGCTAAAAGACTTACATGAACTGGTACAAAGTGGACTGAGCAGAACCAGAACACCGTACATGGTAACAGCAGTATTGGAAGATGAAGAGCTCTGAATGACTTAGCCATTCTCAGCAATATAATGATCCAAGACAATTCCAAAAGACTCATGATGAAAAATGCTATCTGCCTCCAGAGAAAGAACTGATATTGCTGAATACAGACCGAAGCATACTATTTCTCTCTCTCTTTCTTCTTGTTTGAGTTTTCCTGCACAAAATGACTAATATAGAAATGTTTTATGCAATTGCACATGCATAACGTTTATCAGATAACTTACTGTCTGGGAGGCGGGGTTAGAATTTGGAACTCAGAATTTAAAAAAAAAAGAATGTTCAAAATTGTTTTCGCATGTAATTGGGGAGAAAATACTATTTAAAACGAAAAAGAAGGTAAGCTCTTTGAGGGCAGGGGCTGTCTCTCTGTCTGCTAGGATTTGTGTTGCCAGGGTGTAGCACAGTGCCTAACAGTAAGTGTTTAATAAATACTTGACTCCAGGGCCAAGCTAATCTTTCCTCCCAAACCTATTACTTTTCCTCCCAACCTCCCTTTTTCAGTGGTATCACCATCCTTTCAGTCATTCGAGTTCAAAACCTGAATATTATCTATGATTCCTCCCTCACCTCTTACAACCAGTCAGTTGCTAAGGTCTGTGGATTTTACTTCCATTATATCGCTCCCCTCCATCCTCTCCTCACACTCTCTCCTTTAGTTTGAGCTCATATCATGCATGGCTCCTTCTAATTATTACAATAGCTTGCTGAGTCACTTTTCTGACTTAAGTCTCTTCCCTCAAATCCATCCTCCTCCTAGGGATAGAGATAGGGACTGAGTGGGATGGATTGTATGGCCTCTGAGGTCTCCTCCAGCTCTGCATCTTGTTTGTTTGTTGTTGTTCATCCTTCCTTCTTTTTTTGTTTTTGTTTTTTTTTTGTTTTGGTTTGTTTTGGTGAGGCAATCAGGGTTAAGTGACTTGCCCAGGGTCACACAGCTAGTAAGTGTCAAGTATCTGAGGTCAGATTTGAACTCAGGTCCTCCTGACTCCAAGGCCAAAACTCTATCCACTGCGCCACCTAGCTGCCCCTCGTCCTTTGTTCTTGAAGAGGACCAATCTAGGAGCCTTTAAATGGACCTATGATTCTACTAGCTCTAGGAACTAACTCCTGGCTGAAGCCATTTCCTCTACCTATGCAGGTTGGCGCTTTTTCAGAAAATTCAAGTCTCAGAGAGTCACTAGAGTGCTAAGAGGTTTAGTGACTTGCTGAGGGTCACACAGCTAGTATGGGTCAGAGGTAGAGCTGGGTTCCAGTCCTTCTGGATTCAAGGCCAAATCCCCATCTCCTATACATACAGCCAGATGAGTCTGTCTATCACTCTCCTCATCACTTTCCATTGTCATAAAGACAAAGTTTGAGCTGTCATTTAAGGCCCTCCATGACCTATCTTCAACTTGCTCCGTGATTTCTGGACCCCCACCCCAGGCTCATGCCTGCCTCTCTGACTTTTCTGAAGATTCTCTTCATACCTGCGATGGTCCTCCTACTCTAATGCCTTTCTAAATCTTACCTGTCTGTCCCCTGTAAATCCACTCCATGTGGAGCTCATTTAGCCTTTGTTTGAGACAGATCATCCATCCCTCAGTCACACCTATGTGCTTTTCTTATGTGTGTCTCCCCTCCTCCATTTCCTATTTACCTATTCCCTACCTGTGGAATAAGGAGTGTATTCTGCCCCAATCAGACAATACCTAAAACACCATGTTGAATTCTAGGTCACCATAATTTGGAAGGTTTGTTCCAATTCTAAAATTCTGATTCCATGAGTCTTCTCTCCAGAGTGGCTGATCACAGAAGGCTAGGTAAAGATGTATTGACCTGAATCTGACCCCTTCCCACCCACTGCCAGTTCCCCTCAAAAAAAAAAAGAAAGAAAAATTCTTCAGAAGCCCATTTAAGAAAATAGTTTTTAATCCTTAAAGTCAGTTTTACACATCCACCTCCCTCAGAGAGAGCCCACCACCACCATGGACCTCAGCCCCGAAATGAGCCATCCCCTGGACTGTCCCTCCTGGAACGGAGCCCCTGGAAGCCAGGGCCTGGGGTAGGAATGACTTGGGGGTTCAGCACAACCTCTCCAGGCCGGGCCCCTCCTGGTTTCCCTTTCAGCTGGAGGAGATCCTGGTAATCCCGCACCATAGCCCTCAAGGGTTCCAGCTCTGGCAAGACATACTCCTCCAACCACTCATCCACAGTATTAGAGTCGAACACAACACCCAAATGCATCTGTAAGGTCGGCAGCAGGCTCTCCCAGGCCTCAGACACCCTGAGGGAAGGAAATGAGGATGTCCACAGGTCACCCTCCCCTCACCAGCCTCCAGAAGTCAGTGCTTCCTCACCCCACGACATCAGCTCCAGACTCACCACTCCTCTCTGAAAACCCTGAGGGGTCAGCCTCAGCATCCTAGAGCCCTCCTCATTCCTTCCCAGAATACACTACTTACTTGGTCAGTTTTCGGCCAAAGACCTCCAGATTCTGCGGATTCCCAAACCGATTTTTACGATGGTAAGGGCTAAACCAGCCCTGAGCTGTGCTAGGGGTACACAATGGCAGAAGGGGGTACTTCAGCAACTGGTTATAGATCCCCTGCCCTCCCAGTTTGCAAGTACTAAGAGGAGAATGAGGAGTTAGGGGACAGCCCCTCTGGTTCTTCTCAAAGTCCTCCCCCCAAGGGTCCTCAGGAATAAGGTATCAGGAGCTACTCTCTCAAGTGTGAAACAGATGGGGTGAAGTCAGAGGGTTGGGTGTAAAAGATACCTGTCCTCCTCTAGAGCCTTCAGCCCAGTCTCCTTCAGATCCTTGACTTGTTCCACCAGGTGATAGACCTCAGCCCCAGGAAACATACCATCTCCTTGGCTGTGGATAAGAAGGGAAGAGGATCAAGGAGGGCCTGGACTGGAAAGGGGGTAGTCTTTGGCCAGACTTCAGACTGACATGCTACGCTGGACCTTCCCATTCCCTTCCAACTCCCTTCCTCCCCGATCCCTGCCCATAGAGCCCTGGCCTCCCCAAGCCCCGCCCGGGTTCCCATCAGGCAGTGATCTCCAAGCTGGCAAGCGGAGCCCCTCCCTAAGCCCTAACTAGGGACCCAACACCCCGGTCTGGCCCATGACCTCCCACCAGGTGCTGGACTCCAGGTTGATAGTCTGAAACCCCAGTAGCTCCATGACTGTCTTCTTGGTCACCTCTGTGAATTCTCCTAGTGGAACGAAAGGGGAAAAAAACCAGGCGATCCAGGTGAGCCACCCTGTCCAAACCAGAGCAGTTAGAATCTAATTCAGCTCATGACTATAGGTAAGTTCCTTCTACTCTCTTGGAAAGTCACTATGAATAGCATCTGTCTGATTGTCTAAGAACGGTAACCACAGTCCATATTATGTACAGAAAGAGGGAAACCACACCTTCTTGGGCATTGTCTCCCCTCTCCCTGGCTGCCCAAGCTGATGGTTAATACTGGCCTCAGTTTTCTTTTCTGTAAAATGGGAATAATTATATGTATACTATCAACCTCACAGGGTTTTTATGAGTAAATTGTTCCATAAACCTTATAGTGCTACAGACATATGAGTTACAATAGTTATGGCCAAATCCTCAGGGCTACCTAGTGTCTTCCCATACCTGTTAAGGAACTGGCAGAAAACCAGCTAGTGAGGGTGGGGGTGGGGGAGGGATGGGAGGGGAGAGAGGAAGAGGTAGGGAAGGGAGGTATAAAGTCCCAGCTGGTGTCCAGGCCTCCTCTCCCAAAACTTTTCCAAGTGGTCCTAGGCCTCTCAGTCACAACACACAGGAGGGAGCGAGATGAGAAAGTCTCTAAATTCCCTTCAAGCCCAACATCTTGGGAATGACCATCCTGGAGCAAAAGCCATACCAGCAACTAGGGTCTGCAGACAGATGGCCAAGGAAGGAATAGCCACAGGGAGCAGCTCACACAGCACCGAATAGTGGTCATACCTGAAGACAGAGACCCAGAGATGTGTCTAAGACTCTCCATTAGAATGCAAGTTCCTTGAGGGCAGGGACTCTGCTTTCTGCTGTTCTTTGTATCCTCGGCACTTAGCACAGTGCCTGACCCATTGTAGTAGGTGCTTAATAAAAGCTAGTTGACTGCCCCTAATTCCCATTCTCACCCCATCCCACTCCATTCAGTCTCTAGCCTAAGCTTTCACCTCTGCCAACCGGTCAGAACGATGCCCCGGCAGTGGATAGGGCGGGCATCCCGAACGTGGGGGCCAGTAGATGCAGCCTGCAGGGCTCGGAGCACACGGAGCCATGACAGTTGGTTGCTCAGGTGATGGCTAAGAGGGGTCCACATTTGGGCTGGGCCTGTGGAACCTTTGAAGGAGCTGGCAAACCACACACCTCGAAAGCCACTTTCTGCATATTTAGCAATGATCCGTCCTGGGGGTGGGGGTGGGGAGAACACAAAGAGTATAAGAAACTAGAAAGCAGGAGTAGGGATAGTAGAAGGATTCAGCTATCAAGAGATCTGGGGAGGGTCCACTCATCCAGGGGCCAGGGATCAAGAGGAGTATCCAACCCACCCCTACATTTACTATCTCAAGCTGTCCTAGTCCTGGGAAAGGGAAGGCAGCAGAGTTAGTCACCGGTCAGCCCTGGCCCACCTAACAACCAGGGCATCAGGGTATGTGACTCCAGTTCTGACAGGCCATATGCTCACCAATCTGGTCAGTGTCCAAGTCAGGGTCGTAGAACCATATCATAGGGTCTGCAAGCTGAGGGATCCCCGATTCTAGGATGACATGAAAGACCAGTAAGAGAGTGCTAAGGAGTCCAACCCAAAGGCAAGGACAAAGCATGACAAAGATTCCTCCATATCTGTATCCTGTCCCTCCACCCCCACCAGTCCAAGCTGTCTTTGGGTTTGAGAGGACCTTCCATAGCCAGTCCTTGGGCATGGAAAGGCCTTAGAGGAGTCCTGGGGATGGGGAGGGGAGAGTGTCCCAGAGCTGAGGAAGAAATTCTAATGAAGGAATGTCAGGGTCTGTAGGATGGGAATATCCCAGGATGCCAGAGGCCCAGAATCCAGAGAATGCATACCAACTAGGCAAAAGCAAAGTCTCTGGGATGGGGGGGCTCCAGGATTCCAGGGTTGAGGGATAATTGCCAATCAGGGAAGAAGATGGTCTTTAGGATGGGGGCATCCCAGGATACTAAGGTTGGAGAACAAATGCCAAGGAGGGTAAGTCAGGGCCTCTAAAATGTGGATTTCCAGGATCCTGGGGTTAGGAGTATTCCTAGGGGGCAAGGGGGCAAGGAGGGGTCCTAGGGTTGGAGGATGAATGCCAGTGAGAGAAAGTCAAGGTCTTTGGGATCAGGGAACTCCAGAGTTCTAGAGTTGTGGGAAGAATACCAATGATGGAATGATCCGTGTCTCCCTGTTGGGAAGGGGGATACCAGGGCTCCAGAGTTGGTGGCATTCCTAGCATCCTCCAACCCTGGAACGTTGGGAGATAAATGCCAATGAGGGAAGGTCAGCATCTCTCGGATGGGGGGAACCCAGTCCCTCAACCCTGAGTTGAGGGATGAATGCCAATGATAGAATGCCAGGATTTCTAGAAATTGGGGGATCCCAGGGTTGGGGTCCCCCTGCCTTGGACGGCCTGGGGTGGGAGTCTTCGAAGCACATCATCCCAAAGTAGCAGTCGAAGCCCTGGGTGGCGCCAGCTCATGAAGGTCACGACCTCTCGAACATGGTTCAAGTACATGTGACCAACATCTTCCCCATGGCGGAGTAGCCAGGCACGGGAGTCTGCACCCTCACCCAGGTGGAACACCTGCATCCCAAGGGGAGATGGATCAGCTCAGGCAAGACCTCCAAAGCCTGGTCCTATAGCCCCCCATAGGACTCTCCCCCATCTCTCCTTCCCTCTTCCCAGATCTAACCTCATCAGCTCCCACATGTAGCCAGCGGGCGTGTGGATGCTGGTCTAGGACCTGGCCCAGGATGGCCCGGAGCAGTGGCATTGCCCCAACCGCATGGGGATTCAGGGTGCTGGGATAACGATCCACCTCCCGCAAAAGCCAGAACTTCTCATGCTTCAGCACAAACTGGAATGAGAAACATCAAGATGAAGGGGGGGGAGGGGAGGACAAGATTAAGAAAGCTGGGAATTTAGGGGGCAATAACCAGTTTCTCATGGAAAGGGAACATGTCATCATATTTGATCAGCATAGCATCTGCCCCCAGCCAGGACAGGAGTGGAAACAGGGGAGCAGGGTGAGGGGGGACAGGTCAGTGGGATATGGACTCTTCCCTTTACCCTCCTGGGATCATCTCCCAACCCTGAAAAGTCACTGGTCCCTGGGGTCTCCAGATCAGCATTAAGATTGGAAGATCCTAGTCAAAGATCAAGGGTTATGGGCTAGTATGAAGGTTAATTGCTGGATTCTGAGGTCATGTTAATAGAGAGCCCATGAGATGGACTGAGGCAGGGGTCATGTACCTCAAAGTGGCCAAATGTCTGCACCAGCGGAATCACCTCCAGGTGGTTCTGTGTTGCCAATTGCTGGATCCGCTCAATGTCATGCTTACTGAGGATACCGGGGTCCTTATCAGGCCCCCAGTAGCCTCACTGTCATGTACCCCATCCCCTGCCACTCTTACTCCTGGCTCCCTCCAGCTCATAGTCAGCCTTCTTTATTAAACCCTACAGATTCCTCCCTCTATCAGACCCCACAGCTCTGACTTCTTTCCCCTATCAGATGCTGAGGAACCCCAAATCCCTGGGCAACCTCCCTTGTTGAACCCCAGGATTGTAATACATCCCCCTCATCTAATTCAGCTCCCATAGACTGATCCCATTCTCTATCAGGCTCCCCTCTCAGATCCTAGGGCCTCCTAAACCCACAGCCCCACTCCTCCCTCAGTTCCCACAAACTCAACCCCCTTCCCACCTGTAGGAGTGGGGAGAACGTAACAATTCAAGTTCCCCATGGAAAGGGAACATGTCCTCATATTCGATCAGCACAGCATCTGCCCCGAGCTGGGACAGAAGTGGAAACAGCTTGGGGGGAGCAGAGTGAGGGGCAACAGGTCAGAGGGACTTGGATTCTTCCCTTTGCCCTCCTAGGATCATCCCTCCACCCTAAAAAAGTCATTGCCCCTCCCCCTTCAGTACAGTCCCTTCCCAGATGTCTTCCCCCATCAGCGGAGGTGTCTCAGCCATCCTAGCCAGCTGTCTCACCTGTTCCAGATAAGATACCCTGGGAGCAGCCCCCTTCATGTCCAGGTGGACAACCTTCATCACTTCTGTTTCTTCTCTTCGAGGAACCTCCCCAGTCAACCTCTGGGACCAAGACCCCAGAGTGTTCTCCCCAACTGGTTCAGGAGATGGCTGGCCACCCCCTGCTTCACCCCAGGAACTGCCTGATGTTGGCTCCAGGCTGAGAAAGTGAAAGATAAAAAAATCAGAGATCATTGATCAGCCAACAGGAAGCAAGGGGTGGGTAGGGTGAGGTCCAATGAGCACCCACGCACACACACATCTTTCCTTTTTCCTGCCCTATGCCTAGGAAAGCACCTGCCGAAATCCAGGGGCTCCAGCTTATGGCCTGGTAGTGATGTATTTTTGTACATCCAAAGATACCATGTACCTCTATAGGCATATGAACAATTCTCCTCCCCAACCCCCAAGCTCCCTACCCCTCATGCAGCAGCCCTAGCCCCTCACCACCGGGGCAGAAGCAGTCTGAGGCCGGCACAAGCACAGAGGAGCAAGGAGGCCACTTGCAGAAGCAATTTCTGGTTCCTTTGCAACATCCTGGGGGGTGTACTCACTCCTGGGGTAAAATGGGAGGGGGGTCAATGGGTCAAGCCCGGGTCTGGGAAAGGGAGGAACTGTCATCCCTGTGGGGTATTGAGGGGATGTTAGGTCTCAGTGCATGGATGGGAGGAGGGTCAGCCTAAGAGTCGATGGGGTTGGGAGTGGGAGGCTTAGGAAGGGGGAGGGGGGAGGGGAGAGCATCGCCTGGCTTTGCAGCCTCCCCAACCCCCAGGCAGCCCTAGGCTGGAGCAGAAGGGAGGGAGCCTCGGGAGAAAGCTGGCGAAGAGAGAAGGGATGATTGATGGTCTAGACCCGGAGCTTGGGGCCGCAGAGGCGGGCGCCCCCGCGAGTCCCGCTCCCGCCTCCCAGCCCCAGCCCGAGCCCGAGCCCGGCCCACCCAGGTCCCCCAGCACCTGGCTGAGCTGCTCTCCTCCCAGCCCCGTTAGGCGCCGCCGGGGTCCGACGCCTCCAGGCCCCGCCCGCACCGCTGCCCCCCCAACCCCTCCGGGCGGTCGCCGAACCGACCCCCGCTCCCCGGTGCGGGCGGGCAGGTGGGGAGCGCACCGAGATCCCCAGGCTGCGGGTAGCGGGCCGAGACAGCCTCAAGCCCCACCCGACGCTGTGATTGGATGCGAATAGCCGCGGCAAGCTCCGCCTGCTGCCCGAGGATGACAGTTCGGGAGGAGGAAAGGATGGAGAGGGATGCGGAGGCGGGGGCAGGGAAGAGGGGGTTCTCCCGAACCCACCCCCACCCAGGAGCGAGTCGACATAGCCAATTCTAAAAGCCCCACCGGGACCCCATTCCTTTTTCTTTCCACCCCCAGACTCCGCTACAGCTGCACAGGCTTATGGGGGCCAACCTCCATTCAGAAGAGACCATGTGGACCACCGCCCACCCTTTCCCCGAACATCTGGGACCCCCAGGGACTCCCACCCTTCCACATCTGACATATCCTTCAAGCTTACCTTCCACCATCCTATCTCCTCCATCACTCTCCCCAGAACTTTCCCCGTCTATATCCTCCGGTCTTCTCATTCCTGCCTGCGATCGATGGGTACTAAGTCTCCCCAGGCTTGCTCCACCCACTCGGAGCTTGCTCTAGCCCCATCTACTGTGCCCTGTGGAACCCCTGTTCTACTGTGAGCAAGCTTCTCTCCATCCCCCACCTTTTTCACAAGCACTCTTTCCAGCTGCCCGCCTTAACAAGAACCTGGCTTTTTCCCTGACAACACCGATTCCCTCCCTGACAATCCTGTCCAATGGAGACTGCTTCTTCTCCCACTCCCTGTGAATGACATGGCCAGAAGGAGGAGTCATCATGCTTCTTGCTCACCACCATTTATTTATTTCTCCTGGACCATCAATCTGCCACTATCATTCAAAAACCTTTTCTTCCTTGAAATTCATACCATTCTTTTTATAACACCCTCTTTCGATCTTAGCAATCATCTACTCACCTTCAGAATCCTCTCTTTCTCTTCTTCAGAGGCTTTAGTACCTGACCCATTGTTTTCTCTTTCCATTAAATCATCCTCATTGACTTCAATATTTATACTAATGGCCCTTATAAAGCCCAGATCCCAGAATTCTTCAACACACTCAGCTCTCTTAACCTCCACTTCAACCACCCACATCTTAGACAACAGTATCACAGAAAACTCTTATTACCTCCCTGATTCTGAACTAAAATACTCCTTTTTCTTACAATTTTTTTTTTGGTGAGGTAATCAGGGTTAAGTGACTTGCCCAGGGTCACTTACAGCTAGTAAGTGTCAAGTGTCTGTGGTCAAATTTGAACTCAGGTCTTCCTGACTCCAGGGCCCATGCTCTATCCACTGCACCACCTAGCTGCCCCATTTTTCATTCAATTTTTGATCTTCCTACCTTTCCCACTCCTCCTGCATCTGCTTTTTGATCTCATCATGACTTCTAGCCTTTTGACCTTTCCCTATTTTCCAAGTCCATCAATCCATTATTGTTTTTCCTACCTCTCTACTCAACCCTGGGGAAACATTGTAGTGGATAAAGAGTTGACCTGGGTTTAAATCCCACCTCTGAGTGTGTAACCTTTCAGTGCTCTAGGCAACTTTTTAAGATTAAAAGTTGAGTAGAAGGTGTCAACCTGCATTGCTAGAGAATTTCCTCACCTAGAAGTTGCCTAGACCAATGAAATCACAGGTCGCACTCTTGACCTAGCCAGCCTGCACTCTATGGTCAGCCATTGCAACAATGGCTTCCTAATGCCTCTAAGAAAAATATAAACTTTTGTTTGGCTTCTAAAGCCTTTCAAACCTGGCTCCAACCCATCTTTCTAGTCTTATCAGATATGACTCCCTTTCCTGCGCTTTGAACTGGCACTAACCCTAACCTTCATCCTCAGAGTACCTTCCTCTTTACCTTTGTCCCATAGCATCCCTCTCTTTCTTCAAAATACAGCTTAAGCCCCACCTTTTACATGAAGCCTTTTCTGATTCTCCCACATCCTCATGCCTTCCCTTAGAAGAAATACTAAATCTTACCCAAGCAACAAACTCCCTGAAAATTAGAATGGACCAAATGGAAGCCAATGACTCCATGAGGTAACAAGAAATATTAAAGTCAAAAGGCTTGTGGGGGGGGGAGGGAGGGAAGGAAGAAAATGTAAAGTATCTCATAGCAAAAACAAGTGACCTGGAAAACAGATCAAGGAGAAAAAAAATTTAAAAAAATAAAAAATCAGTGGACTACACAAAAGCCAAGATCAAAACAAGAACCTAGACATCCTATCTCAAAATCTTGAAAGAAAACTGCCTAGATGTCTTAGAAACATAGAGCAAAGTAGAAATTGAAAGAATCCACTGATCACCTCCTGAAAGAATCCCCAAAATGAAAATTCCCAGGGACATTATAGCCTAAATACAGAGCTTCCAGGTCAAAGAAAAAATACTGTAGGCAGCCAGAAAGAAAGAAATTCAAGTCCTGAGGAGCCACAGTCAGAATCACAGATGATTTAGCAGCAAGCACTATAAAGGAACCAAGGGCTTGGAATATGATATTCCAGAAGGCAAAGGGTATGGCCTTACAATCAAAAATAACTTACCCAAGAAAACTGAGTGTAATGCTGGGGCGAGGGGAGGGGAGGAGGAGAGGGACCTTTAATGAAATAGAGAATCTAAACATTCCTGATGAAAAGGCTAGTGTTGTGGAGAAATTTTGAAGTTCAAACACAGGAATGAAGAGCAGCATAAAGAGGTAAACGTGAGTGAATAATGGTAAACAAGAATAAACTAAGAAGTTCAAATATAGGAAGATGATACATGTGTCCCCTTCTCAACCCTACCATCATCAGGGTCCATGGAGGGTCCAATTAGACAAGGCCTGAGAGTGGTTCTGTTACGTCTTGATGATCTTAAGAAAAGAATGGAAAGAACAGGGAAGAGGAATACACACTGGGAGAATGGAAAGAAAGGTTAAGGAAAATTATCTTACATAATGAGGGTGCACAAGTAGACATCTATACAAATAAAGAGGAGGCAGTGAGCAGAATGTCTGACATTTGAACCTCACTCTCATCACTACTGGTCAAAAACAGGAAGAACCCATGCAGTTGGGTATAGAAATGTACTTTACTTAACAGGGAAATAGGAGGGAAAGGGGAAAAGGGGAACGGAGATTTAGAAGGAGGACAGATTAAGGAAGGGATTAGTCCTAAACAAAACAAACTCTAAGGGTATTCAAAAATATTTATAGCTCTCTTAGAAAAGGCAAAGAATGGGAATCTGAGAGGATGCCCACAAATTGAAGAACTGATGCCCAAGTTATGGTATATAAATGTGATGGAATACTATTATGCTGGACTCTTCTTACTGAGCTCAGTAACCAAACAGGATTCCAGAGAACTTTTAAGGAAATAAGCTATCCATCTCCTGATAGAGAGGTGAAAAATGAAGAATACAAAATAAAACAAATATTTTTGGACATAGCAAATGTGGAAATTTGTTTTTATTAACTATACATGTTTGTAATGGGCTTTGGTTTTTTTGTACTCTCAATTGCAGGTAAGGGGTTGGGTGAAAAAGTGAGAAGGCAGAGCTTGGTTATTGAAAACAATATTTGAAAGGTTAAAAAAAATGAATTTTAAAAATCCTATTGCCTTCCCTACCAAATTAAGCTACTTTATATTTATTCTCCTTATATTTATCTCTATATCCTTATGTGTAACATATATGTATAGATACATTTATGCATATGTATATACATATACATATGTGTTTGTACATATGTATATGTGTGTATTTATATGTGTCTATGGGTGTGTGTGTGTGTGTGTGTGTGTGTGTGTGTGTATCAGTGAGGCGGCTTAGTGGATAGAATGCTGGGCCTGGGAGTCAGGAAGACAACTTTCCTAAGTTAAAATTTGGCCTCAAACAGTTACTAGCTTTGTGACCCTAGGCAAGTTGCTTAACCCTGTTTGCCTCAGTTTCCTTATATGTAAAATGAGCTGGAGAAGGAAATGGCAAACTACTCTAGTATCTTTGCCAAGAAATGGATCACAAAGAGTCAGACATGACTAAAAATGACAAACAATGGAATACCATAATACTTTCATTTTTACCTTTGAATCTCTTGCCCTCTTGACTCTCCTACCCTGAAAATTCCCAATGTGGTGTAATTTCTGGACTTTCTCATTTGCCTCTCCACTGCCACTCTTGGGTTCATGGGTTCTATATAGTTCATTCTATCTAGACTTCAGGACCTTTATTATCTGGAGATAAGACAGTGTTGCACAGAGTGGATAGACGTCTGGACTTGGAGTCAGAAAGACATCGATTCAAATCCTATACGATTAAGTCATTTAACTTCTATGAGCCTCAGTTTCCTCTTTGTAAAATGAGGGAGTCAGACTGAATGGATTCTAAGGTCACTCCTGCTCTAAATCTATGATTCTATGACTTCCCATCACATTCCCCAGAGCAAAGGCTCCAAGCTTCCTCTACTCTCTTCAAATGTTCAGTTTCACCCCCACCCTCACTACCTTATTCTCTCTAGATAACTTTGCTTTATACTCTTCTGAGAAGATGGAGACCATCCTCTGCGATCTTCCTCAACTCTCTTTCTCTACATCTCAAGGTCTTTGTCCTCCTCTCCTCCCTTCTGGACTCAAAAGTCGAAGAGGCTCTCATCCTTGCCAACTTTAATCCTTCAATCGATGGTCTTGATCCCATGTTCCCCCTCCCCCCACTTCCCCCACCAACTCCTTAGAGTTTGGCTCAATCACCAATCATCTCTTCGCCCAACATATTCAAGTCTCCCTTATCCTAACAAAAAATTTCCCTTTACCCTGCTGTCCCCTTAAGCTCCAATCCCAGTTCTCTCCTCCTTTGATCACTATACTTCCAGAAAAAAAATTCTAGACACATTGACTCTACGTCTTCATCAGTCATTCACTTCTTAATATGCTATATCCCTGCAATCTGGCTTTTATCTCCTTCATTCCATTGGCATCACTCTTCAAAGTCACAGATGGCTTCATCACCAAATCCAATGGCCTCAGTTTCTATATTTGATGCTGCTGACCATATTCCCTTTTGAGAGATACTCTCTCTTCCCCTGGCTTTGTGAAATTGAATTTTACGGTTCTCTTTCCATCTCTTCTGTCTCTCTGGCCTTCCCTTTTCCTTCTTCACTGTCTGCTCCTCTTATCCCTTCCCCAAATGTAAGATACCCTCCAAAGATTTTATCCCTAGTCATCTTCTCTACTCTCTTTCTTTTCTATTCTCATTATTTCAGCTATAACCTCTCCACATATGACTCTCAAATCTATATTTACAACAACAATAATAGCCAGCATTTATAAAGTGCTTTATGATTTGCAAAGTGCTTCACAAATAATACATTTCATTTGATCCTCACAATAACACCGGGAAACAGATGCTATTATTATCCCTATTTTGCGACTGAGGAAACTGAGACAGAGAGTAGTTAAACGAATTGCCCAAGGTCACACAGCTAGTAAATGTTCGGGGCAGGATTTGAATTCAGGCCTTACTGGCTCCAGGTCCAATGCTCTATCCACTGAACCACCTAGCTACAACCTTGACCTGTTAGAAGAAAGTAATTTTTCCAAAAACCTGATTGTCCATTATTATCCTAATGTTAGTTGGACAGATGGAAGAGAGAAAAATCTTCAGAAAGGATCCTACCCCCAAATTTACAGGTGCATTGCATTTTAAGTATCATCATTAATGTTGACTAAAATTCATTCCCTGCCTTGCTATCAATAAGGCATCTTTTTCCCAAATTTAAATAGGAAATAAAAACTTACGCTTGTAAACCTACAATCCTTTAACACAAACCAATACATTCAATTGAATTAATTATACTTTAGTACTCTAAGGATTTGTAATTCTGTCTTTCTCCACCAAACCAGATCACCACTCTCCTATAAGTAGATAGTCTTCATGAGTTACTGTGGCTGAAAAATTCCTCATCCCATAGCCAGTGGAGTAGAGAACCTCTCCAAACTGAGCTAGGTTGGTCCTCAGATAATAAACGTACATACAGTCTGTTACTTGTGCCAAACTTGAAGCCTTGGTAGAAGCTGCCAGAATTTCGATTCCATTGGCATAGCCTTCAAGAATCTAGGGTCTCCACACGTACAATATTTATAGCAGTTCTTTTTGTTGTGGCAAAGAACTGGAAATTGAGGGGCTGCCCATCCACTGGGGAATGGCTGAACAAGTTGTGGTATATGAATGTAATGGAATACTATTGTGCTATAAGAAATGATGAACAGGCTGACTTCAGATTAACCTGGAAAGACTTGTATGGTCTGATGCTGAGTGAACTGAGCAGAACCAAGAGAACATTGTACACAATAATAGCCACATTGTGTGATGACTAATATTGATAAACTTAACCCTTCCCAGCAATACAAGGATCTAAGACATCTCCAAAGGTCACATGATGGAAAATGCTATCCACATCCAAAGAAAGAACTATGGAATTTGAATGCAGATCAAAGCATACTATTTGCTATTTTTTTTCTCTTCTGTTGAGTTTTGTTTCCTCTTTCTAGTGGTTCCTCCTATTGGTTCTAATTCTTACTTACAACATCACTAATGTGAAAATATGTTTAATAGGAATGTATATGTATCACCTATATCAGATTGTATACCATCTTGGGGAGGGTAGTGGGGAGGAAGGAGGAGAAAATTTTTAAACTCAAAAATATATGGAAGTGATTTATGATAAATCAAAATGAATTAAAAAAAATTTAAAAACAACAAAAAAAAGAGAAAGAAATGATGAGGGATAGCTAGATAGTACAGTAGATAGAGCACTGGCCCTGGAGTCAGGAGGACCTGAGTTCAAATCGAGCCTCAGACACGTGATACTCACTAGCTGTGTGACCCTGGGCAAGTCACTTAACTCCAAATGCCTCTCCCCAACCCCCCCCCAAAAGTGATGAACAGGTGGATTTCAGAAAAACCTGGAAAGACTTACATGAACTGATGCTGAGTGAAATGAGCAGAACCAGGACAACATTGTACACAGTAACAGCAATATTAGGCAGTGGTCAACTATGATAGACTTAGCTCTTCTCAGCAATACAATGATCCAAGACAATTTCAAAAGACTCATGATGGAAAATGCTATCCACATCCAGAAAAAGAGCTATGGAGTCTGAATACAGATCAAAGCATACTATTTTCACTTCTGTTGTTGTGGGGTTTTTTGTTATTTTTTCTTTCTTGTGGTTTTACCTTTTGTTCTGATTCTACTTTCACAATGTGACTAACGTGAAAATATGTTTAGCATGATTGTATGTGTATAACCTATATCAGATTGCTCACTGTCTTGGGGATGGGGGTGGAGGAAGGAAGGAAGAAAAATTTGGAACTCAAAATCTTATAAAAAATGAATGTTGAAAACTATCTTTGGAAAAATTGTCGATTTGGAAAATATAATTGGAAAAATTGGAAAAAATAAAATACTGTTAAGTGGGGGGGTGAATCTAGGGTCCTCTTCAAGCTATGAGGAGGCACTGGAGTGCTTCCTTTGATGGAATAATAATAATAATAATAACAATAATAATATACATTACTTTTAAGGTTTATAAAACAATTTGCCTCCAATATTTCATTTAGTCTTTGGATTCAGTTGACTGCAAATGTTTAGATTATATACATGGATCAAATGCTCCATCTTTGTGTTTCCCATTTGGGCTTTATATGTCAACTGAATTCAAAAGCCACCGCAGAGCATAGTTAACAAAATCAATGTGAGTCATCTCTGCAATGATCTAACATCCCTGCATGAGCATGACACCGTTATCAATGATTCCCCAGCAACAATCACATATGCCGTAGAGAAGTCATCTTTTCTCCAGATAATATCAGTAACAGATGTATTCTCACATAATAAATAGAATATTTCCTATTGGGGTTGTAACCAATCCCATCAACCTCAAAATATAAACTAGAAAGAATAACCAGAGAAAGAAAACAAGTTGTTAAGAGGCATGCCGGCCTTTGAGAAGCTTCCTTTTACAGGACCACAGGATGTTAAGATCGGTCTCAGTTCTACCAATTGTAAAGAAATCCTTTACATAGATAAATGTATATACCAATTCCCAATTTTACTCCAAATCCACAATCGTTCATCCTGAAAAATTTAGGAAGCCAGACACAATCGCTTATACTTTTGGCCAAGAAGACCTAAGTCAGATTGAAATTTGTATCCAAAAGGTAGCTCAACAATAATTATTAATAATAACAATAGCTAGAATTTATGTAGCACTTTCAAGTTTGCAAAGTGCTTTGTATGTGTTATCTCTTTTGATCCTCACAGCAACCCTGCGAAACAGATGCTATTCTTAATCCTGTTTTGCAGACAAAGGAATCTGAGGCAGACAGACTCAATGAGGGTCCTACAGCTAGTGTCTGAGGCAAGATTTTAACTCATACCTTCCCAACTCCAAGTCCAGCACTCTCTATGTACCTCCAAGCAGCCTCTATTCACAATCAATTATCCAATTGAAAAGTACATATTCATTCTTTTCTGACCAATTTTGGTTCAATACCCATTTCAAGCAGTGTGGTATGCTAGAAAGAGCACTAGAAGAGGAAGAAGATCTGAGTTCAAATCTCTGCTCTGCTACTTACTCCTTGTGTAACCTTGGTAAAGTCAATTAACTTCTCTAGCCTCAGTTTCCTCATCTGTAAAATGAGGTTAGATTAGATGATGTTTGGCATTTCTTCTAGCTCTACATCTATGATACTAGATGACCTTTAAAATTTCTTCCTGTTCTGGGAGCCCCTAGGTGGCACAGTAGATAGCATACCAGCCCTATAGTCAGGAGGATCTAAGTTCAAATCTGGTCCCAGACACTTAGGAGTGAACTGGACGCCCGAGAGAAATCAGAGCATCACACCCAATTGACTTTAATTGAGAGCGCGTTTATTTGAGCCGGCCGGCGACGGACCCCAGGCGTGCATCCCAGGGACCGTGCCACCGAGGGTTTTATCTGAAATATTTATACTGTCCGGTTACAAAACAGGGTCCGGTGGCGTGCCGGGAAGGGAACAGGGTCCGGTGGGGTGCCGGGAAGACAGATCAGGTTATTTACAGAACAGGATGTTGCACCCCACCCTTGAGGATTTCACCCAGGGTGTTGTAACAGCCGTTAGGGGAAGCTGAGCCAGAGGCCCCGGGGCGTGGTGCCCCTGGGTCCCTAACGGAGGGTCTATCACATTCCCCCCTTTTCAAGAGCAAGTTATACAGAGGACTCAACAGAGTCCAGGGGCGCTGACTCATCCGAATCCAGGGGTGTATAGGATTTGCGTAGGACAAACAGTTTCAGAGACTGTATACGCTGCTGGATGTAGCGGGAGAGACAATTCATGATGCAAGGGGCGACCAATAATCCTAGGAGGAGAAGAACCAAGGGGCCCATTATAGCAGAAAGTAGAGTGGTGAGCCAGGGGGACCAGTTATACAAGTTCTGGTACCAGGAGGAGCCGGGGGCTCAGGCTCGGTCCCTATCATCTAACCGCTACCTTAATGCCTGCAGGGATTCCCGGATGACACCTGAACGATTGGTATAGAAACAACAGGTCTCTCCCAGGGCCATACACAACCCCCCCTGTTTCAGGAATAACAGGTCAAGGGCGCGGCAGTTCTGAAGTACCACTTCCGCTAGGGAATCCAGGGAAGTCTCCAGGTGGGAGACTAGTCCCTCCAGAGCTCGTAGGTCCTTATCCACCTGGGTACTGAGGGCCGCATAATCTGCCTTTCCCTGCACTAGGGCGGTTGTTTCCACGGCTGCAGACCCGGCCACCCCGAGCCCCACCAGCAAGGGCACTAAGATAGGGGCTGCCCTTCTGGAGCAGGGTAGGCCAAAGTGTTCGGTGGCCCCTCCTCGGAATACACATACACCTGTGGGAACACCCTAACTATCACACAGATCTCAGTGGGGCTGAGGAAGTGGCGATCTTGTATACAGGTGGTGAGGCCCAGAGTGCAGGCGAACCAAGTCTTGGGTGGGGTGGTTATCAGGAAGCCGGGCTTATTGGACGAGGGTGTGACTAAGATAACAGAAGTGCAGGTTGAATTAAATGGGGAAGCCCTCAACGGGTAGTCAGGTCCAAGCAAGCACGTCCCTGTGCCCTGGACGTCATCCAACGTCAATTTAGGCCCATTTGGGTTACAGCGGGCGGGGATTGCTGTGGAGGAGGGGTTCTGCATGGACAAGTTCCCCAGAAATGAACTGTTTAACTCCAAAGCGACCCCCACAAAGTATGGGGGAGCCGGGTTTAGACACAGCCAGCAGGCGGTAGTGACATTGGGGTCGGAGGAATTCAAGAATGCATGGACCGCAGTAAGGGTGTCAAGTATGGAGGCCCCAGGGGCACCGGGTGTTTCCAGAGTCGCCAACCCTGGTGTAGCCGAGGGCTCAGCAGACGGAATCAGGTCTATCTTGGCCCGTGGGTTGAGGACAGGGTTGGGGCCTATGGGAAGGGGCTGAACGGGTAGGGCGACCTTTTGTATTGTGAAAAGGACACCGTTGTCCCATCCAGTCATATACAACCTCAACCCCCATGAATGCCCAAGATTCCATGAGTCATCCGTGTACTGTTTGACCGTTAAGATCATGGGGTTGCATTTTCCAGGCCAGCAGGAATATGGGAGAGGTGACTGTCTTTCCAAAGTGATGAGCGGGTCTTTTCCACCCCCAGGAATCCAGTCTGCCACTGTCTCACACCCCCACTCTGCGCAGTGGAAACTGCCGCCTCCACGGCAAGAGGGGCTTCCGTTAGCAGGACAGGCATAGAACTGGATGCCCCTGATATTATATTCGCCTTGTCCTGCTCCATGTTGGGTGGCTGGTATGGGAATAGTAGGGCAGTGCCCGCCCCCTCCCGTCACAGGGTCCTGCAGGTGCCTATCTCTATTCCATCCCGATCCTAAGAGGGCACAGAGGTCAAACCTGAAGGTAGGGGGGCCATAGCAAGTTAAGGTCTGTATGATGGTGCCATCATTGGTGCGGGATAGAATCCACCTATGTGGCGTGGGGCGGTAGGGGTTACAGACTGCGGGATATTCCTTATAAGCAAACAGGAGAAGCGAAAGAATCAAGTTTTGGAGAGCCAGAGCCTTAGATCCGACACCGCCTCTGCTTTCCATTTCGCGGGCTTGGGCGCCGGAGTCTTCTTGACGTGTGACCGATGTATCCAAGCCTTTCGACCCGCGACTTTCACGGCCGATGGGTTGCAGAGGATCACTTGGTAGGGCCCAGTCCACCGCGGTTCCAGAGCCTATCCGGCAGGCAGTTTGCGGGTGAGGACCCAGTCTCCAGGTGTCAAGGCCCCCAAGGTGGCGGCAGGATCCGAACTTCTCCCCGCAGCCTTTAGGACCGATCGTACCGCGTCTTGGACCTCCCGGAGTGCCTGAAAGGACTTAAGAAGAGTGGGGTTAGTAAAATCCGGGGCTGGGGTTGCCCCCGTTACCTTTGGTAGGACAGGTGGGGGCGCCCCATAAAGAATCTCATACGGGGAGAGAGAGAGAGTGGAAGAGTTAGGAGTACACCTAGCCCGAAGGAGAGCGAAAGGGAGGAGGCTAACCCAGTTATCGCCAGTTTCCAGTTTGAGCTTAGCAATGTGCTCCTTCAAAGTCCTATTCATCCCTTCTACTTGCCCTGAACTCTGAGGCCGGTACGCACAATGTAGCTTCCACTTCAGTCCCAGCATCTTGGATAAATTCTGAATTGTTGCAGATAAGAATGACGGCCCATTGTCGGACCCTATCGAAGCTGGCAAGCCGAATCTGGGAATGATTTCAAAGAACAGTTTTTTTGCAACTACCTTGGCGGTTTCGGCTTTTACTGGGAACGCTTCTGGCCACCCGGAGAACGTGTCTATGAATACAAGGAGGAATCGGTACCCCCCCTGTCCAGGTCCCATATCGGTGAAATCAACTTCCCAGTGATCCCCGGGGAAGGTCCCCCGCGGTCTATCAGCTGGCACCCTCGTCGCCGGCCGGGGGTTGATCTTTGCACATGTACTGCATCTCCTGGCCGCCTCCTCAGCTGCCTGTTTCATCCCTGGGCTGTAGAAATGCCTACTCACCAGGTCATAGAGCCTGGTTCCGCCTAGATGGGTGAGGTCATGGAGGGTCATCAATAGAGGGGGCAGGAGGGCTTTGGGCAGGATTAACAGACCGTTCGGGTGTCTTCTCCATCCCCCCTTTTCAGGCACGCCATCCGGATCGCCGGACTGGTAAGAAGGTCTTGAGGGCAATAAGTTTTCAGTCTGGACAGCGAAGGCGGGGAGAGGCGTCCTCCTTGCGGCCGCACGGGCGGCTCTATCTGCGGCTGCATTTCCCTGCGACTGGGGGTCTGTCCCACGGGTGTGAGCTGGGACATGGATGACTGCCACCTCTTTGGGAAGCCAGACAGCATCCAGGAGATCCTGAATCTGCCTCTTATTCCTGATCTCCTTCCCTGCTGAGGTTAGCAGGCTGCGCTGCTGGTACACGAATCCGTGAACATGGACAGTCGCGAATGCATACCTGCTGTCAGTGTAGATATTGACTCTCTTGCCCTTCGCGAGCCGGAGTGCCTGCGTCAAGGCAACCAGCTCTGCCCGCTGGGCAGAAGAACCAGGCGGCAGGGCTGCGTCCCAGAGGGTCTCGGTCGGGGTCACCACTGCGGCCCCGGCCCTCCGAATCCCATCCTCCACGAAGCTGCTGCCATCTGTGAAGAGGATCATGTCAGGACTGGTCATAGGTACATCGGTAAGGCCGGGCCGGGAGGTGTGGATGGCGTCAAGGACGTCCAGGCAGTCATGCAGCAGTGATGCCGGCAGGGAGTTGGGAAGCAGCGTAGCGGGGTTCAAGGTCACGGGCGCAGAGAAGGTTATGCGGGTTGGATCTAACAGGAGGTACTGGTAGTGAGTCAGATGAGAATTAGAGATCCACCGAGTGGGAGGGGTGTGCAGCAACTGCTCCAGGTGGTGAGATGCAGAAATCTCAAGGGGCTGGCCGAAGGTCAGCTTTGTTGCCTCCCTGACCAGGGTCGCGACAGCCGCAACGGTTCGAAGACATGTAGGCCACCCAGCAGCGACCGAGTCAAGCTGCTTGGAAAGATAGGCCACTGGGCGATTCCAGGGCCCCAAAGGCTGGGTTAGCACTCCCTTGGCCACTGCCTGAGATTCTGAGACATAGAGGCGGAATGGCTTAGTCAGGTCCGGCAGGGCAAGAGCCGGGGTACTAGCTAACGCTCCGCGCAGTTTGTTAAAAGCCTCCTCCTGCCTTGGTCCCCAAAGGAACTTGGCAGGCTCACCTGACAGTGCCTCATACAGTGGTTTAGCGATTTCTGCAAATCCCAAGATCCACAGTCGGCAGTACCCGGCCATTCCCAAAAATTCATGGAGCCCGCGGCGGGTTGCTGGGGCCAGCATGCCCAGGATAGCTGACACACGTTCCCGCAAAAGCAGCCGTTGTCCGGACTGCAGGGTGAATCCTAGATAGATAACAGATTGTAAGCACAGCTGAGCTTTCTTACCCGAAACCCGATAGCCCGACTTGTCCAATAGCTGCAGGAGGTGCAGCGTAGCATCTCGGCAGGTCGTCTCGGATGAAGCGGCCAACAGCAGGTCATCCACATACTGGAGGAGTATGACCTCGGGGTGGGATACGCGAAACCTGGCTAGGTCCGAGGCCAGAGCTGAGCCAAAAAGAGTAGGAGAGTTCTTGTACCCTTGAGGCAATCGAGTCCAGGTTAGTTGGGAGGACGTTCCGGTTGAGGGGTCGGTCCATGTGAAAGCGAATATAGGCTGGCTGATAGGGGCCAGCGGGATGGAAAAGAAAGCGTCCTTCAAGTCCAAGACAGTGTACCATGTGCGGGTTGGAGTCAAAGAGGACAACAAGGTATACGGATTAGGCACAGTGGGATGGACCGTCTCCACCCTGGCATTCACCTCCCGCAAGTCCTGGACTGGGCCAAAATCTCCGGATCCGGGCTTATGGACCGGCAACAGGGAAGTGTTCCAAGGACTTTGACATGGCCGTAGTATGCCAGCCTGAAGAAGTCGGTCGATATGGGGTTTGATTCCCAGAAGAGCAGGCCGGAATACCTGATACTGTTGGACCCGCACAGGAGTAGCAGTAGACAGGAGTTGGACCACCACAGGGGCCTGGTGGGCAGCTAGCCCAAAAGGGTTTAACTCAGCCCACACTCCTGGCACTAAACTCCTGTACTGACTCAGCAGTGGGGACGGGGCATCAACCGACGGCAGCCCGGGAGAAAGGAGGCGGGACTCCTCGGAGAGGGGACAGGTCAAGACGAGCTGGGGCACGCTGACCCCCAGGGTGGGAGTAGGTCCCTTAAAAGAAATTACAGCTTGGAGTTTATGCAAGAGGTCTCGACCCAGGAAGGGGTAGGGACAGTCGGGCATGACCAGAAAGGAGTGAGACACCGAGCCTTCCCCTAGCCAGACCTCACGGGCGGTGGTGAAAGGCACTGCTTGGATACAGCCTGTAGCCCCCTGGACCTGTATTTTAGAGGAGGACAGGGGACCTAGTGGAGAGTTCAGAACTGATGCAGCCGCCCCTGAGTCTACGAGGAAAGAGATTGGCCGACCCCCAACAGTGAGTGTCACCCTTGGCTCCAGGGGGTCCAGGGTCATAGTAGACTTGGAGCCAGGGCACCCCTAATCATCCATGTCCAAGGTTAGGACCGGCTCTGGTCTAGTCTTTTGCTGCCGATTTGGGCATTCAGACTTCCAGTGGCCAGTAGCTTTGCAATATGCACATTGGTCTCGGCCTAAGGGGGAGCTGCCCGTATTTCTCCCACGAGGCCGGGGACCAGGCCTTCCCCCTTTTCCGCTTTGCCTGTCCCCCGGGATTTGTGCCAGAGCTGCCACGATTGCCCGTGTCATGGAGCGTGCCTGTTTTTCTTGCAGTTCCTCCCGGGAGTCATAAACCCGCTTGGCTACTTCCATGAGTTCAGTAAGAGTCTTACCCTCGAATTCATCCAATTTTTGCAGTTTTCGCCGGATGTCAGGAGCCGAATTAGACACAAAGTCTTCACCACTGCTCTCCAGTTGTTAGGATCCTCTGGGTCAATGGGGGTATAAGTGCGGTAGGCCTCATACAATCTTTCCAAATAAGCAGCTGGAGATTCACTCTTCCCTTGCCTGATCTCACTAACCTTAGACATATTGGTGGGTTTCTGTGCTGCTGCCCTCAATCCCCCTAACAGTAACTGGCGATATCTGTCCAAAGCCTCTCGCCCCCGATCAGAATTTGGGTCCCAGTCAGGGCGACTTTCGGGAAAAACATGATTCCGGCGGCCCGGGTCAGTTGAGGGACGGCCGTTGGGGTCCATAACCCTTTTCCTGGCTTCCAATATGATCTTATCACGCTCCTCAGTGGTGAAAACAACCCGCAGGAGCTGCTGACAGTCATCCCAAGTAGGCTGATGTGTATAGAAGACTGTCTCCAAAAGGGAAATCAGACTTTGGGGCTTGTCCGAAAAGGACGGATTCTGTTGTTTCCAGTTGTATAAATCACTGGTTGAAAAGGGGACATAGACCATGAAGGGTCTCCCCGACTCCCCGGGAGCCGTGGGGACCTGTCGCAGGGGAAAGGCAGATACAGTGGAGTCGGGGGAAAACCCGGACCCGGAGGAGCCGTAAGGCGTCCCTGTTCGAGTATGAGGAGGACTTGTCAGAAGCGGGGCTGAAGGGTGGCTCGACCCCTGAACAGGATATGGTGGGGGTCGAGGCTCAGCCGGGTCCAGGGGGTCAGAATCGGAAGGGGGTAAGACCTTGGCTCCTACTTGCGTGGTCCCGGCAACCTTTTGGCCGGATTTTGGCCCCGAGTGCACCCCGACTTTGGACAAAGCTTGAACCCGGAGTGGCTTTGATGGGGGTTTAAAATCTATCCATGCAGTTATATATGGGATCTGATCGGGATGGCCAGGGGTCCCATAAGCAATCTTCCTGACCCTCCCAGTGATGGTCACGTCAAATGTCCCTTCCGGGGGCCACCCAACCCCAAATGTAGGCCATTCTTGTTGACAAAAAGTGGACAAATTTTCTTTGGTAACCTGAAACCCATATCCCTTGGCAATACGCCGAAACTGTTTAAAATTCTGTAGGACAACTGAGAGAGGGGTCCCCGGTGTGGGGCTTGACGGCCCCTGACCCATCACGGACGGGAAGAGGCGAATCAATTAGGACAATCACAGACGGATAAAACATATATGACAGACATAAACAGTTAAGACAACACTCCAGACATTAACATGTGGCGCCAGACTGCAGATAATCAGGACTCTCACACGGCGTCCCGTGGAGGTCAGTAAGGGCGTTACAGCTGCGTCCAGCCAGGCCACTTACTTCCGTTGAGTACTCACCGATCAGACTGAGACCAGAGCGCTCGGTGCCCAATTAAGAAATTTAGAGGAAGAATACGGGGAGGGCTGGTTCGCACGAGATAAGTCAGTGTTCGGGGCCGGGGCACATCTTCCCGGTGGCCATCCCCTGAACACGTCCCACCCCGGCCTTCCAGCAACGCCGAAGCAGCTGGCCCAAAGGGCGATCTCGGTGGGACCTCCAAATGAACTGGACGCCCGAGAGAAATCAGAGCATCACACCCAATTGACTTTAATTGAGAGCGCGTTTATTTGAGCCGGCCGGCGACGGACCCCAGGCGTGCATCCCAGGGACCGTGCCACCGAGGGTTTTATCTGAAATATTTATACTGTCCGGTTACAAAACAGGGTCCGGTGGGGTGCCGGGAAGGGAACAGGGTCCGGTGGGGTGCGGGGAAGACAGATCAGGTTATTTACAGAACAGGATGTTGCACCCCACCCTTGAGGATTTCACCCAGGGTGTTGTAACAGCCGTTAGGGGAAGCTGAGCCAGAGGCCCCGGGGCGTGGTGCCCCTGGGTCCCTAACGGAGGGTCTATCACAGGAGCTGTGTGACTCTGGGCAAGTCATTTTACCCCAATTTCCTCAAAAAAAAAAAAAGATTTCTTCCTATTTTAAAACCCTTTATTCCTATAATCTCAGTCCCCTAAACTCAGCAGCTACTCTAAATAAGTTGTCAGCAGTCTGGAATGATTTTTAGAGCCCAGTTAGCTTCTTTTTTGACACTGTGCTACTTAAGAAAAACACACAGTTGTCCAGAAATAAATTTGTCCCAACTACACCAATCTACCCATAGAGAGCACATAGGAGATGCATATTTACAAAAAGAAACACTTTCCTATGTTAGTGCTAAATTAGGTTCTTAACATCTACTGGCTTAAAATTTCACATTAGACAGACCTCCATGTTGAAAACTATCCCATATGTTTCCAGACTTACATATACCACCACCATTACCACTACTATCACTAAACAAAAACATTTGCATATTACTTCTAATATTTCATCACTATGGGGACTGCTTCTGGGTCCAGATTTCAAACCCTTACTCCCTCAGTAGATTATTATCATGGGCTGCTGTGTCCCCTAACATTATTTATCCAGTGGTTGGCCCTCTGGTGATCACCCTCTACACACTTGGATAGACAGGTCTTCAGGACACAAGCATATAATCTAATATCAAGTCAAGAATGAAAGCCTGGTAGTCTCAATTACAGTCCCACCTTCTTCAAGAAGTCTCAATCCTCCTTCAACTTAGTTCCTTCCCTCAAAATTGTCCTCAATTTATCTTGTTTGTACACATTTGTTTACATGTTGGCTCCTTCATTAGACTGTGAGTTCCTTGAGAACAGAGACTGGCTTTTTTTTTTTTTTTTTTTGGTCTTGATTTGTATCCCAAGAGCTTAGCACAATGCCTGGCATATAGCAGGCAATTAAAAACTAGGGCAGCTAGGTGGCGCCATAATACATAGAATGCTGGGCCTGAAGTCAAGAAAACCCAACCTCCTGAGTTCAAATCTGATCCCAGACTCTTAATAGCTATGTGACCTATTGCATATTTTTCTCCTCCCCACCTTGAGGGAACCCTAGATATGACCCAAATCTAAGCTTTATGTGATTCTTCCTGAGACTCGGTGGAGGAGAGGGGGTGTGAAGAGCCGGAAATAATGTGAAAGAGCCTTCCTGATATCTCTCTTGGAGGTCAGGCTCACCCAGGATTGAATCTAGTCTAGTGGAGAAGAGAACCAGAACTAGGAGCCCCTTAGTAGGAGAGGGACAGGGTAAGAACTCCAGCCTCCCTGGGTCCAGCAGCAACAATTATGTTGTTATATACATATTAGTATATGAAAAATATATACATATATATATTAATTATGAGATAATTTGGTGGGGAAGGCAACTGAGGAAGAAGGTATGGATTAGGCAGCTAGGTGGTGCAGTGAATAGAGCACCAGCCCTGAAGTCAGGAGTACCTGAGTTCAAATTTGGCCTCAGACCAAACACTTGACACTTACTAGCTGTGTGACTCTGGGCAAGTCACTTAACCCCAAGTGCCTAAAAAAAAAAAGATTAAAAAAAAGATTAGCACTTTAAATGAGCTTTGAAGGAAGTGATATATTCTAAGAAGTAGAGGCAGAGGTATGCTAGTAAATGTTTAACAACCAGCTCAAAAAAAAAAACCATGTAGGAAACAACTTTAAGTTTAATCTGCCTTATTAACATTTTTCTCCATTACTTTCCTTTTTTTTTTTAAGGCAATTGGGAGTAAATGACTTGCCCAGAGTCACACAGCTAGTAAGTGTCAAGCGTTTGGTCTGAGGCCCGATTTGAACTCAGGTACTCCTGACTTCAGGGCCAGTGCTCTATCCACTGCACCACCTAGCTGCCCCCCCCATTACTTTCTTGAGTGCAGACAATCAACAATACAATAAATCAAGCTCTGATTTATAGCAATTGTTAGTTTCTGAAGTGTAAACAGTCACTCAGAAAATTTAACAAGCGGCTCTAGCAAAGTGCATTCAAACTGACTCCAGCACATCCCAGGGTGGAAGTAAAGGAGTACATTTCTGCTATTTGGTCTCATCAGTACCCTCTTCCCCTCTGTTTGGACCCCTGGCCTGGAGGACAGATCCATTGACTCTATGGCTTCTATTTAAGGAAAGTGCTCAGCACAGTTTTCCTCCACACTTCCCACCAACTATACAACTTTTGAACTTCTTAGGTATCTCCATCATGCTTCTCAGTGGGAACTTTCCTACTCCCCACACCCCCCTACTTTTTAATTTCCTTTTGTGTGCTGTCTTACCCTGTTACATCATAAGCTCCTGAAGAGCACAGATTGTCTTTCTAGTACCTGGCACGTAGTAGGTACTTAATAAATGTTAACTGACTTGATTTGGGACGGCTTATACAAAGTCACAGAAATGAGAGATGGAGTGCCATGTGTGAAAAATAGCAAAAAAAGCCATTTTGGCTGAACCCTACAGTGAGTGAAGAGAAATAATGTATAAACTCATCTTTAAATCATATTGCTATTTGTCTAAATCACATTGCTGCCCTATTAGAATGGGTTTTGCTGCCTTTTCCAAGCCTTTTTGTCTCCCAACACCTATAGAAATGAACTCAAACATTTTTGGGAAGGCTGAATTCTTTAATCAAAAAAAATGCTTAGTCATAAAGGCTAATGCCTGATTGTTATTTAGATTATTCTTTAAAACGTTACTTAGGGAAAAAAAAGCTACTTAAGAGTACCAGTTTTCTCAATCCTGGTATCTCTCATGTCCTTACTAATATGATTGTTTCTTTGGGACGCTTTGTTAATTGCTGATCTACAGTTTTCAAAACCAGACTTAATAGAACATTTTATTCCTATCTTGATATTCTATGGCTAGAGTGGTGTACATTTAGGTTAGTGTCAAAGAAAAAATGTTAATACTAATACTACACTTTGCATTTAGATCTGTAAGTCAGTCATTCAATAAACATTTATTAAATACCTACCATGTGCCAAGTACTGTGTTAAGCCAGAAAGTTTTGTTTAACATAACATTTTATATATCGACCATTTCTAGCTTGAAGGTTGGATTAATGTAGCTTGAAGTGATGCCCAAACTGACATAGTCATCTATGCCCTCTGACCTAACTCTCTGGCCCAAGATTTCAGCTGACATTTAGAGAAATCTTGAACAAGGAAAAGATATCTTAAAATACAGACTGGGTTAACCTTCCATAACTGAATAGTCACGGTCTCACTCCTCCAGACAATTCCCCTCATTCCCAGAATTAAACAATGGAACCACCTCCCTTCCATTGATATCTTAATTTTTCCTCTGTGGAGAAAGGTCAGACCTAGCTCTGATCTCTTCTGGCTGTTTGGTAGGGAAGAGATAATAACCCAACAAGATTAAAGTTATTCTCTGTTAAAAAGCCTTTTTGTTCTCAACCTATCACCCACCTTTCCAAAGTACTTCTCCCAAGAGTTTGGAAAGGACTTTAGAGAAAAATGTTATTTCTTAATATTTCTAGAGAAACTGAAAAGTTGTTGTTGTTTTAAAATAAGCCTCCATACCAGTAACAGTTCAGTAATCGACCTCTCTTACTTCTCCACAATGCCACAGGAAGCTCATTATTGGGAAACCACATTATCCTTCAAGATCCCATCATCCTTGACACTTGACCTCTTGAACTCCAAAATCCTCCATTCTGGGAATTCTCTTATTTCTTCTCCACCCCCCTCCTTTCAGCATTCTTTTCTGTGTTGTCTTCCTCCATTAATCAACCAATAAATATTTATTAAATGCCCTTCTATGTGCCAGGCATTGTGTTAATTAGATTGTAAGCTCCATTAGATTCTAAGTTTCTTGAGAGCAGGGACTGTTTAGTACTGTTCCTGGCACGTAATAGGTACTTAATAAATATTTATTAACTGACTGACTTTTCTCATCTGTTGTACTCTATGGTTAATGAGTTCCCCTTCATCCGCGGACTCTTCCTCTTACATCCTTCCCAACTCTGGGCACTAACTGTAACCTGGCTTTTCCCTGGCACCACATCTCTTACCATCCAAAAATAATGATGGTGATGATAACCGACATCTATATAATGCTTGGCATTTGGTGCACAAAACACTTTACATACATTTTATTTTTGATCCTCACAACAACTCTATTAGGTAAGTACTAGAGATGTTACTATTCCCCTTTTATAGATAAGAAAACTGAGGCTCAAAGGGATTAATTGGCTTGTCCATGGTCACATAGCTAGTAAGTATCAGAGATAGGATCCAGATCTCTCCTGACTCCAAGTCCAGTGTATTTGATATTATATCACACTGCCTTGAAGCCATTTCCATTTCTTTCATCTCCTGTGACTAAGAGAGTCAGAGAGAGAACCATACTCCTTGGTCTCCACTACCATTTCCAGTTCCTAGTTCAAGTTTTGTTTTTGTGGTTCAGTCATTTCAGTCATGTCTCACTTTTTGTGACCCCATTTAGGGTTTTCTTGGCAGAGATATTGGAACAGTTTGACATTTCCTTCTCCAGCTCATTTTACAGATGAGGAAACTGAGGCAAACAGGGTTAAGTGACTTGCCCAGGATCACACAGCTAGTAAGTGTCTGCGGCTAGATTTGAACTTAGGAAGATGAGTCTTCTTGACTTCAGGCCCAGCAATCTATCTACTGTACCAGTTCAAACTATATCACTATCCAAATCCTTGTTGCTATCAATCTGCTAATCTCTAGGTTACTGTACCACCTTCCTCAGTGGTTTCAGTGTTCAGTACCATCTTCCTCTCCACCCCAACCCTTGCTTACATCTTTGATGACTTATGGTAATGACTTTGTCCTAGTCCCTTCCCTCAAGGAGTTTACATTCTCTAGTGGGGAAAGATAACATATAAAAAGAAGCCGAAGGGCATGGGAACTGGGGGGCAAGGTAGCCACTCGAGGGCATGAACAGCGAGTCAGAAACACAAACAAAAAGGAATTGAAGCATAACAGACCTGTGCTGTTCTCCAAAATGGAAGCTCCAGAAGGATCTCACCAATGGGAGAAGGAGGCTGCCATGGTGGAAGGATGTTCCAGAGTCAGAAGGACCCAAGCACTAAAGGGAGTTCCAGGGTGAGAAGGTAGCTAAATCAGGGTGACCAAGTCCAGAGAGTCAGAAGCACAGCTGGGAAGGGAATGAAACATGGCCATGGTCTATTCCCATAATGTAGGCCCCCAAAATGGCACTTACCTATGGAAGAAAGGTACCAGCATGGCAGAGGGACGTACCAGAGTGAAAAGGCTCCTACCACCAAGGAAAATCGCATTTTAGACCTCATTGCCGCTCCAAACTACCTTACTTTTAATATTCTAATGTCTGAAATTCCACCTTCTCATCAGAATCTGCCATTCCCCATTTTCCACTGTCTAATTCCTCCTCAATCAGTTCTTTGCCCTTTTCAAAACCACTACTCCCCTGAGCTCTCCTCATCCTCCTAGTACATCACTCTTATCCTGGCTTCACTTTGCCTTTAAAGTCTTAACTCTATAGGTTGCTATTTTGATAAATGTCTTTTATCCTGTAATATCTTGAACTTTGGTCCCTTCTCTGTCCTCTCCCTGATAATCCTTATTCCTAGGTTACTCTACCATGTGCCTTCTTCACTCTTGCTCCCAGGCCACCAAGTAAGTGATGGAAGAAGTTCATGAAATAGTGAGAAATAGACCCATTACAAATTTGTGCCATCTAACATCAATTAGGCCCTCACAGAGGAACAGAAATTCTTTGGTTCATTATTGATTAACTATCACATTGCCCACTTCAGCTGTTCCAAGCCTTTTCCTCTCTACTCAAGATCCCAATTACCACTCCCCACGCATTCTCAGTAGCAGATGCTCTCATCTCCTGCTTTATTGAGAAAATTGAAATCATTCTCTACATCTAAAAATATCTGTTCCCTTAACTATCCTTTCTAACCCTTTACACCAGACAGAGGATGGTGTGATCTTTCTCTTTACCAAGGTTAATTGCTATGTCTTGTGCCCTTTATCCCATCCCACAACATTCCATTTCCTCCACAACTTTCCTCTACCAATAACTCCCTGTGGTCTCAATATTATCAAGAAAGCTGAACCAGAGACCTTAACCCAAGAAAGCATATTTTATTTCATTCATATTACTGAAAGGCAGTGTGATGAAAACCAGGACTGGAATATCAGTCTGGAAAGATCTGCTCAAATTGGTCTATGATCTCATAAATTTGGATCTTCCTTCCAACAGCGGATATTGTAATATATCCATGCCTGCCTATCCTGTGAAACTCTCGTCCATGTCCTTCCCTAAGTTCACAACAATGGGTCCACTCAGTGTGCTAGGAAGTTTTTTTTTCCCCTTTTCTGGGATGCCAATTGGGGAATGACTGAATACACTGTGGTGTATACATGCAAAGGAGTACTATTTTGCTGTAAGAAATGATGAAAGGTGGGGCAGCTAGGTGGCTCAATGGATAAAGCAATGGCCCTGAAGTTAGGAGGAGGATCTGAGTTCAAATCTGGCCTCAGACCAAACACTTGACACTTACTAGCTGTGTGACCCTGGGCAAGTCACTTAACCCCAACTGCCTTAAAAAAAAAGAAAAGAAAAAAAAGAAAGAAATGATGAAAGGAATGGTTTCAGAGAAACTTGAGAAGATTTGTCTGAACTGATGCAGAATGAAGTAAACTAACAACAATAATGTCAAGCACTTAGAAAGACTCAGGAACTGTGATCAAAGCAATTACCAACTAGGATTCCAGAGGTCCCATGATGAAACATGCTACCAAACTTCTGACAGAGAAGTACAGATTGACAAACTCTTTTGTTTTGTTTTTTTTGGACACAGTCAATGTAAGAATTTGTTTGCTTGGTTATACATATTTGTAACAGGGGTTTTAGTTTTCTTTCTTTCTCAATTGAGGGAGAAAAGAAAAAGGCAGATTTTTGTTGATCGATAAAAGCAAAATTTAATTTAAAAACAAAACAAAAAATGCTTCTTCCCTTTTTTCTGATATTATAAGGATATGATGGAGGCACCTGAGTCATACAGTTGTCATCCACTGCTTTTGCCCTGTGGCCAGCTCAGGGACTCTTTACCTCTTCATCTTCTCTTCTTATCATATATTTCCTTAATTATCCTCTAGTCTTGTTCTTTAAAGTTCTTCAAGGTTTATATGTTGCAACCTGTGCATGCACACATGCAAGCGCAAGAGCACACACACACACATACACACACACATGCACGCACACATGCACACATGTACCCATATATACACCCATTGTGAGACTTCTCTTACCCTTTATGTGATATTCATTTTTAATTTTTCAGAAATAATAGGAAGCATTTATATAATACATACTCTGTGCCAGGAACTATGCTAGGCACTTTACAAATAGGAAAGTGGTGCTATTATTATCCCCATTTTACAGCTGAGAAAACTAAGGCAAACAGATGTTAAGTGACTTGCCCAAGGTCACACAGCTAAAAAGTTTTTGAGGAGAAATCTGAACTCAGGTCTTCCTGACTACAGGCCCAGTGCTCTATCCACTACGCCACTTAGCTGTCTGCTATATTATGTTTTATATTTAAGACATTGTTATATTCTATATCTTGGTGCCATACAGAGACACTGGTAGAATCTTGGTATTAAAAAGATGGGACATTGTCTGGGATGGGAAGATGGGAAAGTCTGGGAGCACTTAAAGCTTGGCCAAACATCAAACATCAAACATCAAAGACACCAAGGTCACCCACTGCATCCCAGACTATTGCCAGTCAT
The DNA here is from genome assembly GCF_900497805.2 of Vombatus ursinus. Lineage (NCBI taxonomy): Eukaryota > Metazoa > Chordata > Mammalia > Diprotodontia > Vombatidae > Vombatus > Vombatus ursinus. The sequence goes on along the minus strand of NW_020954548.1, from coordinate 33,403,499 downwards.
CTTGACTTTTGTCTTGCAATTGAACTTCCCAGATTCTGGAAAAGAGAGTAAGGCTGATGACTTTACTCAACTCTGTCTCACTTAAATACAATTTATGCACAAGTCAAGATATCACCCTGTGATGCCATTGGTCCTCTTCAGAAATGAAGGACAAACAACACCTGGATCTGAATTCTGGTAATCATGGGGGAGTGTGGGTAGTGCTAGTGTCAGTGTGCACACAGTAGTACTTCATCACAATCATATACCACAACTTGTTCAGTCATTCCCAATTGATGACCATCCCCTCAATTTCCAATTCTTTGACACCACAAAAAGAGTTGCTGTAAATACTTTTGTATATATAGGTCCTTTTCCTTTTTCTTTGATCTCTTTGGGGGCACAGACCTAGTTGTGGTATTTCTGGGTCAAAGGGTATTTGTGCCCCTTTTACCAAGCTGTTAATTCTCTTTTCATAATTTTCTTGCATCACTTTCATTTATTTTTCCAATTTTTCTCTTCCACTCTTATCTTTTTCTTTAATGCTTCCAGGAATCCTTGCTGGCCTTGGATTCAATTAGCATTTTTCTTTGAGGTTTTGCTTGTAGCTGTTTTCACATTGTTTTCTTCTTCTAAGTTTATATCTTAGTCTTCCCTGACACTACAGTAGCTTTTTATGGTCAAGTTTTTGTTTTGTTTTGCTTTTGTTTTTGTTTTTGTTTTTTTGGGGTTTTTTTGTTATTTGCTCATTTTCCTAGCCTATTTCTTCACTTTGAATTTTATGTTAAAGTTGGACTTGCTCATCTGGGGGTAGGGAGGCACTGTGCCAAGTTTTAGGCTTTTTAATGCTGCTGTTTTCAGAGCTATTTCTGGGGGTCTGCAAGTTTTTAGTGCTTCCAAGGTGGTGTTAACCTGGGAGAAGTGTGGTCACTGGTCTCCTGGTCTGTGCTCTGGTTTTTACCCATGAAGGGCCTCTGCTCTTCTGCAACTACAAGTGCTAGCATTCCTTTTGGCCCTGGAACCAGGGCCTCTCCTCCCTTGTGACTGATCACAAACACTCCTCTTTACCCTGAAACTGCAACCCAGAACTGCTTATGGGAAATGGAGTTGTCAATCAGTGGTAGCTCCTTCTGACCAGTTGTCTGACTCCCTTACCATCTCTGAGCTGAGAGCTCTCAAAGCTGCTGCTTCTGCTGCTGTCCTGGCCACCTCCAAGGCCCGCCCTCAGGCCAGATCTTAATGGGAAGGATATTGCTTGTTCATAAGTCCCCAAAGTATGTTTCCCTTCCAGGGAAATTTCAACCACAGGATGTCATTGAGTCTGGAGAAAATAGCATATAAGCCTATGGAAGAGTAAGATTTCACTAAACAATGCCCAGTCACCTGCCTCTTGGCTTCCATTGGCCCTGCCACAGAACCTTAACTAGCAACTTAATCATCTGCCTCCCACTTTAGGGCCCTCTAAAGCCTCCTCCTGGAAAAGGAAGCGGTAAATGGAGAAGAAAATGGCAAAGTGCTCCAGTATCTTTGCCAAGAAAACCCCATGGGTAGCATTGGTTTGTTAAGGTCCACAGGGTCATGGAAGGTCAGACACAACTGAACAACTAAATAGCAACAAGGTCTCCTCTGGCACCTCCCCAGTTGGGCTAAGACTCTTTCTGCCTCCCAACTCCCAGTGCCTTTTCCAGTGCAAACCCCACACCCACAGCCTTCTGACCTGTCTCCCATACTCCCTCTTGCTACCTTCCTGTTGAGAGATAGGTCTCCCAGGACACAACAGCACCACCTGGCATGAGGTTGGACCTCAAGGAAGATGTGCTTCTCTTAACAGTCCTTTCACCATACCCTACCTCAATCCACGCTTGGGTAGTTGGCCTACTCCGTTCCCCTTATAATCTAGTCATTCCCAACTCCCTTTTCCCTTATTCCTTCTGAGATAATAGGATGAGGAAGTTAGTTGTAGAGAAAATAATGCTTGTTAATTGAAAAAAATCAAATTATTAATAATAAATGTAATAATTATGATTACAAGTGACTATAAAATGTAATTAGTAATAAATTAGATAATAAATTTAAATAAATGCATGGATTGAATCTTTTTCCTAGAAAACCAATAAGAACTCTTCTTCCTTTTATTAGCAAGACAGATGACTACGGAAGCAGAATGAGTCATACGCTGTCAGATGCTATCACTGTATCAGCTGCTTTTGCTTCAATGTTTTTTGTTACAAGAGAGTATTTCCTTGTAAAGGAGGGAGAGTTAAAGGAAATTACCTTGGTGCAAAAGTAATTCAGGGGCAGCTAAGTGATGCAGTACATAGAGCACCCACCCTGGAGTCAGGAGGACCTGAGTTCAAATCCAGCCTCAGACATTTACTAGCTGTGTGACGCTGGGCAAGTCACTTAACCCCGATTGCTTTGCCAAAAAAAAAAAAAGTCAACAATAGCATTGCTTTAAAATAACAAAATAATTTTTAAGAGCAAGTCTTTCATACTTAGCTCCTTAACTTCTCCTCTTACTTTTTTTTCTGAACAATCTGCTATCTGACTACTAACCTCATCATTCAACTGAAACTTCTCTCTACCAATGATCTCTTAATTACCAAATCTAGTGACCTTTTCTCAATTCTTATCCTTCTTGACCTTTCTGATACATTTAATGCTGTGGATTACCTTCCCCTGAATACTCTTTCCTCTCTAGGTTTTCATGATATTACCCTCTCCTGGATCTCCTTGTATCTGTCTGACCACTCCTCAGATTCCAATGATGTTTCTTCATCCAGGTCATACTGTGGGTATACCCCAAGATTCTGACCTGGGCCCTCTTCTCTTTTTTCTCCATGCTGTCTCACTTGGTGGTCTTATCAGCTCCAATAGGTTTAATTGTCATCTCTGTGCAGATAATTTTCAGGTCAAAATATCCATCCTTAATCTCTCACATGAGCTCCAGTACCACATCACCACCTTCCTTTTGGACATCTCAAACAGAATATCCTATAGGCATCTCTCAAACTTAACATGTCTGAAACAACTTGTTAATTTTCTCCTCCAATCTTCCCCTCTTCCAAGTTTCCTTATAACTGTCTGTCCTTATAACTATCTTCCCAGTTACTCAGGCTCAAAACCTTGGATTCATTCTTGACTGCTTATTTTCACAGTATGCAGCCAGTCTATTGCCAAATCTTGCTGTTTCTGCCTTTACAACATCTCTCATATACGTCTGCTTCTCTACACTCACAGAACCACCACCCTCATTACCCCCAGGCCTCATCTTCTCTTGCCTGGACTATTGTGAAGCCTTCTGATTGGTGTCCCTGGCTCAAGTCCTTTCTCACTCCAGTCCTATACATTCTCCACTTAGCTGTCAAAGATATCTTCCCCATCTTCTCTTATATATCTGGTATGTCCATAGATGTTTGCATGCTGTCTCTGTCATTAGAATGTGAGTTCCTTAAAAGCAAGACTGTTTTTGCTTTTGTATCCCTAGCACTTAGCACAGTGTTTGGCATATAGTAAGTGCTTAATAAATGCTTATTGATTGACTAACTGATGGAATGTCAAGATATTGCCATGATAACACCCCAAATTCAGCCATCTTATTGAGGATAGGTGATGGACATTCTCTGTTTTTCTGCATCTGTTTACGGGCTCCTGTGACTCTTGCTTCCTTTATATTTTCTTTAAGGTGATATAAAGGCTGCCTGATACTTGAAACCCAAATTGTATCTCAAATACTTGAATAGGAGCTAGGGACTCTTTTTATCTACTTTTGGAGAAACCCTACACACAAGTTATGTCATGATTTTACTAGCAAATTTTCCTGGAGTAACTCCAGGTGGGCAATGAGCTAAAAAGAGAAAATGATACTTCGATGTAAGTCCCCAGGATTGGATGAGAAGATGTTCCTTAGATACCTCAAAACTAAAGCTTATGCTCTTTAATCTCGTAAAGTTGATTGGGGAATTCATTAAATTGAGCAGGGACTCCCTTGATCCAACCCGGTTACAGATAAAATTCTATACAGTATAATAGTGGCCTTATATAGGCTACATATTTTCACATTCTAGTCTACAATTTGGCAATAATTTATTCAGTAGAGATCCTGGTAACAAACTAGGCAATCTAATATGAGGAATAATTTCATAATTATGTGTTGAGATGAATAACTATTACAGTTACTCAGTTGTTTGAGAATTGGTGCTAAATGATGGAAGAAGACTCTCAATGAGGGCTATTGGTTTAGGACAGCATACTCTATACCATAATGAAAACACTGAAAGGTTGTTCCATCATGCTGTAGTCTCTCAGGAGACATAAGGTACTGAATAAGGCATACAAGAAACAAGATAATGCAGTTGTTACGCAGTAACTGAAACCGTAGAAATTTGCAGGTCCCCAAAGAGATAACTAGAAAAGGAGATACTTGAAAATTAGTTACTTAACTTGCCATCAGTGACTAGGTATTGGTGAGGAACTTTAAAACCTCCTGGGTGATAAATGAATGGATTGAAAAGGATGCATATGTCCTGTAGGGAAGAGATGCTCTCCTCAGCAGCAAATGACCCAGGGATAGTACCCTCCTCAGTTAGTCAATAAACATTTATTAAATGCCTACTATGTGCAGGTCACTGTGCCAAGCGATGGGGATACAAAAAGAGGCAAAAAGACAAGCTCTTGCCCTTAAGGAGCTCACAGTCTAATGGGGGGGACAACAAACAAATATGTACAAGCAAGCTCTATACAGGATAAATAGGAAATAATTAAGAGGGAAAGAACTAGAGTTGAGAGGGGTTGGGAAAGGCTTTTTTGTAGAAGATGGGTTTTTAGTGGGGATTTCAAAGAAACCAGAGAAGCCAGTAGGCTGAGATCAGAAGAGAGAATATTCCAGGCATGGGGGATAGTCAGAGAAAATGCCCAGAGCCAAGAGATGGAGGATCTTGTTCATGGAACAGCCAGGAGGCAATGTCATTGGATGAGAATATGTGGCAAGAAGAAGACTGGAAGGTAAGGAGGTAGCTAGGATTGAAAGTCAAACAGGATTTTTGTATTTGATTCTAGAGATGATAGAGAGACATTGGAGTTGATCATTTGGGGTGGGGGAGGGGTGCTGTGATCAGACTCGTGCTTTAGGAAGGTCAGTTTGACAACTGAGTCAAATGTGGATTAGAGTAGGGAGAGATAAGGCAGACAGACCCACCAGCAGGCTATTGAGGATCCAGTGACCCTGTTCAAACAGTTGCTAAGTCTAGTCCCATATGACTGGCTATTAGTCAACAAGTTATAGTTACAGGGGCATCGACACAGAAATTCCAGTCATTTTCAGGTTGTATCACTGCCCATCAGATGTCCTAGCTAGGACATGCCACAAGAATGAGCCAAGAGTGGTTGGGGAATGAAGCAGATAAATGTAAGCTATATCTGCTGAGCCTCAGGGAATCTGCCTTTGCCTTCTCTATTCCTCATATCATGGGGGACTGGCCAATGAGGGCTTGATTCAGGGAGCATGCTCAATAGGCTCTGCCTGCTGGCAACCCGGGCAAGCTAATCTAAGGAGCAAGTGAGGAGTTTATGAGCTGATGGGATAGGTATTTCTCTTTCTCTTTCTCTGTCTGTCCGTCTGTCTGTCTGTCTGTCTGTCTCTCTCTCTCTCTCTCTCTCTCTGTATATACATATATATACACATACATACATATGTAAAGATGTATATATATGTACATATAGGTAATGATGATCTATACAGAGATCTCTATATACATACATAGCTACAGAGAGACAGACACAGAGAGAGAGAGAGATCTAGTACAGAGTAACAGAGTTTTGGGTAAAATCTCTTTTTTAAGTGTACTAGAAGAGGAAAAGTACTTTTTTTAAAAAAATAAATTTATTTATTTGTTTTTAATTTCCAACATTCACTTCGATAAGGTTTTGAGTTCCAAATTTTCTTCCCATCTTGTCCTTTCCCCCACCCCAAGACGGTGTGTAATTTGATACAGGCTCAATATACATTCATATTAAACCTATTTTCACATTAGTCATGTTGTAAAAAAGAATTAGAACCAATGGGAAAAACCATGAGAAGAAGAAACAAAAGAGAGAGACAGCAAATATGTTTCGATCTGCATTTAGATTCCATAGTTCTTTTTCTGGATGTGGATAGCCTTTTCCATCATGAGTCTTTTGGAGTTGTCCTAGATCCTTACATTGCTAAGAAGAAATAAGTCTATCAAAGTAAGTCATTGCACAGTGTGTACAATGTTCTCTTGTATCTGCTCACTTCACTCAGCATCAGTTCATGGAAATCTTTCCAGGTTTTTCTGAAGTCTGTCTGCTCATCATTTCTTATAGCACGATAGTATTCCATTACATTCATATACCACAATTTGTTCAGTCCTTCCCCAACTGATGGGCATTCCCTCAATTTCCAATTCTTGGCCACCACAGAAAGAGCTGCTGTAAATAAAAGTTTGGGTCCTTTTCCCATTTGTATGATCTCTTTGGGATACAGACCTAGAAGTGCTATTGCTGGGTCAAAGGGTATGCACATTTTTATAGCATTTTGGGCATAGTTCCAAATTGTTGTCCAGAACGGTTGAATCATTTCAGAACTCCACCAACAATGCATTAGTGTTCTAATTTTCCCACATCTTTTCCAGTGTTTATCATTTTCCTGTTTTGTCATGTTAGACAATCTGATAGGTGTGATGTGGTACCTCAGAGTTGTTTTGATTTGCATTTCCCTAATCAATAGTGATTTCAAGCATTTTTCATATGACTATATATAGATTTAATTTCTTCATCTGAAAACTGCCTGTACATATCCTTTAACCATTTATCAATTGGGGAATGACTTGTATTCTTATAAATTTGACTCAGTTCTGTGTATATTTTAGAAATGAGGCCTTTATCAGAGACACTGGTTGTAAAAATTCTTTCCTAGTTTTCTGCTTCCCTCCTAATCTTGGTTGCATTGGCTTTGTTTGTGCAAAAACTTTTCAATTTAATGCAATAAAAATTATCCATTTTGCATTTCATAATGTTCTCTATCTCTTGTTTGGTCATAAATTCTTCCAATTTCCATAAATCTGACAGATAACTATTCCTTACTCTCCTAGTTTGCTTATAGTATTAGCCTTTATATCTAAATTGTATACCCATTTTGACTTTATTTTGACCTATGGTGTAAGATGTTGGTCTATGCCCAGTTTCTGCCATACAATTTTCCAGTTTTCCCAGAAGTTTTTGTCAAATAATGAGTTCTTATCCCAGAAACTGGGATCTTTGGGTTTATCAAATAATAGATTACTATAGTCATTGACTACTGTGTCTTGCATACTTAACCTATTCCACTGATCCACCTATCTATTTCTTAGCCAGAACCAAGTTTTGATGATTGCTGCTTTGTAATAAAATTTAAGATCTGTATGGCTAAGCCACCTTCCCTTGCATTTCTTTTCATTAATTCCCTTGATATTCAGGACCTTTTGTTCTTCCAGATGAACTTTGTTATTATTTTTTCTAGCTCTATAAAATAATTTTTGGTAGTTTGATTGGTATGCACTGAATAAGTAAATTAATTTAGGTAGAATTGTGATTTTTATTATATTAGCTTGGCTTACCCACAAGCAATGGATGTTTTTCCAATTATTTAGATCTGACTTTATTTGTGTGAAAAGTGTTTTGTAATTGTGTTCATATAGTTCCTGAGTTTGTTTTGGCAGGTAGACTCCCAAATACTTTATAATGTCTACAGTAACTTTGAATGGAATTTCTCTTTCTCTCTCCTGCTGTTGCGCTTTGTTAGTAATATATAGAAATGCCAATGATTTATGTGGATTTATTTTATATCCTGCAACTTTGCTAAAGGTGTTTATTATTTCAAGTAGTTTTTTACTTGATTCTCTAGGATTTTCTAAGTATATCATCATATCATCTCCAAAGAGGGATAGTTTTGTTTCTTTTTTGCCTATTCTAATTCCTTCAATTTCTTTTTCTTCTCTTATTGCTAAAGCTAATGTTTCTGGTACCATATTGAATAACAGTATTGATAATGGACATCCTTGTTTCACTCCCAATTTTAATGGAAATTCTTCTAGCTTATCCCCATTACATGTAATGCTTGCTGATGGTTTTAGGTAGATGCTACTTATCATTTTAAGGAAGACTCGATTTATTACTATGCTTTCCAGTGTTTTTAATAGGAATAGGTATGATATTTTGTCAAAAGCTTTTTCTGTATTTATTGAGATAATCATGTGATTTCTGTTAGTTTTGTTGTTGATATGGTCAGTTATGCTGATAGTTTTCTAATAGTGAACCAGCCCTGCATTCCTGGTATAAATCCTACCTAATCATTGTGTATTCTCATGATAAGTTGTTATAATCTTTTTGCTAATATTTTATTTAAATTTTTTTGCATACATATTCATTAGGGAAATTGGTCTAGAATTTTCTTTCTCTGTTTTGGCTCTTCCTGGCTTAGGTATCAGTACCATATTTGAATCATAAAAAGAATTTGGTAGGACTCCTTCACGTATTTTCCCAAATATAGACTATATAGTATTGGAATTGATTGTTCTTTAAATGTTTGATAAAATTTACTTGTAAATCCAACTGGCCCTGGAGGTTTTTTCCCAGGAAGTTCATTGATGTCTTACTCAATTTCTTTCTCTGAAATGGGGTTTTTAAGTATTTTATTTCCTCTTCTTGGTAGCCTGGGCAATTTATATTTTGTAAATATTTATCCATTTCACTAAGATTGTCAAATTTATTGACATAGAGTTGGGCAAAATAGTTCCTAATTATTGTTTTAATTCCTCTTTATTGGTGGTGAATTCACTCTTTTCATTTTTGATATTGGTAATTTGGTTTTCTTTCTTTTTTTAATGAAATTAACCAAAGGTTTATCTATTTTATTGGTTTTTTCGTAAAAACAGCTCTTAGTTACTTATTAGTTCAATAGTTTTCTTAATTTCAATTTTATTAATCTCTCCTTTGGTTTTCAGTATTTCTAATTTAATATTTAATTGGGGATTTTTAATTTATTCTTTTTCTAGCTTTTTTAGTTGCATGCCCAATTCATTGATCTCTTTCTCTATTTTATTCATGTAAGCACTTAGAGATATAAGGCTTCCCCTAAGAACCGCTTTTGTTGCATCCCATTAAGTTTTGGTATGTTGTCTCATTATTGTCATTCTCTTGGATGAAGTTACTGATTGTTTCTATGATTTGTTGTTTGATCCATCCATTCTTTAGGATTAGATTTAGTTTCCAATAAGTCTTATCTTTCCATGGCCCTTTATTACATGTAACTTTTATTGCATCATGATGCATTGAATATTTCTGTCTTTTGGCATTGGATTGTGAGGTTTTTATGCCCTAGTACATGGTCAATTTTTGTGTAGGTGCTATGTACCACTGAGAAAAAGGTATATTCTTTTCTAACCCCATTCAATTTTCTCTAGAGGTGTACCATATCTAACTTTTCTAAAATTCTATTCAACTCCTTAACTTCTTTCTTGTCTATTTTGTGGTTAGATTTATCTAGTTCAGAGAGTGGGAGGTTGAGGTCCCCCACTAGTATAGTTTTGCTGTCCATTTCTTCCTATAATTTCCTGAACTTCTCTAAGAATTTGGATACTATACCACTCGGTGCATATATGTTTAGTAACAATATTACTTCATTGTCTATGGTGTCTTTTAGCAGGATGTAGTTTCCTTCCTTATCTATTTTAATTAGATCTATTTTTGCTTTTGCTTTGTCTGAAATCAGGATTGCTATCCCTGCTTTTTTTACTTCAGCTGAAGCATAATATATTCTACTCTAGCCTTTTACCTTTACTCTGCGTGTAATCCTCTATTTCAAATGTGTTTCTTGTAAAGAACATATTATAGGATTATGGTTTTTAATTCATTCTGCTATCTGCTTTCATCCCATTCACATTCACAGTTATGATTACTATCTGTGTCTTTCTCTCCATCCTATTCTCCCCCCTGCTTATATTTTTATTTCTCCTTTCTCCCTTTCCCTCCTCACTAGAGTTTTGCTTTTGACCACCACCTTCCTCAATCTTCCCTCTCTTCTATCAGCCCCCTCCCTTTTCTTTCCCTTTTCTCTTACTACTTCTTCCCTCCCTTCTATCCACCTCCTCCCTTTTCTTTGCCCTTTGCCCTCCTACTGCCTATAGAGCAAGTTAGATTTCTATACCTGAGTATGTTATTGCCTTCTTAAGCCAAATCTGATGAGAATAAGGTTCAGACAATGCTCATCTACCTTCCTTCTTTCCCTCTACTACAATATGTCTTTGTGACTCTTCATGTGATGTAATTTACCTTTTCTGCCTTCTCCTTTTCTCTTCTCCCATTACAATCCCTTTTCACCACTTAATTAGGCTTTTTATCATCATATCAAAGCCACCTTTATTCACACCCTCTGTCTATGTACATCCCTTCTAAATGTTGTGGTAAAGATACAGGTCTCAAGAGTTACAAGTATCATCTTCCCATGTAGGGATGTAAACAGTTTGCCCCTATTGAATAACAAAGTTGTTTTTTTTTTTCTTTCCTATTTATCCTTTTATGCCTCTCTTGAGTCTTGTATTTGAAGACTAAAATTTTCCATTGAGCTCTGGTCTTTTCATCAGAAAGGTCTGGAAGTCCCCTATTTCATTGAATGTCCATTTCCTCCCCTGAAAGATTATGCTCAATTTTGCAGGGTGGTTGATCCTTGGTTGCAATCCAAGCTCCTTTGCCTTACAGAATATCATATTCCAAGCCCTCCAATCTTTTAATGTAGAAGCTGCAAGGTCCTGCATAAACCTGACTGTGGTTCCATGATATTTGAATTGTTTCTTTCTGGCTGCTTGCAGTATTTTCTCCTTGACCTGATAATTCTGGAATTTGGCTACAATATTCCTTGATGTTTTCAATTTTGGATCTCTTTCAGGAGCTGATCAGTGGATTATTTCAATGACTATTTTACCCTCAGGTTCTAGGACCTCAGGGCAGTTTTCCTTGATAATTTCTTGAAAGATGCTGTCCAGGCTCTTTTTTTCATCATGGCTTTCAAGTAGGCCAATAATTTTTAAATTATCTCTCTTGGATCTGTTTTCCAGGTCAGTTGTTTTTCCAATGAGGTATTTTATGTTTTCTTCTATTTTTTCATTCTTTCAATTTTTACTGATTCTTGATATGATATGATATGATTCTTGATATGATAATTACTCTCATAGAGTCCTTAGCATTCCACTTGCCCAATTCTCATTTTTAATGAATTGTTTTCTTCAGTTAGCTTTTGTATTTCCTTTTTCATTTTGCCCAATTCTACTTTTTAAGGAGTTGTTTTCTTCGGTGTACTTTTTTTTTCCATTTTGTCAATTGCATTTTTAAATGAATTGTTCAATTTTTCTTCGACCTCTCTTATTTGACTTTTAAAATCCTTCTTGAGCTCTTCCAAGAAGGCTGTTTGGGCTTGAGACCAGTTCATATTCCCCTTTGAGGTTTTGGATGTAGATATATTGACAATGTTGTGTCCTCTTTTGAATTTGTATTTTGAGCTTCCCTGTCCCCATAGTAAGAAACTATGGTCACTGTCTTTCTTTGTTGCTTTTTGCTCATGATGTGTGCCTTTTTCCTGGCTTTTAAAGTTGATTTCTACTTTTGGGGTACAAGGGGCACTGTCCCACACTTCCTGTGCTGGGGGCTAGGGGCCTGGTTACTGACTTTGTGTGCCAGGGCCTCAGGTGCTGGGAGCTGGAGGCTGTAGGGGTTTGGTAGCTTACCTGGTGCTGAGCTGGGGCTGGTGGTGGTGGGTGGTGTGTGCTGAGACCAGGTGGGGTTTTTCTGCCTTTCCCCAGGATTACACTGAAGCTGGAGGGGTTGAGGGTAGGGGTGGTCTGGCTGCTGGAGGTCACATCCTTTCCTGCAGCTGCGCTAGAGCACAGATAGATTCAGCTGCTGGTGGATATAAATGGTGGTTCTCCGTGCTGGCAACCGCTGGTTCCTGTGGCCGTGCCAAGGCAAGCAGGGAGATGCGGTGCCCTGGTGTTGGCGCTTGCCTGCTCCACCACCCTAGGGCTCAAGATCTGGGATGCCTCCTGTCCTGTACTGGTCCCCTTCTGCCACAGCCAGAGGGACCTTTCTTATTAATCCCCCTAGTCTCACAAGCTAGAGGGCTGCTGCACCTCATCTTTCTGCTGGCTCTACTGTTCCAAGATTTTTCCTGGAGCGGTATTTTCTGGGTTTTTCAAGGTCAATAAGGGAGGATGAGAATGATTTCCTGCTTACTCTACCACCTTGGCTCCAGAAGTCCAAGAAGGACTCTTTTTTCCCCCTTCTTATTAATTAATTTATTTTTAGTTTTCAACAATCACTTCCATAAGCTTTTGAGTTTTAAATTTTCTCTCCCTCTCTCCCCACCTTCCTCCCCAAGATGGCGTGCAATCTGATATAGACTCTATATATACATAAGGAGAAGTATTCTTAAAGAAGACAGGAATAATCAAAGAGATTGGAAGAGTAACATGAAAATGTAATCTAGCCTGTGCTTGGCATGCACCCTCACTCTGGATTGCCTCAGTCACTCAACCTGCATTCTCCCAGTTAGATCTGGGTTTCCCAGATTGGTGTATGCCAAACTGCTACAAATCAAAGCTCTCTGTCCAAGTCCTAAGGGTAAGGTAGGGATACAACTAGAAGCCATCTGTATTTTCTGTCCCTGGCTTCTTGTGACTCCTCTTGTTCTCTCTTTAATCTCCTGTTTCTTCTTCTGTCTATACTATAATTTCTTCTCCTGTTCTCTTTTTAACCTCTGCTAATGCCATCTTAGTAGTCAGTGACTCATACCTTGAGGCAGAACTCAAGAAATCCTTCTTTTCATTGCACCTGGATATCCTATCAGTTCATAAACTCCCTAGACTTAAAGATACCTTATCAATTATAGGATCTTTCATCTAGAGATGTAAAATGGAGGCCCAGAGAGCCTTTGCCCAAGGCCACACAGGTGACAAGTGAGAAAGGCCGGACTAGAACGGCAAGTCTACTCACTTTGAATCCAATATGTGTATTTGTACTTTCCACCACATCACCCTGCTCCCATTACCCCCAGCATCATTACCTCTGTCCTGGACATATCTTTCTCCCCATTCTAGTGAAGCCTAGATGTTCTTTAAGAGTCTCCCTTTCAGGGGCAGCTAGGTGGCGCAGCGGATAGAGCACCAGCCCTGAAGTAAGGAGGACCTGAGTTCAAATCCGGCCTCAGGCCAAACACTTGACACTTACTAGCTGTGTGACCTTGGGGCAAGTCACTTAACCCCGATTGCCTCACTTAAAAAAAAAAAAAAAAGAGTCTCTCTTTCTGTAGGTCCACACAGAGCCTAGATACCTGTCTCTTGTCTCCTTAGGGACTCAATGTCTGGTTTTCTGCACAGGAGCTACATGTTTATCTGCCTCCTAAGGCTGCTTTCTCTGTTAGGGACTGGATTTCCATCTGTCTTCTCAGACTTTAAATGTCAGTCTATCTCTTCAGGGTTTAAATATTTATATTTTGGTGTCCATTTGCCTCTTTCAGGATCTGGATGTCTCTGTCTTCACTTCATGGCCTGGATGTCTATATCCCTCCAAAATCTTGGATGTTGATCTGTCTACTTTGATCCTAGATTTTTGTCCCTTTCTGGACCTGGATGTCTACCTGTCCCGGTCCTCTGTCCCTTCAAATCATAGGTATTTTGTTTCTCCCTTTCAGAGGTTGAATATGGTGATGCATAGATCATGGAATGAAAGAATCATAGATCTCTGGAGCTGGAAGGGATTTTAGGGGCCATCTAGTCCAACACCCACTAGAAAGATAAGAAAAACAGAGACCTAGGAAGATTAAGTGATTTGCCCAAGGTCATACAGTGATAAGATCAGTAGAAACTGAATACAAGTTCTTTGACTCCAGAGCTAATTAATTCACTTACCAAAGGGCACACTGCTTCTGGGTGTGGTACCTGTCTTCTCCAGATCTGGAAGTGCATCTTTTGTCTAATGGCTCCTCATGTCTGTTTGTCATTTTCAAAGCCTAATGATTAAGCCCTAATATCTGTCTCTGCCCTTTAGAACTGGATGTCTGCTCACTCACTCAGCTAGGTGGCTCAGTGGATAGAGCACAGGGCCTGGAGTCAGGAAGACCTGAATTCAAATCCAGCCTCAGACACTTACTAGCTGTGTGACCCTGAGCAAGTCATTTAACCTCTGCTTGCTTCAGTCTCCTCAGCTGTAAAATGGGGATTGACAATTATAGCACCCACCTCACCAGATTATCTAGTGTAAAGATCAAATGAGACAATATAACCTAAAAAGTATTTAGCACAGTGCCTGGTACATATAAGGTATTATTAAAAATTTCTATTCCCTTCGCCTTCCCTAATCAGGTGACCCTGGATATATTGTTCCCTTCTGAGGCAAGTCTGTCTTGGCCTCTCTCTTTTAGAACCTGATTGTTTATTTCCTCAGGGTCTGAATATCCAATTATCCCAGTCTGGGCCTGGGTATCTCCTGTATTTCCCCTCAGGATCTGGACATCTGTTTGCCCTTCCCCAGGAGGGACAAGGAGTAGTCTGTCCTCTTGGATGCCTTCATCCTCTATCCCTTTAGAACCTGACTCTTTGCCATTGATAGGTCCTGAATATCTGTCTTGCTCTCTCAGAATCCACAGTCAGTCTGTATCTGAAAAAGCTTGAATGTTTTTCTTTCCCCTCAAAGTCAGGTGTCTCTGTCTATTCCTTTGAAGACCTGGGTATCAGTCTGTCCCCAACAGACCTGGTTACCTGTCACTTGTGGCCACGTCCCCTCAATAATTGAACAAGTATTCTTGCTGTCAAGTCAACAAATATTTATTAAGTGTCTACTATGCGCCAGGCAGTATGCTAAGGTAAAAGACAGACTCTGCTCTCAAGGAGAATAACAGGGGAGACAACATGCAAATGGCCATGTACACACAAAATACATAAACGATAAATTGGAGATAATGAACAGAGGGAAGGCACCAGCATTAATGAAGGATTGGAAAAGTGCCTTCTGTGTCTAAGGTACCAAGGATACAAACACACACACACACACACACACACACACACACACACACACACACACA